>NC_066579.1:389840011-390440011 GCF_024323335.1 Lathyrus oleraceus
TCTAAGCACAAAAAATTTGGGAGCCATTGGATACATTCTCATCATTTCAAAATTGATTTGGCAAAGTGCACCAAATTTGGTCACATGTTGGGAAAACAATTATCATTTAAAGTCCAGCCAATGAAAAATTAATTAAAAATCAAAATCAAATACTAGACACATTCATGAACCTTATGGAAAAAATTGCATGATCTTTGGATGAAAATTGAGAGAGAAATTAATTGTGGAAGTTGGATGAATAATTGGGATGAACATGAACAACTAGCATGGCAAATGGTCAAAGCAAGGTTGACCGAGTGGCAAAGCTGTAAATAAGCATGCCACTTATCAAAACGACTGAGTTTTGGAGGGGCACGGGAAATGTTCCTATTGGCTCATTTTCAATGGAATAGTGACAAAAGCAACAACAGCCAATCATCATTGAGTTTTCTGGTTTTTTTTTAAAAAAAGAAATTAGGTTTTAGGCTTGGCAACATGAACATCATCATCATCAAAATCGTGTTTGATAAAAATTTTCCAGAAATCCCAGATGAATACATGGACATGACCAGCAAGGCAAGGTGAACAGCAATCCAACATTAATTTTCCACGAAACATCAACATGTGCATGAATCGAGCAAAAAGCATGAACATCAAACTTTGGCTTATGAACAAAAGATTCCAGAAATGACTAAATGGCATACCAAAAGGTTCATTCAAGCATGGTGAATGCAAATCCATCATTATTTTTCAGTATAACACAGCATGGAGAGAGATTCGAACAAAAATACAAATGATCATCAATCTTATTTTTCAGATTTCTAACATTCTATTCAACCAAATCACACGAGACAAACTTCATTGCAATCAGCATGCTAGGCTCTATGTTAAACATTGCATGGTTTTGAGAAATAGAAGATTCGATCTCTTACTTGTTTTTGAAGAAATGGAAGAAACAGCTATGGTTTTGATGATGTAGCTCAATACTGATGAAGATAATGGTTTGGAATGATGAAACTTTGGAGAGCTTAGCTCAGTAGTGCTTGCAAGTATCCAAATCCAGAACTGCCATTGTTAATCCATGAAGAAAAACAGAATATGAAATGGAATTCCAGCTGGAATTTGTTGGCTGTAAGGAGCTCCAAACGAAATTCAACTGGTGATGTGACCAAAGGATGCTCAAGGGTTTGAAGCTCTTTGACAGAAATTTGATTTTGGCCCAAAAATGCAATTGGGAGAGAGGAGAGTATTCTGTGGTTTTTTGGTTATGTCTGCTGCTTTTGTTGTAAGCAGGATCTTGTCATTTTTCTGGGGGTACATGCCAAGTGAGAGAGTTTGAATGAGTGAGTTGGTTGTGTATTTGTTGGTTAGGTACTGCAGGGTTTGGCAGGAAATGCAGGGCTCAGGCAACTTTGGTTCTACTGCTGTTGCTGCAGTTGGGTGGTGTGAGAGCAAGGGTTAAGGTTTAGTCTTTTGGTCTTTTACGGCAAAACTGGAATATGCAGGATGTATGGTGTGATGGTTGCAGCTAGGTTGCTTCTATTGGGGTGTTGGCTGCAGTTCATGACAGACAATGTGTTTGGTTTTTTGTCACCAGCCAGGCCAGGTTCATAGAGACTTTGGACAGGAAATTGGGAAGTGCAACAATGTGATTTTAGTGAGAATGATTTCTGCTTATGATGGATGCTGGCTAGAAGCCTCATTTGACAGTAAATACCATGTAACCAACTGCTATGTCATGTTGCAATGTGGCCAGGCAGGGATGTTTTGTGCTTGACAGAAGGTTTTGCAAATGCCAATGCCAAGTCAATGCAGTTTTTTTTTCTTAGGATCAGTGAGCCATGGCCTGTGTTTTTGTTCTTCTTGAGTTTTTACAGGTTTTGGAAGAAATGGCCAAGTGATCTTGTTTTAGGATCAGTGCTCAATGGTTTATGCTGCTACTGCTACTTGTTCATCATGGCTTGACAGGACAATTCTCACAGTGCCAAAGCAAGTGGACCAAGACTTTTGTGAAAGTGTATGTTGGTCATGTGTTGCCAAGGGCTTTCTTGCTGCAGTATGTTGCTACTGTCCTATGTTGACAGAAAATCCTTCCTAAAACCTGCTGTGGAGTGTTGCTTCTTCAGCAAGGCAATGTCCTTCTACATGACAGAAAAATTGCTTGTATTCTGCTGCATTAAATATGGCATGGTATGGTCTCAATTAATTGCACAGCAGGGTGAGGTTTTTTGATCAGGGTTTTGGTGCTGTGGAAATTGGACAGAAAAATGCAAGGATGCCAAGAGCAAGGTGGAGGTTCTTGGAGAAAGGATGATATTGGTCTGCTGTTTGTGACAGGAAAATGAGGGTGGAAGTTATGCCAATGCAGGGTTTGGTTCCTAGTGGTTCTTGACAGAAGAGTGGAAAACAAATGCCAAGCAAAGTGTGTTTTTTTTTGAGAATGAGTGAAGAGTGTTTTTGTCTTTTTTTTTTTTTGCAGTTTCTCATGACAGGTCTGTTTTTGACATTGCCAAAGTAAGGTCAATGACCTATTGGATGAGTGATTTTCTATAGGTTTGGTGCTGTCCAAAATGTGTTTGTCCAAGACAGAAAAATGATGGTGCAAAGTCTGCTGTCATGGTACAAAGTAATGGCATGGAAGCATGGAGAAAACATGTACTTTTGCCCAATTTTTAGCAACTAAGCATGGCCTTCTATTGTTGTTAGTTTTGGCTGCAAGATAAGGTCTCAAATGACAGAAAAATGCTGCATAATTGCTGTTCTTTTGAGGTACAAGGCAAGGCATGGTGAATGGTATGGACAAGTATGGTTAAATTGTACTTTTCTTACAATTCAAGCAACCAAGCAATGGCCTTATGTACTGCACAAAATGAGTTTGCAAACACATTCTAAATGACATTTATGAGCTGTTACAATTGGCCAAATGTTGAAAAAATGTTTAAATCAAAAAGTCAACTCTTGGTCAAACTTACATTTAAATGAGAAAGGTCAAAATATGCCATTTTGATTGGTGAAGTTTTGGCACATGAAATTTATATTTTTGGAAAGAGGGGATCAAATGTGACTTGTAGGAAAAAACCCCACCAAAATTGGTCAAACGGTTTGAGAGATATGGCCTTCTGAAGTTCAAGATTTTCTGAAATCGATTCGATCATAACTTGCCAACCACACATGGGAATTGAGAGTTCTTGGACTTTTTGGAAATGGGAGAACAAGATCTTCAACTTTCATGTTGGGCAAAAATTCATTTGAGGCTTGTATCAAAATGTAGGTTTGAGGATCAAGACTTTCCATTTATGGCAGGTTTCAGTTACAGGCCCAGTTTCTTCTTTTTGGAAATTTTTGATCTGGCTTCAAATTCTTCCATGATGGTGTTTGGCATGATGTATGATGACTATTTGGACATGAATGAACTCTCACAAACCAATTCCAATCATCAAATCACTGATTAAATGGACAGTTGACCAACAGTTGACTTTTAGGGTTTCTGGCTGACTGAACCTCTTCTGGTGAATTCCAAACCCTAATTCCTTGAGAACTTGACTTCAAATGATGTCCCAAGTTGTATGGACTCTTGATTATTGATCATGGTGCCCAAATTCCACAAGAATGGCCACCATCCACTGCTTTGACTGACTGTTGACTGTCTTTGACTTTCTAGGGTTTTTGCCTGTCTGTGTATTGACTGGTGACCTCTGAGCCTTCAACCCTTGACTTGAACACTTCAAATGGACCTCCAAGTCATGTGAACTTGACGGACAAACCCTAGGGCCTTGGTTCCTTGAGATTTGTGCTTGCTTGATTGGTTGACTGATCTCCTGATCAATTTGACCTAATTCTTGATTGGCTTGTACTTGAGGCAAAAGAGGCAATGCAATGCTATGCAATGGACCATGATATGCTGTGACCTAATATGAAAATGTATGTACAATGATGGGTGCAAATTTGAGGTGCTACACTAGGGAGCTGGACTCGAGCCTAGATGTTATCATGCATCATTGCCCTATGTTAAGGTTCACTATCTACTTGCACAACAGCAAGCTAATCTTAACCAGGAAAAAGCAAAGCATGCAAGCATAAACAAAGCAAAGCAAACATTTCAAATAGCACACACTATATCCAGTCAAGTGAGGCTCAAACAAGGGTGAGACTGCCAAGGCAAGTCATCTGTACAAGGGTGGTGTTAGCTCTTAACCCTGACATTGAGAGTCGGGGTGAAGCTGATGAAAGGTGAGTGAAGATTAGACTCCACAGCTCTCATCCCTGGCCAGGGAGAGCTTCAGACAAAGGAGCGTGGGTTCAGAAAGGAGGAACCCTTCTACACTCAAGACTCTGACTCAACTGTACAACTGTACAAGATCTTGGGTTAATGTCCCAATGCATCAACACAGTGGTGTGAGCAGAGGGACGACTCAACAAGAATAGCAGGGGATGGATTGCACATCCCTTGGGTTCTGCCAATTGCCTTAATCAAGGTCTTTACCTGCTTGTGGACAAAAATAAACAAGCACAAACATCGCCTCTTAAGGAGGACTTCAGACAGTTGTCTGGCCAAGTAACAGGCCAGGTCTTCCAGACTACATGGAGACAAGAGAGTCTACCTCAATTGGTTTATACAACCAAGCACAGCAAGCAAGTTCTCAAAGAACTATTAGCAACTAATGTACCTGAAATCAATCAGATACAATCAGTATACCAATCACAAAAGCAAAACAGACAGTATAAGAAACCAACAGTCAATGTACAATCAACAATGCAATGTGCAAAGCACAATCAACTCAAGTGAGCCAAGCATCCTACAAAATAAAACAAGTTAGTCCACAACAATTGACCAAATCAAACTCAATTAACTTGAAGCAATCTCCTTAAGGCATTTGCATCTCAACCTGAAAAGCCAAACTCAAAGATGAGAAACAAGACCACTAGGACAAGCCTAGGGTCAAAAGGAGATGAAAAATCCAAAACAGTAAGTGAAAATTATCCAAAATCACAATCAAACAATTTAGAAACAAATCCCATTGGTCCCATGCTCATATCATTCATTATCATCATTTCATAAAAGAAAAGGCACAAAACATGCAATTTGCAACCTCAAAGGACCAAACAGAATAATCTCAATCAAATCAACATCAAAATATTTCAATAAATCCCACAAAAATTCAAGTCTAAACAGAACACATTCAATGAATAGAGTATCAAATTTCAGCTCATTTGGATTAAGGGAAGTAGGTCAATGAAAATCAAAAAGTCCAGACAAATTCAAACAAGCCAACACAAGGCATCAAAACAAGCATCAACTTCCATCAATCATAAAACAGTGACAAAACATGATAAATGAATGGGATCAAAACCATAATGACCTATAATGTGTCTAGAAGTCACATGTCAAATTTCACATCCATCCAATTAATGACCAGAATTTCACAAAGCAAATACAAACATGTGTCACAAAAAATTAACAAATGACCAAACAGGGGGAAAAATTCCAATAAAATAGGAAATGCCATCAATAAATCCAGAAAAATTCACATGTGTGCTCAACATCCATATGTTCAATCATGCAAAAATTCAACTCAATCCAATGTCCCTAAGCACATCAAATAAAATCATGAAATACACAATGCATGGTGTGACACAAATTGTCACACTTCTAATCAAAAATTCATATCTCACCAACCAGGGATTCAAAAATTGCAAACCATACATCAAAATCACTAGAAAAGAGTCAAGAACATGCATGTAAAATTTCATGAATTTCTATGGAAGCATCAAGATTTCACAAGCAAAATGGCATGGCATACACAAATTGGACACATTCAAACAATCTCTAGGCATTTTATTTTTCCACACGTGCACAAAAATATTAAAAATCACCATAAAAAACTACACATCACAAGGAGAATGATGCAAAAAGTCTCATCAAATTTGGACAAGAAATGAATTAGATATGGATTTTTGAAGTTGCATGATCAAAATGAAATGAAATTGGAAAAAAGAAATGAAATAATGTGAATTAATGCTGATAATGGCAATTTTGTAAATACGTGATGGCAAGGGCAAAACGCAGCGCTTCAATTTATTTGCTGGCGACATGTGATTGGTCAGTGAGCGCGGTAAACAGAATTTGAACATGAAACCAGGCAAAACAAGATCAAACGCATGCTGGACACGAGTTCTCGAAGCATTCATCAACATAATTTCCAGAAAATTCAATACGAGCAAATCTCAACCAAATCCAACAATCTTTATATCAATGGAATCATCTTACAAAGCACAACACGAATATGAACTTAATTTCTCCTAATTCAAACTAACAAATTCGAATCGATCAAAAGAACATTCACATGTCAAACTTCAACTCCAGATTTCTTCCTTAATACTCAACCAAATTCAACGATTCAAAGTTCATGCTACTCTACGTTGAGAGATCTATCAAAGCCATATCATAGTTCAAGCAATGGTTGAGATCGAAATTTTACCTTATGATGATGACAGCTGTTGAATCGTGTTCTTCAATGTCCAAAAAGGTGAAACAGATGAAGATCAATGATGTAGAAGTTGATTGGAATGGATAGCTTAGCTTAGTTGTGCTCCAGATCCAAGAATTATGAAAATGCCATGGATGAGTGAGATTGCAACAGTCACGATTCTTCAACCTTTTGGCCTTGATTTGGTGAAACAGTTCCTCAACGATACATGTAGAGAAGGATCAATGCAAGAACCAACACAATAGAGAACGAATCTAGATGAAAATGATGAAAAAAATGTGAAAACTTTTGGAGAGAATTGAGAGGTTTTGGAGGGAAAGTTTGTTAGATCTCAAATTGTGAAATGTGATTATCATTTTCTGTTAGGGTTTTTGTTTAAATACTCTATACTAATCACCCTCTAAACATGATTAACCAATTGGTAAATGGAAATGATTAAAATGGAGGTGTTTTGACAAAATGGGATTTTCACCCTTGTGCATGAAAATGGTGCATGAAGTAATATGGACGTGAACAGTGTTGTATTGTAGAAGCAAGCTTCAATCCAAGAAGTATTTTGATGAAGACAACTTGCATCAATGCAAAAAGAGAAGAGCTACAAAAGATATTTCAAGCATCAAGTATTCAAAGCCGCATATGCATTTGATCAAGCTTCATTTTCAAGTCAACCGTTTGCAAGATTGTTGATTCACTTCTTAGGTATATCTAACTCACTCTTAGATTAGTATACAAGTGTTCAACAATCATGATCTGCATTTGCATCTTTTAACAATAACCATTTGTTAACACCTTGAAATGCAAGACACATTTATTTTTAAGTATTTTTCTGCATTTCAACAGTGTTAACCGGTTAACCATATGGGTTAACCGGTTAACAGCCCAGTTTTTCAAATTCTTTGTTAACGTTTGCATGCGTTAACCGGTTAACCCATATGGTTAACCGGTTAACACTGTTCGTTACAGCAAAAAATGTTTTTGAAAAATTATATCTTTTCATCAATATTCATGAGGGAATTGATACCTCTTTGAAAAGGTGTTTTGGCAATATAAATTATTAAATTTTCAAAATGAATTTTCACCTCCAAGAATTTTCATACAAACTTCAAATAATCACTCTCTCATATTTTTCCTTCCATAAATTTTTGAAAGTGTTCATAATAAAATTGTCATCTCATTCTATTGTTGAACACTTGCATATTATCTTTTGAGTGACTTATTTGTCTAAGGAGAAGATCAATCAAGAGAAGATTGATACTATTACATCTTTGTTAAAATCATTCATAGAATTATTTCTGTTTGACTTGTGATCCAGGATTGTTGGACACAAGGGTTGGTGTTGAAGAGGATTGTTCTTCATACACTTGTTTGTCTATAGGTTAGATAGTAGGCATCACCGTTTGTGTGAATAGGCTGTACCATATTCTAACTATAGTGAATTCTCTTTCGTGTGAAAGGGGAGTGGATGTACCTTCGGATTGTGAAGGGAACCACTATAATTTCCGGTGTCGTTTACTTTCCGCATTTTAATTTTCTGCACTTAAACAAAAATATCCAAAAACCGGAAACTAGATCGAAGAAATTTTTATCGCCTAATTCACCCCCCCCCCCCCCCCCCTCTTAGGCGCATTCATAACTTACATTTGGCATCAGAGCAAGTTATAGGTAACTTGTTCCTAGAGATCCAGCATGGCTTCCGCAAGCATAAATCCGGTTTTCAAAGACGGTGGAAGTAGCAACAAGCCCCCACTCTTCTCCGGAGAATATTTCGATTTCTGGAAAATAAGAATGAAGGCACATCTTGAGGCCCAAGGAGAAGGTATATGGGAAGCAGTTGAAGAAGGTCCACACAATCCGGTGAATGTGGTGAATGGAGTTGGTACCGCAAAGTTGAAAAACACCTATGACGAAGATGATAGGAAAAAGATTCTGAATGAGAAAAAGGCAATCAACATACTCCAAAGCGCTCTTAGTATGGACGAGTTCTTCCGTATATCTCAATGTAAATCGGCAAAGGAGATTTGGGACACCTTGGTTGAAACACATGAAGGAACCACCGAAGTGAAGAGATCGAGGCTAAACACCCTAAGTCAAGAATATGAGATGTTCCGCATGCAGCCCGGTGAATCTATAGTTGCCTTACAAAAGAGATTCGTCCATCTAACAAATCACTTAATCGCTCTGGGTAAAACTTTCACTAATGATGATCTCAACCTGAAAGTCCTAAGATCCTTGACAAGAGAATGGCAACCGAAAGTGACCGATATTTCGGAAAAGAAGAGTCTCTCAACGATGACATCCGCATCTCTATTTGGAAAACTTCAAGAACACGAATTGGAACTTGGAAGGCTCGAGAAGCACGAAAGTCAAGAAAAGAAGTCCAAGGGAATTGCCCTGAAGGTTGACTCAAAAAGGGACAAAGATGATGAGACATCCGAAGATGAGAACTTTATGCTTCTTGTAAAGAAGCTTGGTAAGTTTTTTAATAAAAATAAAAATTCCCCTTATCCTAAAAAGAATAACCATTTCAGGAAAAAGGAAGCATCCACATCAATGCAAGACGTTACGTGTTATGAATGTGGACAGCAAGGTCACATAAAGCCGGACTGCCCAAAACTTGCAAAGAAAGGAGGATTCAAAGGCAAGAAGGAATTCAAAAACAAAAAGGCTTACATCGCTTGGGACGATAATGAGATCAGTTCATCTTCGGAATCGGAAAGCGATGAATGTGCGAACATGGCTCTTATGGCTTCACATCACTCCGATGAAGAAATCGATGAGGTTAGTAGCAATTTTTCAGTTTATGACAATGACGCACAAGATGTTATAAATGAACTCTTAAAAGAATGCAAGACATTGTATAAAAGTATTTCATCCCAAAAGAAACAAATTTCATCCTTAGAAGAAAAAAATACTGCTTTGGAAAAATATATTGAAAGTGGAAAACAAAAGTTGATGGATGAAAAACAAAGTCTTGCATGTAAGAATTGTGAATCTTTATCTTTTCAAATTGTTCAACTTAAAAGAGTTTTAGAAAGATATGAAAAAGGTCAAATTGGGTTGGAAGAAATTCTTAAACACCAAAGGTATTCTAATGACAAAAGTGGATTAGGATATTCTAAGTTTTCTAAACCAAGCACAAATAAGATCATTTTTGTTAAAGCAAGTGAACAAGTTGCAAAAGAGAAAGTAAACAATTCTAAAATTATGCATCAAAGTCATAAAAAGAAAATGATTGCTAAGAAGAAGAATTATGTTCCTAGATATAGAAGTAATTTTCAACCTACTTGCTTTTATTGTGGAATCAAAGGGCACACACCTAATGCTTGTTATGTGCGAAACTTTAGCGTTCCAACAGGGCATTATGTGTGGGTTAAAAAGGGTACTAACTACCAAGGACCCAAAGCAATTTGGGTACCTAACAAAACTTGATTTTGTTTTGTAGGTATGCTTGAAGACAACCTCTAATCAATGGTATCTTGATAGCGGTTGTTCAAAGCATATGACGGGCGACATCGACAAATTTTCACATCTATCTTTAAAGGCCAAAGGATATGTTACATACGGTGATGACACCAAAGGGAAGATCCTTGGAGTAGGAACCATTGGAGCACCTCCTGTTACCATCATCGAAGATGTCCTTTATGTTGAAGGCCTAAAGCACAATTTACTAAGTATAAGTCAATTGTGTGACAAAGGGTTCCGAATCAATTTCACAAAAGATGAATGTGTGATAGAGCATGAAGTCACCCATGACATCTTGCTAAAAGGTAAAAGGGTTAATAATATTTTTATGACTTCTTTTGATGATTCTTCCTTGAAGGTAAAATGCCTAATGACGAACAACAACGAGGCTTGGCTATGGCATAAAAGATTCGCTCATATACACATGGAGCACATGAACAAATTAATAAAGCATGATCTTGTCGTTGGTCTTCCAAAGATTAAGTTCATCAAGAATAAACTGTGTGACGCATGCCAAAAGGGAAAGCAAACCAAGACAACTTTCAAATCCAAGAATGTTGTATCTTCGTCGAGGCCACTTCAACTCTTGCACATGGATCTCTTCGGTCCATCAAAAACGAAAAGTTTCGGAGGTAATGTTTACGGTTTGGTAATTGTTGATGATTTCTCTAGATATACGTGGACTTTGTTTCTTGTGCAGAAAAGCGATGCTTTCAAGGCTTTCAAAAAATATGCAAAACAAATTCAGAATGAGAAGTCTCTTTCAATAACCTCCATTAGAAGTGACCACGGGGGAGAATTTCAGAACACATTCTTTGAAGAATTTTGCGAAAAGCACGGAATTTCTCACAACTTCTCCGCACCACGAACACCACAACAAAACGGTGTCGTAGAGAGAAAGAATAGATCCTTGGTGGAACTCGCAAGAACAATGCTCAGTGACTCCAACCTTCCTAAATATTTTTGGGCGGACGCAGTTAGCACAGCATGCTTTGTTAGCAACCGTGTCAACATTCGGCCGATTCTCAAAAAGACTCCGTATGAGCTTTTCAAAGGAAGGAAACCTAATATATCCTTCTTTCACATCTTTGGGTGCAAATGTTTTGTCCTCAACAATGGAAAGGACAATCTTGGTAAGTTTGATGAGAAATCCGACGAAGGTATCTTCCTTGGCTACTCCCTTTCTAGTAAGGCCTTTAGAATTTTCAATAAAAGAACTCTTACTATTGAAGAATCAACGCATGTATGTTTTGATGAAACTAACCCCTCGAAAGAGGATAACCTTGTTGTTGATGACAATGATGATATAATAGATGTATCACAAAAGGAACTTTCAAATGTTCAATCCATTCCACAAGGAGATGGCTCACCAATCATTGAAGAACATCATGATCTACCGAAAGAATGGAAGACTCATAGAGATCACCCCATTGATAAAGTTATTGGTGATATTAGCCAAGGCGTTGCAACACGACTAAATCTCAAAGATGCTTGTCTCAACATGGCTTTTGTGTCTCAAATAGAACCAACCAAAGTCGATGAAGCCTTAGGCGACGATCAATGGATAGTAGCAATGCAAGAAGAACTCAACCAATTCGAAAGAAATCAAGTTTGGAGTCTTGTACCAAGACCAGACAACAAGCACATCATTGGAACAAGATGGGTCTTCAAGAACAAACTTGATGAGAATGGGATCATAGTTCGTAACAAAGCAAGATTGGTCGCACAAGGAAACAACCAACAGGAAGGAATTGATTTTGATGAGACGTTCGCTCCGGTAGCAAGGTTAGAAGCAATTCGATTATTACTTGCTTTTGCTTGTTCTATGAACTTTCAATTGTTTCAAATAGATGTCAAAAGCGCTTTCCTAAATGGCTATATCAATGAAGAAGTCTACGTCAAACAACCTCCGGGTTTTGAAGACTTCAAGAACCCTTCACATGTTTACAAGTTGAAGAAAGCACTATATGGTTTAAAGCAAGCACCGAGAGCGTGGTATGACCGCCTCAGCAACTTTCTATGTGAAAAGGGATTTGTAAAAGGAAAGGTTGACAAGACTTTATTCATAAAGAAGATCAAGGGTAACACCTTATTGGCTCAAGTCTATGTCGACGACATCATCTTCGGTTCAACAAATAAAGATCTTTGCGAAGAGTTTTCAACCATGATGCAAGGAGAATTCGAGATGTCCATGATGGGAAAATTGAACTATTTTCTTGGACTACAAATCAAGCAAACCAAGGATGGCATCTTCATCAACCAATCCAAGTATTGCAAGGAATTATTGAAAAGATTTGATATGGATAGTTGCAAAGTGATGTCCACTCCTATGGGATCCGGAACGTACGTTGATCAAGATGAATCCGGAATGTCAATAGATATTACAAAATATCGAGGTATGATTGGTTCATTACTATATTTGACGGCAAGCCGTCCTGACATTATGTTTAGTGTATGTTTGTGTGCACGCTTTCAAGCAAACCCGAAGGAATCGCATCTCACCGCCGTGAAGAGAATTATGAAATATCTCAAAGGAACAACGAACGTCGGACTATGGTATCCAAAAGGTAGTATATGCTCCTTGATTGGTTATTCTGATGCTGACTATGCAGGCTGTAAGACCGATAGAAAAAGCACAAGTGGTACCTGTCACATTCTCGGGAATGCACTAGTGTCGTGGGCATGCAAGAAGCAAGCATGTGTCGCACTTAGCACGGCCGAAGCAGAGTACATTGCAGCAGGCAGTTGTTGTGCACAAATTTTATGGCTCAAGCAACAACTTCTGGATTTTGGTATAGACCTCGGTTGCATTCCTCTTCGATGCGATAACACAAGTGCCATCAACATCACAAAGAACCCGGTCATGCATTCAAGGACGAAGCACATAGATATCCGACATCATTTCCTCCGAGATCACGTGCTTAACGGAGATGTAGATGTTACGTTCGTGGATACACATAACCAACTCGCTGACATATTCACAAAACCATTGGCTAAAGAGCAATTCTTCAAGATTCGGCGAGAACTTGGGATTCTCAATGAAGGTGACATCTAACCTTGTCTTCAAATTACTTGTTATGTGGTATAGTTGCTAAAAATGTGTTTACTTTCAGTTTTTATGTTATGCATGCTAGCACTTCTTTTTCGCCGTTTTCCGTTTTTCTTACTTTCGCATGTCCAAATATTATCCGTTTTAAAATATTTTTAAATCGAAAATTGCGTATTGATAAGTGCTAATACTTTGTGTAAAAATTTTTTAAAAAACTTTTCCCGGTTCTTCAAAACGGAGCTGCTATTTTTCTTTTATTTTTGAAAAATTTCAGTCCGTTAACCGGTTAACGGTATAGGTTAACCGGTTAACACTCTTTTATTTTTGAAAATTTTCAGTCCGTTAACCGGTTAACGGTATAGGTTAACCGGTTAACACCTCCCAACAGCAACTCTGTTTTCGCGTTTAAAATACAGAACTTTTAAATTAATTATTTTATTTTTTTATGTGGGTTTATGTTCATTGCATGTGCTTTACTCTTTCACCTACTCCTCATAACTCTCTCCTCCTTCATTACTCACCATAAACCCTTCATCTCTTTACATTCAACCTTCATAACTCTCAAACCCTTGTTCCAAAAATCCATCTCTAAACCCTAGAATCTTCATCTTCTTCATGGCTCCACCAAGAATGGGAAAGGCTCCTGTATCATCATCTAGCAGTGAAGAGGAAGAGTTGAAAATGGACACCGCCAAGAAAAGGAGGATGGATTTCAAAGTCAGGGTTAGACATCTGCTTAAGGGTAAGTATGTGAATCTCAAATCCTTCACTACTTTCTCTTTCCCTGAGTTGTTGAGATACCAAGGATTGCATGCGTTCATCACTGATAATGGGAAAATTTACACTGATTTGGTAAAATCTTTTCTGAATCATTTTACTTTAAATCTGAATGATGATGAACAACACATGCTGTCTGCAACTGTAAGAGACTGTGAAATTGTTACAGACCTTAGGACGTTGGCTGCGTCTCTTAAGATTCCATATTCTGGTTTTTTCCTTCGGAAAGGTGTTAATCATGAGGAAGGAAAATGGGCTCAGTATGATAAGATGGAATACTACTACTCTATCTGCAGATTTCCCAGGGAGGTTGTTATGTCGGGACAACGCACTTCTCGCATACTCTGCTATGCTAAGAATCTGTCGGTTGACGATCGTATGCTGCATTATGTTATCTGCCATGTCCTGCTGCCCAAGGATTCCAACCTGTCTCAAATCAATGATTTGGAAATGCAAGTTCTGTTTGCAGTGAAGAACAAAATCCAAGTTAATTGGCTGCCCACTATGATGTATCATCTGCAACAGCAACTTTCTCTCAAAACAAGGCTGCCATACGGTCGCCTTATCTCAAGGATTTTGGAACTCACAGATATGGAAATCGGGAGAGAACCATTTTTGGCTATGACCACTACCGCCAATGAAATCAACGGCGTTACCATCATGAAAAATACTGGAATTATTCAAAGCAACGACGGCTCCTACAAATATGATGATGGGTCCTCCTCTTCAAACTTCCCTATTCCGGTAGGTGGCATTACCAATGAGTTTCTCTATACTACCATGATGAGCCACCACCGTGAAACCACCCGTGCTATCAAGAGTCTTCGGAACCTAGTGTTGAGTTCCCGCAACCTTCCCGTAGAAGATGATGAAGGTGATGACGGTAGTGAAGCGGATGGCGAGGAGGATGAGGCCGGTTCGGAAGAAGAATAAAGCACTATGTTTTTTCTTTGTTTATGTTTTCTGTTATATGTTGTTCTAGTGTTTCTGTTGTTAAACTATGTTTATGCGTGTTATGTTTACCAAACACTTAACTTTTAATCCATTTTATTCTGTCATACTTTGTGATTCAATGTTCATCTGATAATCGTAAAATGTATGTTTACTTGTATGCTTTTCCTTTTTCATAAGTCTCTTCCTTTTTGCTAATGACAAAGGGGGAGAAGACTTGTTTCTCTAATGGTTCTCTATGCAGAATTGTTGTATGCCTCTCATTTAGGGGGAGTTCTTAAACTTAGGGGGAGAATCAAACTTAGAGAAACTTCACTTTCATGCATCTATCTCAAAGTGGTTGTCATCATCAAAAAGGGGGAGATTGTAGAAGCAAGCTTCAATCCAAGAAGTATTTTGATGAAGACAACTTGCATCAATGCAAAAAGAGAAGAGCTACAAAAGATATTTCAAGCATCAAGTATTCAAAGCCGCATATGCATTTGATCAAGCTTCATTTTCAAGTCAACCGTTTGCAAGATTGTTGATTCACTTCTTAGGTATATCTAACTCACTCTTAGATTAGTATACAAGTGTTCAACAATCATGATCTGCATTTGCATCTTTTAACAATAACCATTTGTTAACACCTTGAAATGCAAGACACATTTATTTTTAAGTATTTTTCTGCATTTCAACAGTGTTAACCGGTTAACCATATGGGTTAACCGGTTAACAGCCCAGTTTTTCAAATTCTTTGTTAACGTTTGCATGCGTTAACCGGTTAACCCATATGGTTAACCGGTTAACACTGTTCGTTACAGCAAAAAATGTTTTTGAAAAATTATATTTTTTCATCAATATTCATGAGGGAATTGATACCTCTTTGAAAAGGTGTTTTGGCAATATAAATTATTAAATTTTCAAAATGAATTTTCACCTCCAAGAATTTTCATACAAACTTCAAATAATCACTCTCTCATATTTTTCCTTCCATAAATTTTTGAAAGTGTTCATAATAAAAATTGTCATCTCATTCTATTGTTGAACACTTGCATATTATCTTTTGAGTGACTTATTTGTCTAAGGAGAAGATCAATCAAGAGAAGATTGATACTATTACATCTTTGTTAAAATCATTCATAAAATTATTTCTGTTTGACTTGTGATCCAGGATTGTTGGACACAAGGGTTGGTGTTGAAGAGGATTGTTCTTCATACACTTGTTTGTCTATAGGTTAGATAGTAGGCATCACCGTTTGTGTGAATAGGCTGTACCATATTCTAACTATAGTGAATTCTCTTTCGTGTGAAAGGGGAGTGGATGTACCTTCGGATTGTGAAGGGAACCACTATAATTTCCGGTGTCGTTTACTTTCCGCATTTTAATTTTCTGCACTTAAACAAAAATATCCAAAAACCGGAAACTAGATCGAAGAAATTTTTATCGCCTAATTCACCCCCCCCCCCCCCCCTCTTAGGCGCATTTACAACTTACATGTATGAGAGCTCAAAATAGAGCGATGTATTGATACAAAAGCTGCTGCATCGATGCATAACACATTTTTAACAGTATGGATCGATACATAACTCGTACGTATCAATACATAGCACTTTTTAGCAGTATGCATCGACACATAACTTGTTTGTATCAATACATAACATTTTTTAACAGTATGCATTGACACATAACTCGTTTGTATTAATACATAGCATTTTTTAACAGTATGCATCGACACATAACTCGTTTGTATCAATACATAGCATTTTTTGCCTTGCATGGATCGATACGAAATTAGTATGCATCGATACATGGAAAATTTTGCCATGCACGCTCGGTGGTAATTTGATCATATCTCCTCAACCGTTCATCTGATTCTCACGATCTTGGACTTTTTGGAAATGGGAGAGAAAGATCTACAACTTTCATGTTCAACAAAATTCCATTTGAAGCTTTTTTGATGTTGGAAAGTTGAGTTGAAGTCGGTCCAAAACTTGCCATTTTTTGGAAACTTTCAAATTACATGTCACTTTCCATTTGGGAAACTCTTGATCCGGCTTCGAAATTTTCAAGGTAGATGTTTGACATGATGAATGAGACTTGCATGGACATGAATGAAGTGTCTCTAACCCTCTCCCACCTCCAAATCCATCAATTCAAGCACAGTTGACCACAGTTGACTTTTCTGATTGATAGATGAATTTGGCTATGCGCTGATCCAGTTGAGCCTCAAACTCCTGATGACATGGCTCAATGATAAAACCCTAGCTTCCATGAGCTCAAAATAATCACATTATGATCCCCATATCCATTGTAGACCCCATCTCCTTGCCATGCCCTGATTGGCCCAATACAACTGATTAGGGTTGACCAGAGGTCAAAACCCTAATCTCAAGGTATCTGATCAAGCTCAATGAATCTCTTGGTGATTACAAAACCATGATGATGATGATGTACCATCTCAACCAAGATGAAGCTCAACCCCCTTGAGGAATCATGAAACCCTAATTTGAATCACAAACCCTCAGATGATTAGTGATCAATTCAATGAAACCTTTAGCTTGAATTTCAACCTCTTATCTTCTGACCAAGACCTAGGAGGATGACTTGCTCAATGTAGCCACATGATATGCAATTATGCAATGCCTAATGACCTTCAAAATGATATGCAATATGTTAAGCTAGTCCCAAGAGAGGAGGGCAAATTTTGAGGTGTTACACTTATCACTTGTGACTATCTTGGTCAACATATCAGCTGCATTCTCTGAAGTGTGAACCTTCTGAAGTAATATCTATATAGCTGCCAACAACTCCCTGATATTGTGGAACCTCACATCAATATGTTTGGTCCAAGAATGATACACCTAATTATTTGCCAAATAGATATCACTCTGACTATCACATTGCAACTTAAATCCACCTTGATCAACACCTAACTTTTTCACTAACCCTATAAGCTACAATGCTTCCTTGGCAGCTTCAGTTACTGCCATGTATTTTGCCTCAGTTGTAGACATATCTACTATGGATTAAACGGATCCAACATATAGGTCCCTAGACAAAAGTAAAGACATACCATGTTGTAGACCTCATATCATTAAGATCACATGCATAGTCAGAATCCACATATCTCATAACTGATGGAATACCCTACTCCATGTTGAACATGATACCATGATTCGTTGTACCCTTCAAGTATCTTAGGATCCACTTGACCGCTTCCCAATGCTGCTTCCCTAGCTTGGACATGAACTTGCACACTTGACTAACTGCTTGTGCGGAATTCGGTCTAGTGCAAACCATAACATACATCAAACAATCGATTGCACTGGCATAAGGAATTTTACATATCTTCAATCTCTGAGTTTTCCTTCGGAAATTGTTCCAAAGAGAGCTTAAAATGATTCTCCAATGGAGTACTCACAGGCTTTGCTTTAATCATGTCAAAACTGCTCAAAACACCTCCAACATAGATTTTTTGAGACAACCATAATGTATTAGCTCCTTTGTCCCTATGAATTTCCATCCTAAGAATATTTTTTTGCATCACCCAGATCCTTCATATCAAACTCCTTATCCAACTTGGTTTTCAACTTATTTACATCATGCAAATGGTTGACATCAATCAACATATCATCAATATAAAGTAACAGGAAAATAAAAGATCCATCATCAATGCTCCTCGCATAAACACAACAATCATAATCACACCTTGTATAGCCAATCCAGAGCAGGTGCGAATCAAAACGCTTGTACCACTATCTTGGAGACTGCTTCAAGCCATACAAAGACCTCTTCAATTTGCAAATAAGTCTTCCATGTCCATTATCGCTTAATCCCTTTGGCTTCTCCATGTAGATTTTCTCCTCTAGATTACCATGGAGGAAAGTTATTTTCACATCCATCTGCTCTAAATGCATATTCCTACTGGCTACCAGGGCCAATACTGCTGTAAATACAAATGAATGAAGGTAAGAAATGTTAGTATTTCTATTCTTCCACAATTCATAAGGAGTCTTATCCAGTACATGTCTTATAGAGAGCCTGTTATGAATGTAACATACAATATTCATTGTTTTTTCCCATAAGTGCTTTGCAACATTTGTCTCATTGATCATGGTTCTTGCCATTTCTTGCAAAGTATGATTTTTCCTCTCTACAACTCCATTCTATTGAGGAGTTCTATGAAAGAAGAAATCATGAGACATGTCAATGTCTTCAAAAAGAATTTCAAAATCTTTATTTTTAAATTCACCACCATGATCACTTCTGACTTTAACAATTGTTAAACCTTTTTCGCTTTGCACTTGCGAACAAAAGGTAGTAAACACATAATGTGAATAATCCTTGTGTCTTAAGAACTTTACTCATGTCCATCTGTTGTAATCATCTACAATGAGTAAACCATGCTTCTTACCTTTTACTGAAGTTGTTTTAACTGGCCCAAACAGATAAATATGCAAGAGTTCCATATGCCTAGAGGTGGAAATAACATTCTTAGATTTAAAAGAAGTTTTAGAAAACTTGCGTTTATGGAACGCCTAACAAAGGGCATCTGAAGCAAAATTGGAAGGCCTCTGAATAAATTGAGTTTGTTGAGCTTAGAAATTCTTCTCATGCTAACATGACCCAACCATTTATGCCAAGTCCATTGTTCTTCATTCACTGACATAAGGCATTTTACATTTTTTTCTAAATTAAAAAATTTGATTTTATAGATGTTGTTTTTTCCCTCACCACTGAAAAATACAGAGTCATCCTCTTGACTCACAACTTCACAAAACTTTTGATTGAATATAATGTCATAATCATTGTCACTTAATTGACTTACGGACATGAGGTTATGCATTAGACCTTCAACTAATAAAATATTTGTAATATAGGCAAGTGAGTCGTTACCAATTCTTCTTCTACCAATGATTTTACCCTTATGAATTCCTCCAAAACCTACAGAACCTCTAGGCTTAAGTTCAAGCTATTGGAACATATGTCGTCTTCCCATCATGTGTCGAGAGCACCCAGAGTCCAGGTACTATGATTGGTGTCCCAACTTTACTGTTAAGGATATCTGTAACATATATTATTTTATTCTTAGGTACCCACATCTTTTTGGGTCTTTTAGGGTTAGTTTTTCTAGAGGTTTTATAAACCTAGGGTTTATATGCAAAATAGATATCATGTTTATGCCCATAAGTAAAATGAGAATACAGAGCTTTTAGTTTTATCAGCATGTCTTTTAGATTTAAACATAGAATTCTTTGGTGGAATATAACCAATGTCTATTTTCTCTTTTCTACTTACTCCATAGATCAGGGAAGCTATCTTGCTTCTATTTTTGTTTATTATTGATTTTTTTTACAAGATGTTTCATATTTATTTGAGACACACTCAAAATCCATAAGAGCTTCTGAAAGAATTTTCTTCTCTAGTTTTTCACTCTTGCTTTTGAGAGCAGAGTTTTCTTTTTCCAAACTATCAAATTTTTTATTTTAAAATATAATTTTCTTTTACCAGCTCACTATGGTATCCAAAATCAATTACATGAATCTGTTTCAGATCCTTGTATCTTTTCTAGAGTCTCCGACTATTTTCAAGAATTTCAGCTAAAGATAATTCAAGTTCAGAACGAGTTAGATGAGAAAACACCTCTTTAGTGTCTGAATTTAATTCTGATTCTGATTCTGATTTAGAAGCTTCAGTGCTAGCCATAAGTGCCATGTTATCTTGCTTTTCTTCATAGTTATCTTTGGAAGAGTCAGAGTCATCACATGTTGCCATTAGCACTTTCTTCTTCTCTCTGAAGAATTTGTTCTTAGGCTTTTCTTTGTTTAGTTTGGAACACTCATTTTTGTAGTGACAGAGCTCTTTACACTCATAGTAGGTAACCTTTTTGTCAGCTCTAGACCTCTTCTGCCTAGAGGTTGACTTAGAGCACCCACCTATTCTTCTATAGCATCTATACTTCTTCTTTCTTTGCTTCTATAGTTGGTTGACCCTTCTGGATAGTAGAGACAACTCGTCCTCTTCATCAGAACCTTCTTCAGACTCTTTTTCTTTAGCTTGAAGAGATTTAGTCTTTTCAGGCTTATCTTTAGACTTCAGAGCCACAAACTTCCCTTTCCTCTTGGACTCACCCTCTTCTTGCTCGATCTCATGACTCCTTAGAAAGCTTACAAGCTCTTTCAGAGTTATGATATTTAAATCTTTTGACACCTTTAGTTCTGTCACCATTGGCCTCCATTTATTTGGTAGGCTTCTGATGATTTTCTTAACATGATATGATGTGGTGTAACCCTTATTCAAAACTTTCAGACCAACAACTAGTGTTTGAAACCTTGAGAATATATCATCAAAAGTTTCATCTTCTTTCATTTTGAAAGCTTCATATTTCTGGATCAAAGACAGAGCATTAGTTTTCTTCACTTGCTCATTTTCTTCATGAGTTATCCTTAAAGAATGAAATATAGACTTAGTTGAGTCTCTATTTGTAATCTTCTCATACTTAGTATAAGAAATAACATTCAACAAGATTATTCTAGATCTGTGATGATTCTTGTTGTCTTTCTTTTGTTGTTCATCTATCTTGTCTCTTTCAAGCTTTAAACTATTTGAATCCACAACATGTGTGTAACCATTCATTACCTTATCCGATAGATCTGCATCATATCCAAGGAAGAACATTTTGATTCTATCTTTCCAGCAGATAAACTTTTGTCCATCAAAGATTGGAGGTTTAGCAGAATACTGATATATTTCATTGTTGATGGTAGATGCCATACTGTGTTTCTAAAAATGGATATTTATCTGACACGGTTAAGTGTTTGACACAAAAAGATAATACCATAATCGGAGCTATGATGGCAATTGAAGGTTCAAGAAATACAAGAAAGGTTGGTTGTATTGGGGTTCAGATATGACAACTTTTTGCAAATCAATGACAAGAACAACAATGATAGAAATACACATGATTTTTGTACTGGTTCACTGTTAACTAAGCTAATCCAACCCACTCGTCGGAGTGATTTTTCCTTCTCACATGACTTAATAAACTTATCAAACAGATTACTAACTCAAAGACCAATTGTCAATGACTTCTCGAGACTATAGACTAAATTTAGTCCCTCAAGAAATTTAACCAAAGTTAAAATACAAAGAGTATGTGTTTACAAGAATGCTTCTAAACAAGCAGATACACACGATAAAATTGAGAGTTTACACTTAAGAAAATATACAAGTAAAAATTATAAGTCTAGTGAGTGTTGTAATTGTTGTTTCTCTCGTTTGTTGTTCTTATTTTTACACACTTCATTGTTATTCTTATTCTTTGTATCATCTTCAAAATTCCTTGTCCTCTTTAAATAGATGATGAATAGTAGCGTTGGATGATAGAATTGGAAACTTCTTCAATTTCACAGCTGTAATAATGGTATGAGGTTGAGCAGTGAATTTTTGAGATTTGTTGGTAGTACATTCCTTAATAATTCCGACATATTTGTTCTTTAAGGAAACAATTTATTTTGTCGCTTGAATGTACTATTTTCAAGAATATTCTTTCAACATTATTCTCTAAAATATTAGCTTCGCATTTGAGATGATTTGAAGCTTGATCAGAGTCCATAGCTTTGAAGATTAGACTTCAGAGACTAGTGAAAATGAAGCATGGGTTATCAGAGTAAATTTGGATTGTTTATTCCAGAAGCATTGACTTGTTTTATCCAGATGGTTGACTATTAGTTAAACACTTATTCATATTTAAACCTTATTTTAGAATTTGTTGAAGTCCAGAGTCTCGTATCCATAGGCCAAAGTCTCTTGTCCAAAGTTCAGAATCTCTTATCTAGAGTCTAGAGTCTGCTTTGTCCAGAGTCCAAAGTTTCTTGTCCAGAATTCAGAGTTTGCTTTGTCTAGAGTCCAGAGTTTCTTGTCCATAATCCAGAGTCTGTTTTGTCCAGAGTCTACTTAGTCCAGAGTCCAAAATCTACTTTCCTTATCTTTAAGATTCTGCACACTTAATAAAATTATTAGTGTACAAAATTGTTCTTTATATTTTATTATCATGAAAATTTAAGGATTGTGGATGTAGAATCAAACTTGTTCCAACATAACTAAGATAGTTTAGTTGATATTCGACAAATAGCCCTTAATAATGATTATTTTTTCTTCAAACGATTCTAATGAAGGAGAAACTTTATCCTTAATTATGAATTCTTTAACTATTCTAAAAAGCTTTAAGTGCGAATACGAAAAACTGAACTAATATCATAAGAAATGTCTAATAAAAAATTAAATTTAAGAAGAAGAAAAATGCTAAGTCTATAAGAATATATATTTTTATTTATAGCATCCCAATCTATCAAAAATATTATCTTATTCATTTATTCTCGTGTCTAATATATAATTGTTTCCTCTATTTTTGTGATATACGACATTTCATGTTTAATTGTTCAATTTTGCTTTTCTATCTGATTTGTTGACTCCGTCTGTAAAATATATAATTTTTTCAACTTTATAATTTCAAAGTCTTCCCGAAAATAAAAATAAAATATAATATAAAACTCAATTCCCTTATCTTATTGTATATATTGTATGTATTAAGTCTAAAAGTCTTAGTGACCACAAGATCTAAATAGACTTGAAAAAAAATAGACTTAAAATTGTTTCTACATTTTAATTATTTTTAAGAGTAAACAAACTCTAAAATAAAAAAGAATGGTAAATTTATGCAAGAGGTGGAAGCAAGATTAATATCTCATTTTTATTTCTATTAAATCTAATTAATTAATTAAATCTATCAGTAATAAATTTAGGATCTCATCTGTGAGAAACTTAATTGAATCTCATTGTGAAACGTAACCTTATAATATTTTGATTTTTTAAATAAAATATTATTCACTTCTCTTCATATTCTGGTCACTCGTATCTCCGCAACTATAGGGATACATGAAGTAATCTCCCTTAACCAATTTGAAAAGTTGATTCAGTTTCACAAAGCCTTCTAGATACACACCTGCTGTGGCCGCGTAAGTCCTTAACCTTTATCCTCTTCAACTCAAGTTGGTGACTTTTAAATTCTCTTCCACTACTACTACTACTACTGCAATAAATGATAAATTATTAATTAAATTAAAAAATAAAAATGTCTTTTCAAAATTTACTAAGTAAAAATAATTTAAAAGTGCTTTTTTTAAAAATAAAATAAAATAAAGCAAAGTTAAAAGTTAAAACTTAAAACCCTGTGTTTCACTTCACAGTGATAAAACTTTGTTTATTGGTGGACTCACAAGTCGTGACCTACATCTTAACGACGTCGTTTCTTCAACCCACCATCGCCGGAAGCAATCAACAATGTCGGTTTCTGGTGGCGCTGTCATCGTCGGCCGTCGTAACACCCGCCATCACGTCGAGAATCGTTTTTACTGCCCGCCTGCCCTGCGAAAACAGAGACAACAGCAGGAGGAGCAGGAGGAGCTTGAATCAACGCTGATGGAGAATAACAGACCTTGTTCCTCTTCTGATAACTCCGTTTCTTCTTCACTTGAGACGACATGTGAGGCTTCCAATTTGTGTAAATTCTTGGAACACACCACTCCTTTTGTTCCCGCTCAATACCGGCCCATGGTATGCTTTTCAATTTTCATGCTATGATGATCAATTTTCTTAATTTTTTATGAAATGTTTGGAATTTCAATCAAATTAATGTTTTGCTTATAATTTTTTATAGAAAAATGTTAGTTTTTGAAGATTCAAACTCTGAATTTGGTTCATGAATTGTTTTTATAGACTAATGTTAGTAAGTTGTTTGTTAGGTTAGTTTTTAGGGTTTGAACTTTGTGTTAGGTTTATGTATGTTATGTCAATTTTCATGATTCAAGCAATGAACCTCATGTTTAAAACGATTCCATTGTCTCTTAGCCCACCAATGGAGTTACTTATTTAGAGAAGTTTGGTTGATGAATTAAGTTGATCAAGAATTCAATTGATTATTAGAATGATGCTTACTTTGAAACTATCACTTAGTTGAGTTAATCGTGCAAAGAAATTGTATAATATGGTTATTTGAAACTATTTTAAGGCGGTGTTAGTTTTTCGTTGTTGGTTTATTATGAAAGGGGAGATTGTTGGGCTAATTTCTGTATAAATAAACAGAGAAGTAAGAGGAGATTGAAAACAATGGAGACAGAATTGCAACCATATTTTGTGCTTGGGGACTTGTGGGAATCTTTTAAGGAGTGGAGTGCATATGGAGCTGGTGTTCCATTGGTGTTGTCTGGTAACGAATCTGTTACACAGTATTACAATGTCTCCTTGTCTGCTATTCAGCTTTATATTGATCCATCGAAACCTTCCCTGCGGTTAAGGTTAGTGCTTTCTTCATTGTGATAAATGCTTTTTCTGCTTGTGCCTTTCTAATGATGCAACATTCTGATGTATTGTTATCATTGCTACATTTGGGTCAACATTCGAAATTTTGAAATATACACATAGTTGAGTTGGGACCAAATGAATATCTGTGGATTTTCAAGAGTAAACCAAACACATTCTATGTTGATGGTTTGTTATTGATTTAGAATTAGCTTGTTCTATATAATAGTTTATAAAGCTTTTCTATTTTTGCCTTCGATAAGTTGTTGGAAAGTCAGATGTTCTTCTGCTTGTTGTGTTGTGTAAATGTGGTTCAAATTAAACAATTCAAAACTTGAGGTTTATACTTTATAATTTGTAGTCTTTGGCTGTCAGTATAAACTAAGGCATTTAGAAGAAAGGTCTAAGAAGCTATGAAGCACTAACACATGCACAAGCATGGGACACGGCATTGACACCGGTAATAACTTGAGAAAATGAAAGTAACTGAATTTTACCGCATTTATTGATGTCATGTTGGTGTTGGACACTGACACAATAGACATGTTGGATATGAAGTGTGAGTACTACGTAACTCTGAAGTAAGATCTTAAAGGATATCACTTTGATATTTACCAGAGCCTCCACTCATCTGAACTTACTAGTCTATCCATAGACTAAAAACTGTTGCCCACCCATGTCATGTTGATTAGAGCATAATGTTGCTTGTGATGCTTCTGTTAGCGAGTTCTCCTCAGTTGTACACATACTTGGAGAATTGGTCCTCTTAGAGTATAATGTGTGAAACATTTTTATACTAGCAATACATACAAATTAAATCCAACCAATCATCTCTAATGTGTACAGAACTACAGATTGCTGGTATAATTTGTAGGGTCACATCAACTGTTAGTAAATTTGTCATCAGCTTTAACCTATAACTTTATAATGAAAACTAAATAATATAGATGTTGGTAGCTTATAATATGTAGTAATTTATCATTTTCCTGTTGTCTGTTTTTATCCTTTTTTAATCTGATATGGCCATATCCTAGCCTTTTCAGTGCACTAGTTCTCCGCTTTGATTAAGTTACAAGACTTGGCAAACCACGTTTTTAGTGCATCTATTCAATAGATTCATTTCATTTTCCATTATGTTACAGGAAACCTAGTAAGGAGAGTGATTCCGAATCAGCTAGAGAAACAAGCAGTGATAGCAGCAGTGGCTATCGTCATGAAAGAGGAGCGAGGAGTGTAGTTAATGGCAGTTCGAACCAGCCTAACTTTTCAGATGCAAGCAATCTTGGTCTGGAAAGAGTTTCACTAGGAAGTAAACCTGACACATGTCCATCAAGTGATGAGAATGGAAGCTGCAGTGCTATCGGTCAGCTTGTATTTGAATACTTTGAGCGTGAAATACCTTATAATCGTGAACCGTTATCAGATAAGGCAAGACCATTATTATCCTTTGGTTCAATTCCATTTCGAGATTATGCTGCTTTCTAATCTTGACAGATTCATAATTTGTCTCAGATTAACGATCTAATCTTGACAGATTTATAATTTTTGTCTCAGATTAACGATCTTGCTGAACAATTTCCTCAGTTGAAGACATACCGGAGCTGTGATCTTTCACCTTCAAGTTGGGTTTCATTTGCTTGGTATGTTTGTCATATACTTTTAATTAGGATGTTGTTATAGTGCACACAGCAGTGTTGTTAAAATTTCACTATGCTTCAATAAAATGTCACAATGCTTCACATAATGCGGACGAGAGTGGTTTATTAAAGCGCCGCTGTCTATAGCGCTATTTTTCTATTTGACAACACTGATACATGATAATAATAACTAATTTAACATGATTTAGTCCTTCTTATGTTATGAAGGTATCCAATATATAGAATACCTGTCGGCCCCACACTACAGGACTTGAGCGCTTGTTTCATCACCTTCCATTCCCTATCAACATCTTCACAGAGTATGTCTTACTGTCCTTTTTTTCTTCTATAATATCCGGGAGTATATGTAAGGACATCAATTGTAACAGTGTTATTTGAATCAGGTCTAACTACCATAAATTGTTCAAAAGATAGGGACATATCATCAAAGCTATCACTACCAATATTCGGCCTTGCCTTTCAAAAGTTCGATGTTTCTGTCTGGGATCCTGAAGGGGATTTTGAAGGTCAGAAAGCCAATTCTCTGCTGCGAGCTGCTCACAACTGGATTAGGCAGTTGCAAATTTGCCATCCTGATTTCAAATACTTTACTACCCATTATGCATATTGTAGATGAGCAGAGTTTTATCTAATAAACTGAAGCAGGCAAGTCCCAGGTTTTGAAGTCTCGCCCGGTATACTGCTATTTTCTTTTCAAGGATCACTTTAAAGTGTTCTCATAAAACCAGATTAAAACGGTATACTCTTCGGTTTTCAGAGGATGCAAGGCATTTATTTAACAAACAGCTTCTGCTTTTATATAGAAAAGGTGAAATTGTCTCTGGAAAGTGTATATTTCACATGTCATTTTGTGCCTAGTTTTGTACAGACGATGAGCAACATTATAATTCTCAATTTGTTCATCCTTATTGTGATATTTATCCTATAGAATTGAAATCAATGGGATATTGAATTATTAGGACATTCTAATTGTTTTATTTTACGATCAGTACTACTGGTATTCGTTTTGATTAGAATAGAAAGTGACAGTTAAGTTAAAATCTTCGAAAATATTTGCAAGTGAATGGTCCTAAACTACGATGCATAGTTACGATTTCAGGATATATGGTATTTTCAAAAGATATCAAGGTTCGTTCCTATAGGTCAATAAAATGAAAATTATGAAAAAGAAATTTTATATGTAATGTAACTAGTAGGATACGGATAAGCAACTTGTTGCGGCTTTTGTTTTCTTAATAATGCGTCGATATTATTCAATTATTAAAATTATTCTATTTTTAATATGAAAAAGTTTTAATAATGTATTTTATATTGTTGTTTCTGTATTTAAATTACATAAAGAATTTTTATTGTGAAGATATATATTCATGTGATAATATAAAATTAAGAAAACAAGGTTGAGAGACAAACGATATTTCATGATTACATCAAAGTTCAATTTTAACGATTTACTTTTTTTATTTTAGTTTTTCCATAACAAGATTATTACACCAAAGTTCAATCTTAAGGCTTTATTTTTTTACTTTAGTTTTGGATAACATGATTACACCAAAGTTCAATCCTAAATCTTTATTTTTTCACTTTAGTTTTAGTTTTGGATGTACTTACTAAACATTTCTAAGAACTATCATTGAGATGTATGCCTTTAACAAATAATATAATTCAACTTGGAGAGTCGATAGAGGAGTTAGATGAGAAGTTTGAGACTTTGAAACTAGTCTTATTTTTGTCTAAGCAGAAGTAAGAAGAATTATATGAAATGTAAGTTTAACAAAAGGAGAAATGTTTCTAACTAGAGGTTGATAAATTCTCGACAAGTGTACCGATAGTGTCGCAGTAATAAAAAGATCAAATTCAAAAGAACTACCTTCTAATAAGATTAAATGTGTGCAATGTATAAAAACTAGTAAAACGGGGGGAGGGGTCGAGTTGCAATGCAAAAAGTAAATAAGAGTTTAAACAGAATTACGAAAGCGGTTAGGTTGTGTTTGGAATCCCCTATTTCTCTATTTTTAATGTTTGATGTCTTGTATGAATGATCTTATCACTATAATCCCACGACGAATTAACAAAACGGTTATAACCGATCCCTTACGAAATAACTCACTAATCACTACTTGGAGCTTCTCGTCGTCCCTAGTCCACCAGCGTAAGCAGGATTAGGCTATGTGCATAACGTTAATTCACTATGTCACTACTCTAGGTCTCATATTCATATTCAATCAGTGTAAGTACAACAAATGCCCTAGGTCCAACACATAGGCTAAGGGTCAGTATTCCTTATGTGCCCAAAATCAATTTAAAAGAGTATCTCATAAAAAGAATTAAGAACAGTAAGCAATTGAATGGAATTATAGATCAAGAGGTTCGTACAAAATACGTCAGAAAAATCCTAGAAAAAAGGGACCATCGCGCGTAATGCAACTTTTATCAAGGGCATCAAGCAGAGTTCCTCATCTAGGGTTTGTGTGATTCCTCAAGTCAAAGTGTGTTCAACCATTGATTCTCAAGAGGCTTATCTCTCAAAACATGATCTCTAAGGTTCTCAAGCATATTTCAATCTCATTTTGATCAAGAGTATCTCAAAGTTTTGTTGCTTATTTCTCAAGAAAAGTCAAAGGTTCATGTGTTTATTTCCATGCCTTCTTCAACAAGTTACCTCAAACTTTGAGAAATCTAATCAAAATACATTCAAGGACACCTTATTTTGAGTTCATATGATCATCCATGTACCTTGAAATGCAAGAAAAGTCCAAGTACACAAGTTTATTCCAAGAGATTTGACCAAAAAGTCAACACTTGAAGTCAAAGTTCAAAAGATCACAACTCCTTCAATCCTCAACATTTTTGAATGCTTCTTTTTGCATATGACTCTTCTCAATATCCTCTACAAATATTCTTTACATAAAATTTTGTATCTGTTCCATATTATTCATGTTGTGATTTGGGCATCTGCGTAACAAAAGTTTGAATCTTTCCGATTAGTCATAAAGCGACTCAGTTTCCTACTGTTCAAAATGCACAATTTCTACTTGGCACTCGGTAAACTAAGTAGTAGTGAAGAATCTTTCTAGGAATTTGTCCTCCAATTCCTTCCAAGTACGAATTGTTCCATTTGGAAGGCAAAGTAGCCAATCCTTAGCCCTTCCAATTAATGAGAACCCAAACAACCTCAACTTAATTTTGTCTTTAGTGACATCTGTTGGTTTGCACATTGAAGTTGTTTTGCATAAGCGTGCAAGATGCTCACATGGGTCTCTAATCGCGTTCTCGTCAAACGGATTTCTGGTACAAACCCTCTCGAAACCTGTCCTTCATCAGTTCGTTTATAATAATCCTCTATAGTTTGAGGTGGTATAGTTGCCATGGTTACTTTTCTTCAGAGAGAGAATAAATCAGAAGTTGATCTTCAACTGAGATCCCTTTAGCTATATTTGGTTCCCCGACTGCTCTCCGAATAGCACATGTGGTTCTTTCAATTTCTGGATCAAACAATGTCAATGTCGATCCTGAGTTGCGCATACACAAACAAATATTTCAGTAGCGCTATGATTATTAAGAAAATAAAAAATATTAAAAATAAAATGTTGCATAAACGTCGCCTTATTAGGATATCAATAGTCCCCAACAACAACGTCAATAACTTGATGACTTCTCGATAAGTGTACTGATAATGTCGTAGTAATAAAAAGATCGAATCCACATGGACTGCTTTCTAACAAGACAAAAGATGTGCAATGTATAAAAACTAGTAAAAGGGGTGGGGGGTCGAGTTGCAATTCGAAAAGTAAATAAGAGCTTAAAAAAAATTATGAAAGCAGTCAGATTATGTTTAGATTCCCCAATTTCTCTTTTTTTCATGTTTGATGTCTTGTATGAATTATCTTATCACTATAACCCAACAGCAAATTAACATAGTCATTATAACCGATCCCTCACTAATCACTACTCTGAGCTTCCTATCCCTAGTCCATTAGCGTAAGCAGGACTAGACGATGCACAGAACATTAATTCATTATGCCACTACTTGGAGTCTCCTATTCCTATTCAACCAATGCAAGTTCAACAATTTCCCTAGGTCCAATACATAGGTTAAGTGTCAGTATTCCATATGTGCCCAAAATCAATTTAAAAGAGTATCTCACATAAAAAACATTAAGAATAATAAGCAATTGAATTGACATTATAGATAAAAAGGTTCATACAAAGTCAAATCAACATATTACCCAACAATACTGAAATAAATCCGTCCTAATACAATCTAACCTAGAGGAGCTTAGCTACTCATAATTCAAATTACAATACCATAATTGATACATAAAAATAGCATATTAATTCCCTTGAAGTAATGACCTCCAATGGTTTCCAATACCCTAAAAATCACCTTTGATGCTCTCAAAATTATGATTTACTCTCCAAAATTCGTAACCCTTATCAAAGTGCAAAAATTCCCCTTAAAAAAAGCTCATAATGGATTTGATGCGTCAGAAAAAGCCCAGAACAGGGGACCATCGCACGCGTGATGACTTGCATCGAACGCACGATGCAATTTTTAAGATCCTATCACGTGTGCGATGTTGTACGTGATTTTTCCCGAAAGTTGCCTCTTTTGCTCCCTTTTCACCCAAATTTTCATTAAGTCCAATTTGTTCATAATTAGCTATTTTTTCCTCATTCTTTATTCTTCCTTCTTCATTTTAGCTCATCTTTAAATTGTTTTGATCTGATTCTTCGGCTAAATTTATGCAATGATAGACTGTCATCAGAGGTGAAAGTTGAAGATGATATCATACCACTGGTTACTTGGTTTAAATATTTTAGATCCATAGTTCAAAATGATGGAGTAGTAAAAGAAGATGTAAACCATCAAATTCAGACTGAATGGTTAAAATGAAGGAAAACTCATGGATTTCATGTGACATGAAAGTACTACTCAAACTGAAGAGAATAATTTATTTAACAGTCGTAAGACAAGCGATGTTGTATGAGATGAAATGTTGGACGGTGAAGAACTAATACGAAAATAAAATAAATGTATAAGATATTACGATATTGTGTTGCATGTGTGATAAGACTATATGAGTTAAAAGATAATGTTGGATTGGATAATAGTAGAAAAAATGGTAGAAAATAGGTTTATGTGGCTTTAACATGTAATGATAAGACATGTGATTCTGCTGTAAGAAAAATAGATCAGGTGAAAAGTTGTCAGATAACTAGAGGTAGATAAAGATTTAAAAAATTTGTAAGAGAAACTATTAAAAAAAGATCTTGAGATTAACAAGTAGGATAAAAACATAATTTTATATATAACATTATGGCATAGTTTGATCCATGTAGTCGATTTCACTTAATTGAAGATTCGACTATTGTTGATATTATATAGTATAAGATTATAAATTAAAAATAATAATACACATTAAAAATTATAAAATTATATAATGAAGTTCAGTTTGTTATTTTTTAATTTATATAATGATGTTATTAATTTCATAGGTAGGTGAATTGATTAAACATAGGTAAGAGGGATTATATTCATGAAAAAAATCGAATGTATTTTGTGTAATAATGTTCCTTTAATATATTTTATGTATTTTTTATTTGTGAACTTTATTTTCATAATATAAGTGGTGTTTGAGAATTGTCTTTATTTATTTTTATTTTAACACGTGTTCCATACTAGAATCAAAACTAAAGTGAGGATCAGAAGTAACGACAGTTTTAAGCTTTCGGCGCAATGGAGAGGGGGTTGACCTACAAGGTTAGTACTCAAACGCACAAGTCAGTATGTGAGAAAGAAAAGTGAATTTAAATTGAGTTTGAAACTTGTTATCTGAGTTTGGAACCTTCTCAATATTTAGTAGAGAGGGACAAACAAACTCGCTATTTTTTAGGAGTAAAGTGCAGAGAGTCGTTAGATGTGATGACAATTGTAACCTTTTTGTGATCATCAAAAAGGAAAGTCCTCGTGTGCTAAGAAGATTTCTATAGGGATTTAAATTCCTTCAAGGTGGTTGGTCAAGGTTGTTATGGTCGGACCAGAACAGTTGTCCCCAAGCCATTGCTTATGCGTAACAAGGCGAGAGTTTGTTACGTTAGCCTCGGATGTCGACCACTCTCTTGATCGTCTTTGGAAGAGAAAAAGAGAAACATTTTAGTTTCTTGGAGATTTATGCATTTAATGCTACATACTTCAAATTTATTTTCGGAAATGCCATCATTATGACTTTTGGGAACCAAAATACTCAAGTATTGTGTACGAGAGATTTGACATGTTAGATAAAGTTTATTTCCTTTTGCATGTTAGAGTATATCTCTTGAAGAGTCAGTGTTGTTTTTCTTTGAGTCATTTCTCAATTTAGAGGTTATCTTCTTCTTTGGATACTTCACTTCCTTGCATCTAAAAACTTAGTGCATTATATGTAAAAAAAAATCACAAAAGAGCACTCGTAAATCCCAAAAGAATGTTCCATCTTCTTGGGTTAATCCTGTCTGCTCTGCCACCATTTATGCTTTTGCCAAAAATGGTAGTTTCGATAGATCCTTTCTTGAAGTTAGCTTATCATCTAATTGGGGTGTCTTGGCTCCAACTGAGGGTGAAAGGATATGTAGTAAATATGGTCATTTCTCCATTACTTTTTAAGAGGGCATCTTTTCAATGTTGGGTCTTTGCCCGCCTTTCATTGCCTTTGAGATAAAAGTCTTTAAGCATCTGGTGATGGATCCTTCACAAGTTCATCCACCAAGTTGGGTATAAGTGAAGTTCTATAAATATTGGTGTGAATATTTGAAAGGTAAGATTTTTATGATCATTTTCTTTCATCTCTTTAAATATTGGTGTGGCTCTGCGACTCGAATGCAGAGTAGAGGGTTAATTTCTCTAGAGTCGGTCATCTGGGGCTTTGGGACTCTTCCCGAGTTGCATCCTTTCGAAGATCGTATTTTTTGTTACTCTATCCACCCAAAAGCTCATGCTATGATTTGAATTTGTTGGTGACAGAGTGAAGGTTAGATTGTAGGTGTTTAATTGGCTGCATTATATGGTAAAACACTAGCTGGATTCTAATGTCTTGACTGATGTCATGACATGCTGTGGAGGTGTTTGTTTGACTGCATTGTATGTTAGAATATCTAGCTGTACTCTGATGTCTTGATTGATGTCATGACATACTTGAGTAGTATACTGCAGGATTAGCTAATACAGGATTTATGGAATGTCAAACCGGATGTTATGACATTCATCCCTGTCAGCAGATACTGAGGAATAGAACAGTTGGTGTTCTATTAGAACTCAGTATTTATTTTCAGTCTGGTTATCAAGGAAATACCAGACCTGGCATAAGGCCTACTGTCTGAATGTCAAACTGGATGTTATGACATTCATCATTGACAGCATATACTGAACAATAGGCAGAGTGGTTTTCTGCTACACTTCAGTATGTATCTCAGTCTGTTCTTCAGGAGGATAACAGACCTGACATAAGGCTAATTGTGTAAATGTCAAATTGGATGTCTTGACATTTATTAATGTACGCTGATACTGAGGTATGGACAGATTGGTCCTGTACAGTTCAGCAAACTTGTACAGTCTATTTTCAGGAAAAACAGACTTAGCATATGGTCCTTGATTTGGATGTCAAACTGAATGTTGTGACATTCATTCCTGACAGCGTATGCTATATTGTAGGTTGTTTAGTTTTTCTGTTTCAGCATTTTTCTCAGGCTATTCTTCAGGGATTCAACAACTGAGAGAAAATCCAGGAAACCAACAACCAAGCTACAATTAATGAACCTAACAAATAGCATATTTGTTAGTAACCTAGATGTGGAATTTAGGGGAACTCGCGTGACCTAACTTTCAGGAAAATACAAGTACAAGGCCCAAGTGCTGCAATATAAAAGGATGGAAATCCTTCATTCAGAACTGGGGATTTTTAGGCGCGAAGATTTAGTGTGTCCATCATACTTCACTGCTGTATTTTTGTGTGTCTTGTATTAGACGTATCTTGTAAGCCAAGCTATTATCACGTAGATGATTGCATTGGTATAGGGTGTTCATTGAGTTGTAAGTGTTGTGTCACTCTAAGCTTTTAAGCGTGAGTGTTGTGTATCTTGATTAAAGCTGTTAAGCACAATCAAGGGTTGTTTGAAGTGTGACTTCATAATTGTCTTTAATATTGATTAAAGGTAGTAATCACTGAGGTGATTGAGGGGGAGTGAGTAGGAACTCTGATCTTAGTGTAAGATTGAAATTGCATTGGGTAAGTATTAAGTGATAGGGTTAAACAGTTGGTTTAAGGTCTGAATTAATACTACTAATAGTGGATTTCCTCCCTGGCTTGGTAGCCCCCAGACGTAGGTCATGTTGGCCCGAACTGGGTAAACAATTACTTGTGTTATTTACTGCACTTACTTTTTAAGTTCTGCATAATTTTTGTCTGCGCAGAATTGGATGTCATAACAACCCTTGTGACATCGGAAGTCTGTTAACTAGAATTTCATAGATGCACCGAGATATTCACCAAGTACTAGACGGAGAGTCATGTTCTATATGGAAACGGGGTATATGTATATAAAGAAGAGGAATTTTATGATGAAAATCTATATTATAAGAAACAGTTTATGAGCGTCATCCACCACCTGGGTTATTTCGAGGGAGTTACCCCCTCAGAGGAGGCCGGACAGACATGTCTGCAAAGTCTCATTGATATTCAGTTGCTGATAGAGGCTTGTTCCCAGGAAGAAAGACAAGTTATTTTTGGTAAGTTCTGAAAGCTCTAGGCTTTTTTGTATTCAATCTACTAGTTCATGACATATTTATTTTGACAATGATTATGTGCAGATTGGATAACAGATAGACTATAACTCCGGATTATAAAGAATGGAATATGACCAACATGGAGCGGCGTTACTTTGAATACTCTTTCGAGATTGCAGAATATGATGGGTCTTCTAGTATGTCCATTGTTAACGGGGTCAGGCTCACATTCCTCTAGGGACTGTCAGAATCCTCCTTAAAATTATGATTGCTCGTATTTGGCATACTTGTTCGGGTCTGCCCCGAAGGAAGAATTGACGACTTTATCTAGGTATACCTAGTGTGCCTCTGTCGCTTTGGCCCTCGGTGGAGCTGGTCACTATGAAGCTATTTGGTCTGACCAACAACGAGTTGAGAAACAATGGCTGGAAGAGAGTTTTCATGGTCTGAGGCTTCAACGGGATAAGTATCGGAAGGAAATACAGATAACTTGTACTTGTCTTACTAAGATAAAGGATGCTTTGGCCCCCCTCAATTTTATTGGATCTCTGGACGATCAGGTGACTCATATGATAAGGACAGTGGTGAGAAAGAACCAAGCTTTAGTAGATTCTCAAAAGGGTTTGAAGTCTCTGGACCTTGAGAATGCTTCTATGACTTAGAGTCTGGATGACCGTGTGGCCGTCGTGGAAACATGTTTTATAGGGTATTCAAGACAAGTTATCAAAGCTAAAGAAGACTATCATGGGCATTCAAGACAAGTGATAAAATCTAAAGAGGACTATCATGGTTTGCCTTTGAAATTTTGCTTTTGATGATGACAACTTAAAGGGAAAGATGTTTAAACAACTTAAAGTATATTTTGAGTCAATCAAGTATGACAAACGGTTAAAGATGCAAGCAGACAAATTAGGGTTTGGTAGTCACTACAAACATCCTTTGATGAAGGAATTCAACTTGAATACGTACCAAGCCTAATATCCAAGAATACTCAAACAAATATCTATATGATTGGATTATCTGGAAAAACTTGAAGCTTCAAAGCGTGAAAGTGAAAGCTCGCCCATACACATCTGAGTGAACCATGTTTCGTAACATAACAGATTTTTCGTAAAGTTATACGGCTATTTCACACACACACTAAAAAAGTTTTTAAGTCTTTATTTCTTAAATAAAATATCCCTAAAATGTTTTAGATATGTGCCAATTGAATAATTAATTGTCATAATAGTTTTGGACAAGTTTTTAAATTGTCCAATTGATTGGCACTTATACCCAATCAATTGGGTCAGTGAAAAATTTGTACATAAGCGATTAGGAAAACATCTTAATGAAGTGCAATGACTTTGTATCTTTTCTTTCTTTTTGAGATTTGGTAATTTTAAGACCCCAATTTTAACCCTAAGATCCCTCATGTTATCTCATCATATGCATTGGCATTGGGATCACATCTTGGCATCCTCCTTACCCTCCATTCATTGGGTTTGCATTGGGAGAGATCACCAAGCATATTTGATTGTATCATAATTTTTATTTTATCATCTTTACTAACCAAAATACCAAAAATATGTCTTTGTATAAACTAACTCTTTTGTAGGTAGGGCATGTGCTCACCTTTGATCTATCAAGCTCACATCTAGGGTTTAAGACCCTCAAGGCAAGAAGCTCAATCAAAAATTGGTTTACTATGACTCTAAGCATCATATATGAGTCCCCATGGTCTTCACATGTTATTTTGATCAAGAAATCATCAAGAGTTTGGAGTTGGTTTACCTTGGAAACCCTAATTCATCTGGGTATCTTGTGTAACTTCTTCAACAAGCTTCTTCACCAATTGATCAAATATTTCAAGGGATACTTAAAATTCCATCATCTTATGCATATATGATCCTCCATGAGTCCCAAAAGTCAAGAGAATGGCAATCTAGCAAGTTGGTTCATGGTGGTTGACCAGAGGAATTCATCTGATCAAAACTGGGGTTCCCTAGGCTCTATCTTCTACAACTTTTGTCATATGAAAATGATTCCAAGAGAAACGTTACTCTAAATGACATTAAAAACAAATTTCATGTTGAGGTAAAGATCTAGCTTTTCTTGGAAAGTCATTTTTTATGGTGAAAGATTATAGGTCATTTTGTCTAAACCCTAATTTGGAGGTCAACTTCCCAAGGCCATAACTTGCTCAATTTTTATGAGATGAAATATTTCCAAGTTGAACAATCAAATTCAAGATGTATAATTCAACTTTTATGTTTGTAGGAAGAGCAAATTCAACTTTTATGTGATTTTCCCCAACTTCAAAAATGCATAACTCCTTCATATTAAATCCAAATGAGGTAAAATTTGTAACCATTTTGAAGGACTTTGAGATAGCTACAAATTTTATGAAGGAACCGTTTTCATTTGAAGCTCACATAAAAAGTTAGCCAAGGTGGAATAAGTGAACATATGGCTTGACACTTAGAATTTTTTTTGACATGTTTGATTTTCCCAACATCCACCTCAAAATTAATCAAGATCCAAGCTTCAAATGAAAAATTATTCAACATGAAAGTTGTTCCTTGTGATCTAACCTTTCCAAAAAGTCCAATTTCATCCCATTTGGACAAGATAAGAGTGACATGCGCATGGCTTGAACATTGGATCATCATTTGGCATAAGTGAACTTGAACCTTTCATACACAATTACATAGCTTTCCAACATGACCTCAACAATGTTTGCACTCAATTATGGACCATAAGTAATGATTACATGGGCCTATCACACGCTCATGCACCCATGTAATATGCATTTCTATTTTTGGATCTTTATTTCAAGTGTGCAAATATCAATCCATATGGCTATAAATAGAACCCCTTGCCATCAGAATGAAGGATCCTGTGCGCCAGCTTTGATTCCCAACCTTCAAACCATTTCATTCAAAGGATAATCTTGAGAATTTTCATTGGAAATTGAGTTTGAATCTCCAATGTTTTGAGATTCAAAACTCTAAGAGTCTTGTGCCTTTTGTTCATCCAATTCCACTCCATCAATTGTCCAGAGCAAGATCAATAGCAAGCAAGAGTAAGATCGATTGAATACAGACCTGCATTGAAGGTATTTTCCAGAAATTTTCATCTCTTTGATTCTCACTCAATTCTCCATAATTCTTCTTGATCTTTGGTTGTCTGAAGTCCTACCAATATAGGCAACAAGATTGAGTTGCTTTGAGGTCAAATCAAAGCAACTCAGATCATACACCTCAAAATTCAACTCCCTGTATCTTTCAATATACTTGGAGTTAGGAGAAATTGAGGTCAGATTCGAGCTCCTGAGCATTTTTACTTTAAATTCATGTCCTTCTTTTTAATTTTGGTGATGGTTGTGAGTGAACCAGTCCGGTGAAGCTCAACGGAGAAGGAGACTGGAGCTTTGGCTCCGGTGGTGTGTTGGCATTCATCTGAACCATTGGATCCATTTCAAATGTTGTAATCGCGTGCCTTGTTTTGCATACCATCCCTGCAGCGCATTGACTTGTATCCACCATGGAACGCGCGCTATCAGCCACTTGATCTGCCACCTCAATTAATGAGGGAGATCAAGTGGTCCACGTTTCTTTCTATTTTCTAATTTTTCATTTTATTTGGTTTATTTTCATTAATTCATATTAATTTTAATATTGATCCAAAAAATATGAGAGTTTCACCAAAAAACTTAAATAAATTCCTCTTTCATTTTCTGAATTAAAATCATTTTTTGGATCATTATTAATATTTTTTATGATTTAATTATTTTTGTGAATATTTTTAATTGTTTAAAAATAGTTTTAAGTTTCCAAAATTAATGAATTTTTTTTCCAAGGTCCTTTGACCTTGTTTGACCTCTGATAAATCTCATGGACATTTATTTGGTGTTTTGATGAGGTTTTAGGATTTTGACCAACCATAATTTAATTTAATGCATTATTTAATTGATTTTAATTGTTTAAATGTAAAATAAATTGTGTTGAGTTTTTGATATTGACTTGTTGAGTTTGACTTGTGTTGTTGGGCCTTGGTCAAGGTTGATTTGACTTTGTTGAGTTAAAATCATTGGATTTAGGGGATTGATGAAATATACATTTCATCTCCCAAAATGAATGAATGATTTTAATTTGATAAAAGTCCTCCTTTGACCAATTTGTGTTGATTCCATTTCACATCCCTCTTCATCTCAATCCCATTCTCTTCTCATTCATTTCATGGACCTATGATGTCTCTATATCCTAAGGCTAGTTGATTTCAAAATCAACATAAGTCTGGATGAGATTAGGTCCACCCCTTTTGCATATTCTTTTTAAGTGTGGTATGTTTTAGGAGTATGGTTCATAATACCATATCTCTAACATGCATTAACACTAAAATTTCTATTGCCCGGCCTCAAATAGTTGTAACTTCTACATAAGTCCAATTACGATTGCTTAACATAGCGCTAAATTGTTGACACAAAAAGGCATAGCATTCTAGTAAGTGAGATTGTAAGTCTCCCCTCTCTCATGGTATTGTGTGGAAACTTGGCATTTTTTACTTCCTTTGGAAGATGTCTTGGTTCAAGGATCCATGCTTGTGAATAGTGGGTTGAGTGTTCTCCAAAGAATGACTTAAACAAAACAAAGCAAAAGCAATACTAACTTCTAATCAACTAACAACTAACAACTAACATTTAATTTCAAGTCATTTACTTTTATGCACTTCAATTTTAAGTATTTATTCATTTACCATTATTCATACCATTCAACTTGTTTACTTTAATGACATTTTCACTTTGCTCATTTGAGCCTCATTTTGTGATTATATTGTGATTGTATATACTTGTTTGTGTTTGTGGTCTTTTGACCTTAATGTACATAATAATAACAAAACCCTAAAAGACATTTGTGTGGACTATTGGATTTGATCTGAGACATTGGACTTAGAATTAGGAAACACTCCCTATGCAAAAGGACTTGGCCAATGCCAACTTTCATGGAATCAAGTGCTTGTGATTGAAACTTCATCTGAAGCAAGTATTATGATCCCATTTGAGTTCATCTGCTACATGATCTTGTTGAAGTTGTTACTTTAAACCTGTGTCTGGTGCCTATCTTTGAATTCATCTGATGCATGAGAGATTATGAAGAAGATCATGAAGTTTCTAAGCTTGGATGTGGCTATCTTTATTTGATGCCTTGGTATTCATCTTACTATTTGTGTATTGATATTTCTTGATTCTAAAGTCCAAGGGAAATTTGGTTTCTATATGACATTCTTGTCTATTGGGTTGCAGCTCATTGGTCAGATCTTTTCAACTCTTAACTTTTAATTTCAAATATCTCCCTCCTTTAAAAATCTTCTTTGTTTGTGATTTCTAAACTTAGACCATATTGCAAATTAGAAACTTTGGCCTTATGCCATTGAATTTTTTAAACTCTTTTCTTAATCAAACTTGTAAATGAACTTAACTACACTTGACTTAAAATTTCAAAAGACAAAAAGAACTAACACTCATTCAAACTTTTTAGGCCTTTTGTGCCTTTGATAAACTTAATTTTTGTTAAAAGCAATGCATCCACTTTGAAATTGTTACCACGAACTAAGAGGTTTTGATCCCTCGTTTTATGTTGGTACGTACGTAGGCACAAGTCCGAAGGTCTTTTCAAACATAAAAATATAATTAATAAATTCTTTTCTCATCCCTCCACTCTATTTATTGCAAAATATCATTTTGTACAAAAATACACATGCACACAAAAAATGGTTCCCTAGGAGTACCTAGGATACTTTGGATGCTAACACCTTCCCTCTGTGTAACCAACCCCCTTACCTGTAATCTCTAGCATTTTATTAGTTTTGATTTAAAAACTTCTTATCTTTGGGTTTTGTTCGTACTTTTCCCTTTTCCCTTGGAAACAATAAAAGAGCGGTGGCGACTCTGGTTTAATTGACGTTAAGTTTATCCATAGCTTGATGGTCATGAATTTACCGCTACAATAATCAATTAATTTTGAGGCTTCCAATCAATTATAGCACTGAGCCAATTGATTGGCACACTAAATTTTGGCCCATGGATATTTATTTTTTTGTGCTAACCTCAATTCTATAAATAGAGGTCTCTCCCTTCTCATTTTTATATCCATAAAACTTGAGCTTATAATCTCTCTCTCTCTCTCTCTCTCTCTCTCTCTCAAAAATATTTTTTTCACTTTCTCTCAATTGAAATTTAACCGTAGCACTTCGAGAAATTTTCCGTATTATGTGAGGAATTTTGTATTCTAGAAGGGGCATTATTTTAAGTTCACAAAAGAGTGTTTTTTTTTCTTTTGGTTGAATATTTTATCCTTAAGGGAATGTTTGTTTGAGTTTAAAAGTAAAACCCATTAAAAGCTGTGTTTGGGGATTTAGGTTATTAAGTCGTTGTTTCGATCGGTAAGCTCGGCCATCTTAAAAGCTTACTTTGGTTCAAGATAAGCCTGACTTAAAATATCAAATTGGTTTGTGGTTATCCAGCTTAAAACCCCAATTCGATTTGAAAGATCAGCTCGGTCAAAAGCTTGTTTTGTTTTGAGATAAGCCTTATTTAAAACTTTATTGGTTCATGGTGATCCTGATCAAAACTTTGGTTTAGTTCATGAGTTCATCCTTGTCAAAAGCTCATCTTGGTTTTAGATAAGTCCGTATAAACTCTCAGTTTAATATTAGGAGTAACCGTTTAAAGTTATTGTTTGGAAGGAAGACTAACCGCTTCAATCTGCTATTTGGAAAGAAGACTAACCGCTTCTCTCTGCCAGTTTCTGTTTGGAATAAAAACTAACTGTTTCTCTCTATTGTTTTTTGTTTGGTTGGAAGTTAGCCTAAAACTTCATTTTTCCATTGCTATATCTAAAAAGGTTTTTATCAAAAACATTTTCAAACTTTAATAATGACAGAAACATTTCCATACTAACATTTTTCTGAAATCCATAATTTATGCCCCCCCCCCCTCCCCCCTCTTTTGTGTGGAGTCACATGTCCAACAACCGCTTTTGTTGGGGAAATGTCACAATCTTTTGAGAATGTTTTGTAGTGAATAAAGCATTTTCACTTTCTTCTGCTTATCTCGAGGGAGTTGGTTCAACCGGATCAGATGCTCAAGGATGGAAAGATCATATGTTTATTGGAGTATCCATGTCGGCTGATAACGAAAAATCGTATCGTGTTTTTAGGCTTATTTCACATGTTGTATGTCTATGTTTTTATGTATTTTATCGCCTTTTACTTCCGTTTTATTTGTTTTGCAGTTGTTAGCCGATTTCATTGGAGATTTGGAAGCCTTGCGGAAAAGGAGCGAAAAGGAGCTAAAGAGGAGCTAAAGAGTTGGATTTGGCCATTCTGAACAGATGGTGTTCGCCACCTGCTAGATGGTGTTAGCCATCTCTAATGCATGCCACGTCACTTAAGTATTGAAGGAATGGTGTTCACCATTCCCCTAATGGCGTTCGCCATTATCATGCAGAAGGTAGTTCTGCGTAGTGGGCAGTTTTTCCAATAGTTTCTCAACCGCCACTCCCTCCACTAGGTCTGCATGTTAAAATAGTTGTCAGGGGTCTGAACTCTATATATAGGGCCATCTTTGGAGTGTTTGTCATCCATCGAATTTGCGCGGAAGCTCTGTCAAAATTTCTTCTTAGTTTTAGGAAGAAAATTACTTGTAAAGTGACAATAACTCACATTGAGGGATTGTCACACCTTTTAATTTCTGTATCATTTGTACTTTGGATCAAGAACAAGCTTTCTGCCATTTTCAAGTTCAATTTGATTCAAGTTTCATTTTATGTAATTTCAGGTTTTTTTACCGCTTTTAATATTTGTATGCTTTACTGCTTTTCATTACTTGCATGTCATGCTATTCTCAGTTTTAAATACTTTAATCATGTTGTTTTCAATTAATATCATGCCTTGCTAAATTATCTTGAGTCTGGCGTATGAGGATCGTCGTTATCGACGGGACTCAGTAGAAATAATAGGCGCGAATATATGATTTAATTATGTTCTGGCTTTAGTTTCCAAATGTATATTTTATTGTTTTGACACGAGAGTGAAGAACAAATCAAGGTTCAGTCTGATAGCGCGAGAGTGTAAGGAAGGAACCGAATAATGGAAACTAAGCATCGATCCTAAAAACATCGAGAGCGCTTTAGGCATCATTTAGGATTTCATTTACTTTCAAAATATGCTTTCTAATTATAACGGGCGAGCGAGAGCAAAATCCTGTGGTTAGGAGGTGTGGTCTTTGTCGATAGCGCCAGAGTGTGAGACGGGACCTTTAAGTCGATATTTTCTACATAACGTAATAGAGTCGTAGTTAGTGCCCGAGTTCTACCTAAGCCCTTAGGAACATGGAATCCATATTTCGGGCTCGTTTTATCATAACTTTTAAACCTTTAGAAATTAGTATTTTTACCCGTTCATAGCCTTATAACCTTTAGTCTTAGATTTGCACTGCAACAATAGGTAACATTAGTTTGACTATTAGTCTTTGTGGATTCGATAATATTTTAAAACTACATGATAGATTATGCACTTGCAGTCATCATCCGACAGACACGTCTGGACACGATCATCGGTCTACCTTTTTTAGTATTGTATGAGGTGAGTCTGTATGCTTCAGAGTGAAAAGCTCTAGAACTTTGTGTGAATTTACGAGGTATTCCCTTTAAGTCTATTGGATGTCACTAGGGTCGTGTCTGGCCAAGGGTCAGTTCCCCTCCCCCTCCTAGGTGTAAACTCGGTCTTGGATACATGTGTGACCAATCCACCGCGGCCTTTAGAGTGGTAGTAGATAAACTCGATTTCCTTTGGGTCATAGTGGAAAATAGAAAATTCAAAATTGATTTCAAAACCAATAATTTTCTAGTAATTTCTTTTGATGATAGTAAGCTTCTATATGTTTATAGTTGCAAATCCGTCAAGGAAATATGGGATACTCTTGAAATGATATATGAAGTTTCTCCAAGTATTAAACAAGAGGATTTTAACACACGGGGTGATGAATATGAATTTTTCATTTATAAATGATTTTCCAAATTTAGAATTTTTTTAGAAACTATATTAGAACATTTATTACTAACAAATATCTAATATTTAAGAATTGAATATCTAATCCAATCCTTAAATTGAAAAATGGAAGTGGTTGTGAATTTCAAGATAAATAAAAGAAGGATGAAATCATAGAAAAGTTGAAAGAGTTAGTTCAATTTCTTAAAGATGAAGGAATAAGCTTAAGATTTGAAGAATCATTTTCAACAACTCTCATGGTTTCCTTTGAAAAACCACACTCAATAGTTAAAGAATCCTCAGAAGATTCAACATCAAATTAAAGAACTTCATCTGTGCGAGTATGTGAAGCATCGTCTAGTCTAATCTTCGAAAGAAAAAACAAAGTCTCCACAAATAAAGAAGAGTCAACCTCAGGGAGAACCATGGAAGAATCCTCTTCCAACAAAGAAGGTGAAGTATGCTTAAAGGTATCTTATGATAAACATGATCATGAGGTAACAAATCCATCTTATAATTAGTTATTTAAAATAAATTCTACGTTAATAGAAGAAAATGATAAGATTAAAAAATGTAACTTGGAACTTAAGGAGTATCTAGAGTTTCTTGAAGAAAGTAATAAAACACTTAAGCTAGAAATGGCTAATATTAGAAACTCAGTAGAAACATGTGAGACTTCTGTCTCGTTGAAAAAGGAAGTGACTGATCTGCATGAAACCCTAAGTAATTTTACTAAGGGGAGAGAAAAAATTGACTTGATATTATCAAGTAAAAATCCTTCCTTAAATAAAAATGGACTAGGCTTTAAGAATGATAGAGCACCTAATAAAGGACAAAAAAGGAAGAAATCAAACCATTATGTTATAAGTTCTCACATTGTAATAGACTAGGCCATTTAGAGCGTTTTTGTTTCGATAAATTGAAAAAGTCTAAAGATATTAACCTTAGACCTTCTAGAGCAACTAACACACCTGGATCCAAGAAAATTTTGGTACCAAAGGTAAAACCCTAATATGTTCTGTTGGGTTGCTTTGAAGCTGTTATGAAGCCTTAAATAATATTAAATAAAATTGTGTAAAGTAAATAGTATACTCTTTGATATACAATAGTTTTTAGTTTGATCCAAGAATGACCGATGATGGTGCATCAATGATTGTGATCAAAGCAAATGTTTTCGGTGAGAATGATCTTAATATTTTTTATCCATGGTTAGCTAGCCTCTTAGAAGGTTAACTAGATACATTTGTAGAGGACATATTTTCTATTCGTTTAACTAATTCTCCTATCTAACAATATGTAGAGAAGGACGCACCATAATGAGTTGGTGTTCCCTCAAGAAAAGGGCAAGTTTTATCAAGAGTTCTTGATGATTGAGAAAATGAGGTGTAAATAAACTGGGCATGGGTTCAAAATAGAAATCCAAAATCAAAATCAACGCAAGGCCCAAAAATCACGAAGGACGCTGATTCGCAGAAGCCCGATCGATTGGAGCCTTGAGCCAATCGTTCGGAGGAACTTCGTGCGCAACTTTTCAAATCTAGTCTTATTGAAACGTAGCCTCCAAGTCAATTAGATCCTCATATTGATGAAAATGTATCGAAACATCTAGAGAATTAATCAGCCAATTGTAAGTTTTAGAGTGCGCAATCTAAGGGAGGTGAATTAAACTTGTTGTATTTTTCTGGTTTTTATGCAAGTTCCTTTTATTTTTACTTTTTCAAAAACATGTTAAGTGTTGTAACTTGATTAGAATAAATTTATGCAAAAAATAAAAGTGCATAAAATTAAATGACACAAAGATGTATACTATCTTCCCTTATCAAGCAAGGGTACATCTAGTCCCCTCACACCCTGTAAGAGATTTCTATTACTGTTAGATCTTTGTACAAGCCTAAAACCAAGACTTCTCCTACAATTTTCTAACAATAACAAAGAAGCACACCACTTTCTTGATTTCCAACAACACCAACAACGCCAACAACCATGGTGGACTTTGAATCAAACAAATTCAAAGGACCTTTTTACTACAATCACCAATAACTTAATAATCACAATAATACACATTTAAAACTTTAATTTGAATCACTTTTGACTTTCTTTAATTACAAGATATATGAAAGTTTTGGCTCTTATCTTTCCTTTTGATCACAGTCCAAACATATATACTTAATTGCTCAGTAATGATATGATTGAAACTTGTTTAAATGATATGAAAGTTTCTTCACAAAGTTCCATTTTGAAATTATATTAACACTTAACAACTATGTTTGAATTGATTTGAAAACTACATTTTGAAAGAGTTGATTTTCGTTTCTCTGATGTATATATCTTATATACATTAAAAGGAACCCCTTTGAATGAATACAAATGTTTGGAGTGGTTCCATGAAGCAATGCAATCTTTAGGAATGAAACAGATTAATGAAATGGCTATTGCTTATGTGGTAACCGGTTACCATAATACTGTTACCAGTTATAGCTGTAGTTAAAATATTTTTTGAAAATTTTGAGCTTGTAACCGGTTACAGGTTTTGTGTAATCGGGTACAGCTATAGTTGTTAAAAAATAAAATATAGTTGTTAAAGATCAAAAATAGTTGTTAAAAAATTTGCGCCCGTAACTGGTTACAGCTTTTGTGTAAGCAGTTACAACTGTTTGAAAATGTGAAAAAGAACTTTGTAACAGCATGGTTTTGTTACAAATGATTCTGAAAGATGCGCAAATTATTTGAGATGAAATGCATAATATATTGAGCCATTAAGATATATAATATGAATTATAATGCATATTTTAACCATCTTGATTATTTTCTTTTATTTGTGCTAGCCTTCAATCTATTTCCTCTTGGATAAGCTTTTGTATTCTTTTTGTTGATGTGTTTGTCCTCATAAAAACATTAACCAAGGTCAAGAAGAAATTTTTTTCACATCATTCGATTAGATCCATAACCCAATTGACTGGGAATCCAGTTTTAGAAAAATGTTGCTCTGACCTTGATTATGCATAATCTCCATTTATTACTTTCAATGTTTACATGCTCAAATTCATCAGATTTCACACTATAAATAGGTGACCATTCTTTCACTCTATTGTGTCACATAATCTCTTCTCTATTCTTTTTTTCTTTTATGAGTTCTTTCTTCGTCGCCATAAGTATCATCATGGCTTCATCAAAAGGAAACAAATATGGAAATAGCCCAAAAAAATGTTTTCTCCATTCGAATAATAGAGAGAACAAAGAGAGGAAAATTATGATCCATTGCAAAGTGATCCAACCATGGTTCATGGAGAAAAGATTCAAGAAGATTCCTAAAATGTATATCCAAATTTGTCAAAGCTCATTAAAGGAGTTCTTCATAAAGGTACTTGATATAATCTTTCCAAATCTTGTGAAGAAATTTTATTCAAATTTATCATTTGTTGGAACATCCCTGAGATCTTTTATGCAAGGAATCGAAATAGACATTCACAAAGATCATTTTCGGTAGAATTTTTGAGTCATTCACAAAGACCATCTATGCAAGAAGTCGAAATCATTTTCGATAGACATGCATAAACATCCCTAAGATCACCTACACATATGAAGCATCGGTAGGATTTAAGAAATTCAAGATCTCAAATGTTTCAAACTCATTTGTTGTAAACCCTATGGAGAAAATAAAATTTCCCATCAAGTCATTCCACTTGAAACCAAAATTTTGTGTCATCCACTATCTCCTAACAAGAATTATCCTCCCAAGAAATGTCAACCTCAATTATGTCATCAGAGATGATGTCATCCCTCTCTGACTCTTAACTAAAAAAGTTTCAACCAACTAGGTTGAAGGAATATTTATCTATATGATCACCACTAAAGAAAACCAGTCAACGGGACTTCCATACGAGGTAAGGAACACAAAACTCTTGGGTACCTTCAACATTGATACCATGGGAAAAGCAATAGAGGCATCCAATAATACAATTGACTATTCCTTCCTTAGGAACATGAAATTATGCATAAGTCATTGAGAATTAAAGGATGAATCTATAAACGTAGAAGATGGCTTAGAAAAATCAGAAGACACGTCAATCAAAAAGATCATGGAGGTATGTTACAAGCTAGCCAAAGAAGTGGCAGACATTATCGAAGAATGATGATACTTATGGAAATGAGTAGTCTCACTTATGTGTCTTAGATTCTAAGTTTGATTGCTTTCTTGTTTTTGTAGTACTTTCAATTCCAGAAATTTCCATATTTTTATACTTTAGTTTTAGTATGGTTTGAATTAATAAAGTGTAATGTTTTTTTCCTTTCTAAATACTTGTGTGCCAGTATGTATGCATATTTAATTTCTCGCAATGCATCCTTTAGTCACCTTTTATTTTGACAAAGAGGAGAAGTATACTCTTGGGGGGATTTTAACCACTCTAAAAATATATCTGTTTATTTCCTTTACCACCTTCCTGAGAGATGCATTGTCATCGTAAAAAAGGGGGAGAATATGGAAACATGTTTTACAGGGTATTCAAGACATGTGATCAAAGCTAAAAAGGACTATCATGGGTATTCAAGATAAGTGATCAAAGATAAATAGGACAATCATGTTTTTCCTTTGACAATATGCTTTTGATGATGACAACTTAAAGGGAAAATTATTTAAATAACTTAAAATATCTTTTAAGTCAATCAAGTATGATAAACGGTTAAAGATGCAAGCAAACGAATAAGGGCTTGGTAATCACTACAACATCGTCTGATGATGGAATTCAACCTCTAGATATCTCAAGCCTCATCTCTAAGAAGACTCATCCCTAAAATGTTTTAGAGACATGTTAGTTGAATTGGGATCTGTCAGAATAGTTATGGATAGGTTTTTAAACTATTCAATCGATTGGCACTTATACCCAATCAATTGGGTAAGTGCAAAATTAGACAATAAGTGATTAGGATGACATCTTAATGAAGGGAAACGTCTCTGTATCTTTTCTTTCCTATTTGAAATTTGGTAATCAATTAATTTTGAGGCTTCAAATAGATTGAATAAAGGAGCCAATCAATTGGCACATTAAATTTTGGCACATGTATATTTCCTTTTCTGTGCCAACCTCAAGTCTACAAATAGAGGCCTCTCCTTTCTCATTTTTACATCCATAAAATGCGAGCTTCCTATCTCTCTCGCTAAAAAAAATTCACCTTCTCTCACTTGAAAATAGTCATAGCGCTTCGAGAATTTTTTTTGTTTGGTGAGGATTATTGTATTCTAGAAGGGCGTTATTTTAAATTCACAAGGAATGTTTTTTCTCTTAGTTGAATATTTTATCCTTAAGGGAGTGTTTTTTTGGGATCAAAAGCAAAATCAGTTAAAAGATTTGTTTGGGGAGATTAGCCTGCTTAAAAGCGTACATTGATTCAAGATTAGCCTAAATTAAAATTTCAAATTGGTTTGTGGTTATTTTTTGTATAAAACCCAGGTTCGGTTCGTAAGATCAACCCGGACAAAAGCTTACTTTGGTTCGACATAAGATTGATTTAAAATCTCATTAGTTCATGGTGATCCTAGTCTAAACCTCGACTTGGTTTTTTAGTTCATCCTTGTCAAAAGCTCATCTTGGTTCGAGATAAGTCCGTAGAAAATCTTAGTTTAGCTTGGGAATTAACCACTTAAAATTGTTATTTGGAAAGAAGACTAGCCGCTTCAATCCATTGTTTGAAGGAACACTAACTGCTTCTTTCTAAAAGTTTTTCTTTGGAAGGATGACTAACCATTTCTCTCTTTTGTTCGTTGTTTGGTTGAAAGTTAGCCGGAAACTTTATTTTTCCTTGTATAAGGGGGACTCAAGAGTTTTTAACCTACTAAAATCTTTTAAGTATTACTGGATACTCTCAAGATCAAATATTAGGGAGAAGATTAGGTTTTTTTCATTTCGACCGAATCTCTATAATTCGAAGTGTCATTTTTCTTACCCTTAACTCTTTCTTTTCCACATATCTACTTTCTGTTGAAATCTTTAAAAAGGTTTTATAAAAAATGTTTTCAAACTCTAATAATTATAATAAATATTTTCAAACTACCTTTTTTCGGAAACCCACAATTACCTCCCTCTTATGTATGGAGTCACATGTCCATCAGCTTCTAGTGTTGGAGAAGCGTCGCAATCTATTAAGAATGCTTTGCAGAAAGTGGAGCATTTTCACCATCACCTACTTATCTCGAGGGAGCAAGTTCATCCAGATCAAATGCTCAAGGATTGAGAGATCGTCTCTTTGCTGAAGTAGCCATGTCGACCTCCTTTTTTTTAGTATTGTATGTGTAGTATTGTAGTAATGAAATAGTATATGTGTATATATTTCCTTGTTTTGAGTGATTGTTTTTTATCTGCATGTAGTGTGTCTATATGCTCTAGAGTGCATAGCTTTGGATCTTTGCATGAACTTACGAGGTTTTCCCTCGAAGTCTATTGGACGTCACTAGGGTCGTACAAGGCCAAGGGCCGATTCCCCTCCCCTTAGATGAAAACCTGGTCAGGGGTAGACATGTATCCAACCCATCATGGCCTTTGGAGTGGCTAGCTGCCAGAGGGATGGGTCATTGTTACCTATGGAGATTTAATTGATTTAGTCTCACATGTAAAGCGTATAAGACAACACCCCTGACTTTCGATGGGGAATTAATTGGTGTACTTGTACATGCGGCTTCTGCGACAAGACCACTAACTTTCGGTGGGGAATTGAGTTTTATAGTCGGACGTGCAAAGCGTCAAAGACAACACCACTGGCTATTATTATGTACTTTGTGTTGTAAGGGAGTTGATTGTTGTAGTTGCACGTTCAAAGTGTCTGCGATAATTGAAGGTGTGAAAAACACAAGAAAATGGGGGGTTTGAATTGGGTTTTACAAGAAAAAGTTTTTTCCAAAACAAGAACACCACTAACAAGTTAATAACAAAAAGATAAAAACATAAGTATTTTTATTCTGGTTTGCTTGAAACTCAAAACTACTCCAGTCCACCCGCCAAGGTGATTTTTCCTTATACACAAGGACTTGATCCACTATAATCAACGAATTATAATAATTACAAAGAATAACCTTCTTTGTCTTCTCAAGGATCCAACTATACCCTAGTCTCCTTAAGGACTCACAAAGAACAACCTTCTTTGTCTTCTCAAGGATAACCTCCCCATGGAATCAAACAAACAGTTTGAATAATATTGTGTGTTACAAGATGCTTCTATACAAGCAGATTTTACACAAATGAATAACAAACACTTTAAAGAAAAAATGTGTACAAACAAATAATAGTTTTTCACAAAGAAAATAAACTTGTCAAAATATTGTGTCACCGACGTTTTTCTTCAAGTCTCCAAGTCTCACTTATATAGCATAAGAAGAAGACCGTTGGAGGGGGAAATGGAGAAATCTCATAGAGCGGTTGTCCAGTGTTGGATATGAAAAGAGTGATATTGCGTACCGTCCTTCGCCCACAAAATCAGTGGCAGGTGTGATGTATAGTATTGTCTTTGCCCACAAAATCATGTGGTGGAAAGGATGTTCAACCTGTACTATGTACTATTTGATTATGTTCCCATTTGATCTTATCTTCAAGTTCATTGGCTTCTGATGAAAGTTGATGAAGCATGAAATGAAGAAACATAAAGCTAGATTCAGAAACTTCAGAATCTTTGGTCATAACCTTGACAGCATTAGTAGTCTGGATTGAGATCTTCAGAGTCTTCAGAATCTTCATAGTCTTCAGAATCTTCATTCAGAACCTTGATAACTTCAATCGTCTGGCTCGAGATCTTCAAAATCTTCAGCTACATAACACAACATTAGAAGCTTTTCATTCTTCAGAAGTTTGATAATCATAATCACGTCCAGAAGCATGAACTGGGAGAACATTGCAGCAGCAGCATAGTGTCTCCTTAGAAGCTTCTCAAGAGTGAATCAGCACAAAAGCAGAAAGATTATAGCAGCAGCAATATTGAACATCTTTCAAAACTTCTAGTAGCTGGCGCAAAAGCGGATTTGGAACACATAGTTCAAAAACTAATAACGTTGCACATCATATATTCAAAATCAGAACTGGTTGTTAAAGCTACACAATAGCAAACCATTAGGGTACCAAAATTGTTCTGCATAAATACAATATTGTTATCATTAAAACTCAAGGTATAGATGCAGAATCAAATTTTGTTCTAACAATAACACCCCTATTTTTTATGTCGGGCCTTGATCTCATCGATTGTACCCCATATTTATTGTTAATATGCATAGCCATAAAGAAACAAACTTTTCAATAATTTCCATATTTCAATCATAATTGAAAAAAAAATATGCATATAAGGAGGGAGATTATACAAGAATAGCATTTAGTATATAACAAAAAATAAAACATAACTGGGTGGGCTAGCTACCACTTATTTTCCATGTTTTCCTCCTAATGGTTCAGCCACGTCTTAGTAGGTGGATGTTCATCTCTCATAGTTAGTCGGTTAGGGATTACGTGTTGATCTCCATGGCAAGTACCTCTCCTTTATATCGTTTGAGCACTTGGTAGATTATTTTTTCTCCTTCGAGGTCAACGTTGATGAGGGTCGGTTCTCCTCGTAGGTTATGGTATTTGAGCTTGAGATGGAACAACAAATCTACATCGTCCAACATGGATGCAAATGGTTTTCCCATGATGCATTTGTAGACGCTCCTACATGGGACGACGAGGATTTTTAAACTGACTGTTCATATGTCCTTACCTTCACCAACTAAAAGCAACAACTCGACGTATCCCCAATAACGGGTGGTCGTCGCATTGAATGTATGCAAATACGAGCTTTTATACGGCCACAAACTTCCTCTTTCGAGGCCCATCTTCTCAAACATATAGGAGTACATAATGTTACAAGAGCCGCCATCGTCAATCAGTATTTAAAGACATAAAACTGCATGATCATGGAGGTAACCACCTGAGGAAAAATCTCATTAGGGATGCTACCCACCTTCTCAGAGTCCCAGAATTTTAACATAGGTCGTTCAAGAGTCTTCACCGAGAAGCTTTCGTCTTTTTTGTGAACGGAGAGCATCTCAAAGATTTTCCTCTTCATTGTCCCTTTAGATGTGAGGTTTGAGGGGGTACTATTTCTATGATGGTGGCAATATATGGGTGGTTGCCTTTGTTGGCCTTCTTGTTCTTACCACTGGTCTCGGCATTTGCAGTCTTCGAGGGAGATTTTTCCTTAATAGACATTTCTTGATATTTCCCCCATTTCACGTACTCATCCAGTCGGCCCTTTTAATCAGTGTTTCAATGGTATCCTTCAGTTGGATGCATTTAACGGTGTTATGGTCATGACCTTTGTGAGAGCGGCAGTACTTTTGACTTGTCAGTCTGAGATGTCTCTCTAATAAAGTAAGGGGGTCGTATTCCACTCTTCTTGAATTTTGTGTTGTCACCGTCTTGATAATTATTTTCTTGAGAGACGTTCAAAGGCGTGTACTTCTCATATCAGCCTTGCGTACCACGATCAGAGTCGTTTATCCGTCGGTAGGACTCATTCCCCGTTGAGCGGGTGGAATTATTGTTAGCGGAGGCGGGGTTATTGAAGGGCGTGTTCATCTTCCCCTTCAAGATCATATAGCATTGATCCATGCTTAGCATCTTATGAGTGTTTCTCACCTTTTTCCTTGCAGTTTTTAGCTGGAATGGGTGATCATGTAGAAGGCCATCATCGAAGATCCAACACTTCAGGTCTTCTTTTGCTACCTCTGCTTCAATAGCAACTTGCATGAAACAGTAAATATACGGTTGTGAACTCTCTTTCTTCCCGTGAACGATCTTACTCAAGGAAGGTAAGGTCATTGGCTCTCTCTTTTGGGCAATAAAGTGCGTGGAGAACCGTTCACAGAAATTAGAATGCTCTCGTCTGATAGACCATTGAACTACATCTTGGCCAGGCCGACCAGGGTTAGTGCAAACAACTTGCATTTGGATGTTTCGTCATTGCTGAAATAGTTCAGTCGGTTATTATGTGTCCGTTTGGATCTCATTTTCCATCATACTCGCCTAACTTGGGTGGTTTCTCCATGGATTTTGGTATTTTTCTTTCCAAAATCCTAATGCATAGCAGATACTTCTGCTGAACCTTCAACGGACAGTTTTATGCCTGATCTAGGGGAGGAGCATGACTACCTTAGTCTCCCTCGAGACTTTGGGGTGGACTTTGATGCTTCTTGATCCTTTGATAATTCTTAGACTAAATGGCTTCATCTCTTTTTGTTGCGGTTGGCTCTGGACCAACAAGGTGAGCTCTTCGGGATATGGCATCTTGAACGGTGTTGCCTCACTGAGGCGTGTTGTGGAGGTTATCTTCAAGGCGAATCAACATCTCTTCTATGGCTTGTGGATTTTGCTTCCAAACAATGTTATGCATGTTGTTCAATAGCTCGTTAGCGACTTGCATTCCAAGGCTATTTCGTAGTAACTAGAAGCCAAGTAAGGCCTCGGGTTGTGAGATTAGAGGTGGAGTTGAAGGAGAGATCAATGAAGCTTGAATAAATCCGATTACCTGAGGAATCTGGATCAGGTCTGGATGTAACAGAACTTTTTATCCAAGATTCACTGCATTTAGATGAGGAGGTGGAGGTGACCGATTAACAACTACTTTAGTGGCAGTCGCGACAGCGATTACAGCTTCTCGCGCAGCGGCGGAGCGAGTAGCTTTATATCCAACCATCATTTAAAAGCGTAAGAGTCATGGATCTAGGAATTCATGAAATCAAAGTTGAAGTGATGTTTGATTAGATCGAATGTGATGGACCTCCATGTTCAATTTTGAAGGCTCTTGGTTTGGTGACCTAAGAAGATTACGAACTAGCGAATTAAATAGTGGTCCAGGAATAATGGAGGGAATAGCAAACTCGTTATTTGTTATGAGTAAAGTGCAGAGAATCGTTAGATATGAATGCAATTAAGACCTTTTTGTGATTATCAAGAGGAGAGTACTCGTGCGCTGAGATTTTTGGAAGGATTACAATTTCTTCAAAATGGTCTGTCGGAATCGCTATGGTCGTCCCAGAACAATACGTGTGTCACATTGTCTTGGATTGTGAGCGAGTTTAAATATCATCACATTAATTTTGAAACAATCATACAAAATAAATTAAACATCCAATTTTAACCCAAAATCTTAAAATATTTTATTTATCAATCATCTTACTTCTAAAATGGTTAACATTCTCTTGTTCATCAATGTAAGATTCACACTTGACATAGTACTCCACTATTTTCAAAGTACGTAATGTAGATATCAATGTATTAAGGGATAGTTTGAAGATGAAGTTATGTATTGACTTGTAGGCTTAGGATTCTTGTAACTTGTAAGAATTTATGTCATGCATACTTAAAATTGCTCGAGCATATTGTTTTGTTGAGTAGATTGACAAGAAAAGTATACCTTATAATGAAAATAAAACTAAACGATTCTATCCGATAAAGATTCAATCAACAAATTTAAAACATACCATATAAAATTGCTATTTACATCATACTTTCTCAATTCTAAAATTGCTCTCAATTTGTAATCTCACTCTAGTATTTTCTCACTTTCTACTTTAAATAACCTCAGATAACATCATGATTCAAATCATGTCTAAAAGATTGATTCGAATCAACCTATGCAAAAAATTAGAAACCTAAATTTTTACCACATTCTACTAATTATCCATACTAGAAAGTCTAAAAACTCTTAATAGTGGATAAAAGTATATGAAAGGACTACTATACATACATTGTTTTTAGGGACCATAATAAGTCTTGAGAAATTTCTTATTTTGCCAACTTCTTATGTTATCAATAATAAGTCTAGTGAAGCAGCTTGAATAAAGGATCCATGTTATTTGATGGACCTAACAAAAGATACATTCATTACATATTTACTCGAAAAAGGTATCTTCATCTTTGCATTATATTAACATAACTACAAATACATTCATTACATATTTATCCGATCTAGCATCTAGCTACTGCCACTCTGTAACACTCGAGCGAACTCCTCCCTCGCGATCAGATCAGCGCCTGCTCATACTACAATATACCAGCTACAATTGCAGTTATAATTTATCATCAAGAATGGTGGACATTAGAAGCCCTTGCACAAAATTAAATCTTCGAGTCTTCTCTATTCGGTCCTCATCTGACATCTGTACTTGTTCTGGTTTTCTGTAACAATACGCTATTGTCAGTTCAAATCATATGAAAACAAGGCATTACTCTAAATGAGAGTGTTTCATCATTTACTTATTTGATACAAAAAATTGAACCACATGTATACATACATTGAATACTATACTTTTATATAGAAGAGTTTAGCATCTATATACTTATGGCGAAAATAAGTTCCATAATGTATTTGGTAGGATTTAAAACATAACATTATGATATAACAAGATAGTATGAAGTTATTATACCCTAAAAAAAAGTGCAACCTATCATCCATTTCTAAAATAAAGGAAATCTTAATCCAACAATATATCCACATTCTTACCTTTCCACAAAATCATCTTTTGAGCTATCTTTTACTGGGGAAGCTTCAATGGAAGAACTAGATTGTTCACTCACAGCTTCATCACCTAAAACGGGGTTAAAAATAAACGATGACAACAGAGTATCCGATTCGGAATTGGATGAAGAACCTCCCAAAAGAGAATGCAATGCTCCTTCCCTTAACTCTTTTCTAAATAATGTTGAGTTAGAAACTCCTTTCCTCACTACCCTCCTTTTCCTCGGCACGTAAACTTTAGGTTATGGAAAACTTTTAAGTCTCAAAGCAATCCAATTAAAGATTTACACTCACCAAACATAGCGACTTGTTAAATTTAAATACTTAAATGCAATTGAAAGAACAGAAGACAGCATAAGAAACAATGCTAAAATAAATAACCACACACAAATAACTAAACACAGGAACTATTCACAGATAAAGCACATTTAAGAGCAAAATAACCATTATTCTTCATTTCAAATAAAAGCAAACATGGGCTAAATACAAACATACTTGTTTTCTGATTGTTCATTGAATTACATCATTTCTATGCAGCTAAAACATTCATTTAGGGCTTGAAACTTCAACACTTCACATAAATTTTGTTTTTTAGGAATGCAATAAGATATGGACACTGAAAATTCAAATTTCCACCAAAACATATATCAATGGTGCAGCAATCAAATTAAGACAGAATCAAAACAAAAACAAAGAAACAAACTTTCAAAAAGGATATTTTGAAAAACTTCGAATGCTGCGTTGTAATATGTCCAACAAGATCCATTCCCACCTTCTGCCCACAAGCAGGACAAACCTGAAAAAAGTATAACCAATGCCATCAATAATCACCATCATCATATAAAACCAAAAACAAAGAAACAAATATCACAGTCAAGAAATCCATAAAGCAGCCACTGCAAAACTGTCATTTTGAGCATCAAACAAGAAGTCATTTCGAGCACCAAACAAGAATTGGCAGAACATAAAAGAAGAAAAATACAAGTTATCTTTTCAGCACAAAACTAGAACGCAGAGAAGAAGAACCCCTGTATTTATTTATAAAGACTAAATCTTCTTTAGCAAAATGAAACCCAACTAACTAACTAACTTAACTGTCATCTAACTAACTAACTAACCAACCAACTTATCAACTCCAATAACAATAAAAACACCATTCAACACTCAACACTCAACACTCAACACAAACTCATAACAACGTTGTAACAAAATATACGGCTCTTCAAATTATTTATCATAATTTTTCTACATACACGCACAAAAATTAAACACATCTAAATAAATAAAGTATTTTAGGACCATTTATAGACTCATTAAATGCACTAAATATTTTTCATAATAAATATGAAAAGTTAAAAATTCAGTTTTTTTTGTAGATACTATACTATACCCCAGTGTTGGCTTGGAGAGGATGTTCCTCGTCAATGTGGCAACAGAGAGAAACGACGTCGTAATCTTCAGCGCAGAAAGGGCAAAGATATTCCGCTCTTAAATCATCGCCGCCGGGTTCAGCGTCGTCGTTTCCACCGAGAAACAGATCTGAAAAACACCAAAACGGAACATCAAAAATAAAATCCCTACAATAATCGAGTAAATTAAAATGAAAATTGGAAATGATTGGTGTGCTGACCGGATCGAGAATAGTAGCGGCGTGTAGAGTTGGAGAGACGGGAAGAGATCCATGAATCGGAGTCCATTTTGAGGGAAATTGAAATCGGAGAGTGAACCCTAAATCGAAAAAGGGGATAGAGAGTGTTGTAGATAGATAACAGTGTTTGTGTCTGTGTTTTGTTATGAAGAGAGTGTTGTGAATTGCACGGAGAAAGAAATGGCCATGTGGAGGGTATTCTGATATTACCCAAAATACCCTTCACTGTTAACTAACTTTTCCGGCTGTTCATTTTCGAAGGAGGTGATTATTGTAATATTCGTGTAGTTTCAGTGTGACACTAAAAACATGAAGCTCTCATAGCTCAGTTGGTTAGAGCACCCGTTTAGTAAGCGGGAGGTCTTGAGTTCAACTCTCAATGAGAGCATTTTATTGTTTTTTTTTTGTTTTTTCAAGGAATGTAATTAGGTTGGTCTTAAGACGAACGGGCCTCTAGTTCAGCCCAACATAAGAGTTTCAGTCTTTCAGAATATTTTTACTTTTTAGTACATATTTTAGTTTTAGAATTATGTTAGTTTTTTATTAATAATAATTGTAATCCTAAATAACTTGAATAATATTTTCAAAATGTTAGTAATGTGTGAACCATGTTTGATTTTGAATTATACTATCGTTTTCTTAAGTTGGCTCTTAAAATATTTCTATGGTTATTTTCATGGCAGGACTTCACTAGATTATATTGGATGTTTGTACTAATAAAATTCAAAAATAATGTCATAACGATGACATTTATGATGAAGAAAATATGAGGCAAAATGATGTCAATTGTGATGCTCTTATTTTAATTTTAAATATAAATATATTTTTGATTAACAATTTTCACATATCCTCTTAGTTTTAGTTTAAATTTTTATTTCCCGGACTAATGTAAGGAAACGTGTTAAAAATTTATAAATAAGGAGTTTGTATTGAATAATTCTAAAAATAATGATATTTCACTTTAAAAGTTGTGTATTTAGTCCAAACATTAAATTTGGAGAGACACGGGTGTAAATCTTCTAATTTGCACCCCTGTAGACACTCGTGATTAAACGGATATATGGTTTAAGTTAATGATTTTTTTTGTCACCTATAAAAAAAACTTTAAAAAATCATTTATTTCGACAAAAATAGCTTTAGATTCTAAAATCTATATCGTGATTTTGAATGATTATGATTCTAGAATTCTTAATTGTTGAATTTATGAACAAACACAATGAACATAAACACCTCATTAAATAAAATAAAATTCAACAATTGTAAAATATTAATGATAAGTTTGAATAATTAAAAATAATAATTAAATATATTTATTTATTCTTCGGACTCAACCATGCATGTCGCAATTTTAGCAAATATCCTAAGATGAATTAGGCTTGAAGAGATAGCCTAAACAAATTTGACCTATGCGGCATCTAACCTGATCAATTCCTTATTACTTTATAAACTAAATATCGAGAACATAATTTTCTTGTCACCTTCATTTTAGAGTTCCATGTTGGTGAATTGAAGACATCAATTATCCTCAATTGACAAATTATGACGTTGAACATTGATCACCATTCTTGTGTTACGGTTGTTTAGATAATGTTTCATTTGTTCCATATGATTATTCTGATCATACACTATAACATCCACAATGATCTTGAACAAAAGGAGATGAGTATCATTGTAGTAAAATTCAGTTATATTAGAGCTTATTTTGACTCAGTGTGGATAAAAAGAGTCTGTTGTGCTACGATGTGAACTTCAAATTAAAGAAATATATCATTTTATACATATTAATGTGTATTCTAGTCCACGTAATAATGGTGCAACCAAGACCATGCAAAATAATTTAATGTAATGACGCATTTTAAATTATAAAATCTGAAATATGCACACAAGAAACCTCAACATGGGTTTAGATTATAGAATCTGAATCCAAATGACATTTGTCATAATACTTTTGCATTTTATAATGTGAAAATTGTGGTTCTATGTGTTGTGCAAGTATTATCGTTAAAAAGTTTTGATGATGATAATTGCCAAATAGATGTGATTATGACAATTGTCGAATGACCATGTTAATGACAAATGACAAATGGAGGTGTTGGTGACAACTGTCAAAAGGCGTTGATCACGATAATTTTTCAAAGGATCCTGATTATGGCATCTGAATAAGAAAGAGATATCATGAACCTTATTAGTGAAAAGTATCAAGATCAAGTTGAAAGTGCTAGACAATCTTAAATCACACAAATGATCTTGAAGTTGTGATGTTAAAGCTTAAGAGTCCTCAAAGATATGGAAGTGTGAAATCTCATCAGGTCTTGCGCTTAGAGATTTTCCTAGTCTTGATCAATCTATTATAAAAAGAACACAAGTAAGTTTTGAGATACTAAGGTAATATGCACACATACATAAAGTATTTTCAAACATCGTCTTTTTATATAAATTTTATAAAAATCAATCTGGGCAAGCCTCCAAGGTGGTGGTAAAAGTCTCTAGAGTGGTTATATGGGGGTGGCCTTACAAGGTTAGCACTCCAACACCTAAGTCTGTAATTAAGTCCAAAATAGGAGTAGAGTGAAATATCGAATGTGTGAGTGTACTTTTAGTTTTTTTTTGTGCGCGCGCATGCGCTAGATAGTTATTGGACCTTGCTTTATCTTGAGTTCATCCCTTGGGAATCGTAAATGGGCTTTTCCTTTATTGGGCTCCTGGGCGGTCCAAAATAGTTGCTCCTAAGACATTTCGTGACGTGTCAAATCTGGAGGCTTTAAATATCGGTGTCAGCTTCACAATACCAGGTTGGTTGCCTTAGAAAGCTGGAAAAAGTTCAAGGAGACTGTCTTGAGTAGAGTGAGGGACAGGTGCACTAAATACATTTCCCATCATTAAGACGTTTCATGGAACTTTCACTACTAGGAAAAACATGTTAAACCTCGGTTAGATATGAGGTGTTACCTCAGTTTCAAAGGAGAGTTAACGAATGACCTCATAAAAAATGTGCCACTTTACCTCTCGATTGAAACTCTACCGAGGGGAAAGGTTGAACTTGTAGTGGATTCGATCCCCATCAACTTCTTATTCGTTTTTTTAAAGACGCTAATTTACCTCTCAATTATTAGAATAACCAAGGCGGTATATATAGTGGCGGTGTTTGTGTTCTAATTGAGTGTAAATGGTTTCTTGTGGATTGATGTATTGGTAATAACTCAAGCATTGTTACTTTATAAATGAACGACAGATATATATCGAGACAAAACTAGATTACTTTTTCCCAGCAAATATTAGTTCTTTTTAAATAAAAAATAAATTAAAATATGGACTTTTCCTCTCGATTCCTAAATCAACTAAGGTGGTGCATTACTTCTATTGCCAAAAAATGGTGTAGGAAAAAAACTGAAAGAAACATGTATTGTTTCTTTCTCAATTTTTTACCATTCACCAATTTCTTTGTGGGTTACAATAATCAAACAAAGAAATATATTCAAAACAAATTGTAGTATGATTAGGAATAAATTTCTCAACATTGTCAACCAAAGAAAGCAGTATATTACATAATGTTTTCTTTGATTGATAATATTAGGGAGTTAGTCCAGAATATAAAAATGTTTGTTTTTACCATTCAACATTGACAAGAGATGGAAACACCACCACCACCACCACCACCAACAACAAAAACAACATCATTATGTGAGATAGATTGTAAGAACATAAAATTGATTTGTTAAAGGTGGGTGTTAGAAGAACAATAATATATAACCAAATAATTTTATGTCTTACAATCCATCTCAAAGAATGATGTTTACGAGTATGGAGTGGTAGTATATATGAGTTAGGTCTAGAATAAAACTTAGTGAACATGTCCTTTTATAGTTAAATTTGGGTAGCATACCCCTCGATTATTAGAGAAACCGATGGAATAGATTATTTAATAATTAAATAAAAATTAAAATAAAACTAAACGCGCCATTTTTAAAGAAATAAAAATAAAAATTGCAGTCGTTGGGATTCGAAGCATGTACTTTGAATTAGTGTACCCGTCGGTTTTATAGTAAAACTAAGGGAATAAATTTGTTTATAAAGAAAAAAACATGGCGCGTACACGTATTTTTCCATCAGTTTTTTGTTACATGAGGTGAAATCATTGTCATAAAGTGTATTATTTGTGTTAGTGTTTCGAATACACGGCTCTATGTTCACAGGTTAGGGTGTGACGCCCCTTATAGGGTGGTCAAGTGTCGTTGTGTTTTCCAAGGTAAGATTTGACCATTGCCTTTCGTCTCTCCATTTTCTTTTAATCTGGACATTTGATAAATTCGCCCTTCTTTACTTATATAAAGATCTTACCATTTGCCTTTCGTCTCTCCATGAAAAATATGAAATTTTGCGTCCATTACGAACAGAAACATGCTTCGTATTCGTGAAATCCTTATTTCCTTTCCTGAAATTCTGGTAATTTTTAACTATAATGCTCTTTCCTTCTGTTAGAGTAGTGTGTCTTCTGACTAATCATTAAACTTTCACTTCATTTACTTGACATCGTTTCTTTACCTCAACTTCCCTATAGGTACCATTCCTAACATTTCTCTTCTTTCGTCATTTTCATTCCTTCATATTTTTCATGGCTAATATAGATGATCAACATGTGGGATTAGGGAGTAGCCACTGATGGTGGTGATGCTTCGTCATTTATCATTGTAGTAAATACCAAATAACATGAATAATACTTCCTCAATGAATAATCGCCTTAACCCAAATATAATAGTTATCTCTAACAGATATGAGTCTAACGATGCATCTGATGAACCTTTTTTCATGAAACATCCTCTAACGAGTCATCTCGTGCCTTCTATAATGAGATTGTTATGAAATCCATTGATGGTGATCAAACAAATAATGTTATATTTGCTTCCCGAGGTAACTAATAAGTTATCCCCCATATGTTTGACATTTATCATATGCAGACATTATTGCCCAATATAAGCGGATGACACAACATTTTATCAGGTCTTATAGAAGAACACACAGTTGGGATCCCAACAAGATCGAGATCAAATACCATATAAAACTTCATAATCATAATTTCCTGCTTGGTTGGCACTGCCAGTTACCCGAGGGCTAGATAAATACTTTATCCCAAGAGCATGAAGACCTTGTGGAACCGACTGACGCTAACCGATATCACTAGGTAGATCCTTAATTTTTGGGGACTATTTCTCTATTTGACAAAATGTTTATAGTGGAAGGTGCTCTCGTATAACTAGGTCATTATTGTTTATCACATAGTATCAACTAAAGGTTTGTAAGTATTTAATGTTATTGTCTCCACAAGGACTAAAGGGATTTCAAAAAGTTGTTCAATAGTTCTTATGATTTAAAGAAAGGTCTGTAAAAGTTTGTTTCTAAAAAAAATTAATTCTAAAATAATGGTAAATAATATTGGAGTTTTGGCATATGAGAAAGCTATTTGGGGTTACATTTCACCGTCCTATGTTCAGGCGTTATCAAGGTCAGTAATATGCATTTCTAACTAGTAATGAATATTATCATCCATCGATTTACGTTTGTTGTTTATATTTAAATCAACAACATGAAATAAATAGTATTGCCTAACATGCGATCTTTTAGCATATTAACCAATACGATAGCATTAAGGTCTAGCAAATCAATCTCATTCCCTTTTGTTTTAGCCGTAGTGAGCTAAACTATGATTGCTCTAATTTTCTCATTGCACAATGAGAATACGTAGGCACGAGGGTTTGAATCCTCCGTGGGCATACTTATTTATTCCTCCCTCTGCCTTATGGAACCACTCATATCTTTCACGATCCATGATCTACCTTCAATTAGTAAATCGTTCATCCTAGTGGCGCACTATTTTTTTGAAATCAAGTATATTGATAACATGAAATAATATCACACTTTTGGACTCGATTTAATTAAATTATATTATTATTGTTTCGATTTATTTTATATTATTCGATATTACTTGGTATTTTCCTTCTTTTTATTCCAGGCAACATTATTTGAAGCATACGTGAAAAAGAAGAAAAGGAGGTGCAAAAGATGATAAGAAGCAATTTCCACTAAAGCCCAGCCCACAACTATCAACTAGAAGCGCTGAAGCTGTGACGACCGCCGCACAAGGTGTGACGAGCGTCACGCCCCCTGCTTTGTGTTACGAGCGTAACACATGGTGTGACGAACGTCACACCCCCATTCCTATATTTTTGGGTTTGACGCGTAACAGAAGCACGTTCATCCTGCTTTTTCGCTTGACCAGTAGACTCGTTGAAACTTGCTGAATGGAAGAAACGGTCACTTGATGGATTGATATAAATAGGACCAATTGTGGAACCCTGCTTCTCTCGCTCAATTTTCCAGTTTTCGGCACCGCATTATTTTTACTGTTTTTCTTATTTTCCAGCGCTCTACTTTCCTAGCAATTTTTATTTCCTTTTCTTTTCCAGCAAATTTTGAAGCATTCAATTAATTTTCTCACAATAGTTTCTACACCGGAAATTATTGTGTAATTTTTACTGGATCTAACCTTACGTTAGATCATAGTATTTTATTCCTTCGTTTTTATTTTCTTGTCCGATCGAAGATTGTAAGAACAAATCCAACCGGTTTGTGGTGGAGAGTTTAAGCATCGAAGCTAGGAATAATCAAGACTTCTATTAATTTTACAGGTTCTTTAATTTTATTGTTTAAATTTATATATGCTCTGCACTGCTATTTATTTATACTGTCTGTCCGATATGGTTGTATGTAAGCATAATTATTGTTTAGGCTTGTTTAGCATGTCTGGCTAAATAAACTTAGATATCGGTATGTAAAGTAAGCGGAATGAAGGAATCAAAACAAAGTTATCCAACTTGTGTACTAGAACTTCAAGCTAAAAAGGGAATCAGAATCACTAACCGGTTACTCCACTATGTGCGCAAAAAGATAAAGGGCTTAATGTGATTTCGCTAGAATGAAAACGGGTGAAATAAGAGTAAAGGAACTAGGATAGCTATAATAGCGTGACTCGGACTGGTTTGCATAAGGTGGGGTTATCTGAGGTTGTAACGGTCGTTGTTGATGTTAAGATTAAGCTCAGGCTATTTCTAATTGAGATTTACTTGCAACCTAGCGCGAATTGATGTGTGTTTAGAAATTTCATCTGGCTAATATTTTAAAACGATTTCTATATTGTATCTTGCTTGAGGACAAGCAAAAGTCTAAGTATGGGGGAGTTTGATAACATGAAATAATATCACACTTTTGGACTCGATTTAATTAAATTATATTATTATTTGTTTCGATTTATTTTATATTATTCGATATTACTTGGTATTTTCCTTCTATTTATTCCAGGCAACATTATTTGAAGCATATGTGAAAAAGAAGAAAAGGAGGTGCAAAAAGATGATAAGAAGCAATTTCCACTAAAGCCCAACCCACAACTATCAACTAGAAGCGCTGAAGCTGTGACGACCGCCACACAAGGTGTGACGAGCGTCACGCCCCCTGCTTTGTGTTACAAGCGTAACACATGGTGTGACGAACGTCACACCCCCATTCCTATATTTTTGGGTTTGACGCGTAACAGAAGCACGTTCATCCTGCTTTTTCGCTTGACCAGTAGACTCGTTGAAACTTGCTGAATGGAAGAAACGGTCACTTGATGGATTGATATAAATAGGACCAATTGTGGAACCCTGCTTCTCTCGCTCAATTTTCCAGTTTTCGGCACCGCATTATTTTTACTGTTTTTCTTATTTTCCAGCGCTCTACTTTCCTAGCAATTTTTATTTCCTTTTCTTTTCCAGCAAATTTTGAAGCATTCAATTAATTTTCTCACAATAGTTTCTACACCGGAAATTATTGTGTAATTTTTAATGGATCTAACCTTACGTTAGATCATAGTATTTTATTCCTTCGTTTTTATTTTCTTGTCCGATCGAAGATTGTAAGAACAAATCCAACCGGTTTGTGGTGGAGAGTTCAAGCATCGAAGCTAGGAAAAATCAAGACTTCTATTAATTTTACAGGTTTATTAATTTTATTGTTTAAATTTATATATGCTCTGCACTGCTATTTATTTATACTCTCTGTCCGATATGGTTGTATGTAAGCATAATTATTGTTTAGGCTTGTTTAGCATGTCTGGCTAAATAAACTTAGATATCGGTATGTAAAGTAAGCGGAATGAAGGAATCAAAACTAAGTTATCCAACTTGTGTACCAGAACTTCAAGCTAAAAAGGGAATCAAAATCACTAACCGGTTACTCCACTATGTGTGCGAAAAGATAAAGGGTTTAATGTGATTTCGCTAGAATGAAAACGGGTGAAATAAGAGTAAAGGAACTAGGATAGCTATAATAGCGTGACTCGAACTGGTTTGCATAAGGTGGGGTTATCTGAGGTTGTAACGGTAGTTGTTGATGTTAAGATTAAGCTCAGGCTATTTCTAATTGAGATTTACTTGCAACCTAGCGCGAATTGATGTGTGTTTAGAAATTTCATCTGGCTAATATTTTAAAACGATTTCTATACTGTATCTTGCTTGAGGACAAGTAAAAGTCTAAGTATTGGGGAGTTTGATAACATGAAATAATATCACAATTTTGGACTCGATTTAATTAAATTATATTATTATTTGTTTCGATTTATTTTATATTATTCGATATTACTTGGTATTTTCCTTCTATTTATTCCAGGCAACATTATTTGAAGCATACGTGAAAAAGAAGAAAAGGAGGTGCAAAAAGATGATAAGAAGCAATTTCCACTAAAGCCCAGCCCACAACTATCAACTATAAGCGTTGAAGCTGTGACGACCGCCACACAAGGTGTGACGAGCGTCACGCCCCCTGCTTTGTGTTACGAGCGTAACACATGGTGTGACGAACGTCACACCCCATTCCTATATTTTTGGGTTTGACGCGTAACAGAAGCACGTTCATCCTGTTTTTTCGCTTGACCAGTAGACTCGTTGAAACTTGCTGAATGGAAGAAACGGTCACTTGATGGATTGATATAAATAGGACCAATTGTGGAACCCTGCTTCTCTCGCTCAATTTTCTAGTTTTCGGCACCGCATTATTTTTACTGTTTTTCTTATTTTCCAGCGCTCTACTTTCCTAGCAATTTTTATTTCCTTTTCTTTTCCAGCAAATTTTGAAGCATTCAATTAATTTTCTCACAATAGTTTCTACACCGGAAATTATTGTGTAATTTTTAATGGATCTAACCTTACGTTAGATCATAGTATTTTATTCCTTCGTTTTTATTTTCTTGTCCGATCGAAGATTGTAAGAACAAATCCAACCAGTTTGTGGTGGAGAGTTCAAGCATCGAAGCTAGGAATAATCAAGACTTCTATTAATTTTACAGGTTCTTTAATTTTATTGTTTAAATTTATATATGCTCTGCACTGCTATTTATTTATACTGTCTGTCCGATATGGCTGTATGTGAGCATAATTATTGTTTAGGCTTGTTTAGCATGTTTGGCTAAATAAACTTAGATATCGGTATGTAAAATAAGCGGAATGAAGGAATCAAAACAAAGTTATCCAACTTGCGTACCAGAACATCAAACTAAAAAGGGAATCAGAATCACTAACCGGTTACTCCACTATGTGCGCGAAAAGATAAAGGGCTTAATGTGATTTCGCTAGAATGAAAACGGGTGAAATAAGAGTAAAGGAACTAGGATAGCTATAATAGCGTGACTCGAACTGGTTTGCATAAGATGAGGTTATCTGAGGTTGTAACGGTAGTTGTTGATGTTAAGATTAAGCTCAGGCTATTTCTAATTAAGATTTACTTGCAACCTAGCGCGAATTGATGTGTGTTTAGAAATTTCATCTGGCTAATATTTTAAAACGATTTCTATATTGTATCTTGCTTGAGGACAAGCAAAAGTCTAAGTATGGGGGAGTTTGATAACATGAAATAATATCACACTTTTGGACTCGATTTAATTAAATTATATTATTATTTGTTTCGATTTATTTTATATTATTCGATATTACTTGGTATTTTCCTTCTATTTATTCCAGGCAACATTATTTGAAGCATATGTGAAAAAGAAGAAAAGGAGGTGCAAAAAGATGATAAGAAGCAATTTCCACTAAAGCCCAACCCACAACTATCAACTAGAAGCGCTGAAGCTGTGACGACCGCCACACAAGGTGTGACGAGCGTCACACCCCCTGCTTTGTGTTACGAGCGTAACACATGGTGTGACGAACGTCACACCCCCATTCCTATATTTTTGGGTTTGACGCGTAACAGAAGCACGTTCATCCTGCTTTTTCGCTTGACCAGTAGACTCGTTGAAACTTGCTGAATGGAAGAAACGGTCACTTGAAGGATTGATATAAATAGGACCAATTGTGGAACCCTGCTTCTCTCGCTCAATTTTCCAGTTTTCGGCACCGCATTATTTTTACTGTTTTTCTTATTTTCCAGCGCTCTACTTTCCTAGCAATTTTTATTTCCTTTTCTTTTCCAGCAAATTTTGAAGCATTCAATTAATTTTCTCACAATAGTTTCTACACCGGAAATTATTGTGTAATTTTTACTGGATCTAACCTTACGTTAGATCATAGTATTTTATTCCTTCGTTTTTATTTTCTTGTCCGATCGAAGATTGTAAGAACAAATCCAACCGGTTTGTGGTGGAGAGTTCAAGCATCGAAGCTAGGAATAATCAAGACTTCTATTAATTTTACAGGTTCTTTAATTTTATTGTTTAAATTTATATATGCTCTGCACTGCTATTTATTTATACTGTCTGTCCGATATGGCTGTATGTGAGCATAATTATTGTTTAGGCTTGTTTAGCATGTTTGGCTAAATAAACTTAGATATCGGTATGTAAAGTAAGCGGAATGAAGGAATCAAAACAAAGTTATCCAACTTGCGTACCAGAACATCAAGCTAAAAAGGGAATCAGAATCACTAACCGGTTACTCCACTATGTGCGTGAAAAGATAAAGGGCTTAATGTGATTTCGCTAGAATGAAAACGGGTGAAATAAGAGTAAAGGAACTAGGATAGCTATAATAGCGTGACTCGAACTGGTTTGCATAAGGTGGGGTTATCTTTGGTTGTAACGGTAGTTGTTGATGTAAAGATTAAGCTCAGGCTATTTCTAATTGAGATTTACTTGCAACCTAGCGCGAATTGATGTGTGTTTAGAAATTTCATCTGGCTAATATTTTAAAACGATTTCTATATTGTATCTTGCTTGAGGACAAGCAAAAGTCTAAGTATGGGGGAGTTTGATAACATGAAATAATATCACACTTTTGGACTCGATTTAATTAAATTATATTATTATTTGTTTCGATTTATTTTATATTATTCGATATTACTTGGTATTTTCCTTCTATTTATTCCAGGCAACATTATTTGAAGCATATGTGAAAAAGAAGAAAAGGAGGTGCAAAAAGATGATAAGAAGCAATTTCCACTAAAGCCCAACCCACAACTATCAACTAGAAGCGCTGAAGCTGTGACGACCGCCACACAAGGTGTGACGAGCGTCACGCCCCCTGCTTTGTGTTACGAGCGTAACACATGGTGTGACGAACGTCACAACCCCATTCCTATATTTTTGGGTTTGACGTGTAACAGAAGCACGTTCATCCTGCTTTTTCGCTTGACCAGTAGACTCGTTGAAACTTGCTGAATGGAAGAAACGGTCACTTGATGGATTGATATAAATAGGACCAATTGTGGAACCCTGCTTCTCTCGCTCAATTTTCCAGTTTTCGGCACCGCATTATTTTTACTGTTTTTCTTATTTTCCAGCGCTCTACTTTCCTAGCAATTTTTATTTCCTTTTCTTTTCCAGCAAATTTTGAAGCATTCAATTAATTTTCTCACAATAGTTTCTACACCGGAAATTATTGTGTAATTTTTACTGGATCTAACCTTACGTTAGATCATACTATTTTATTCCTTCGTTTTTATTTTCTTGTCCGATCGAAGATTTTAAGAACAAATCCAACCGGTTTGTGGTGGAGAGTTCAAGCATCGAAGCTAGGAATAATCAAGACTTCTATTAATTTTACAGGTTCTTTAATTTTATTGTTTAAATTTATATATGCTCTGCACTGCTATTTGTAACACCTCAAAATTTGCCCTCCTCTCTTGGGACTAGCATATCATATTGCATATCATTTTTTAGGTCACTAGGCATTACATATTGCATATCATGTGGTTACATTGTGCAAGCCATCTTCTCAAGTCTTGATCAGGAGATAAGAGGTGGAGATGCAGGCCTAGGGTTTTATGGACTGGTCATTAATCATCTGAGGATGGAGGTCCAAATTAGGGTTTTGTGGTTCTCAAGGAGATTGGTCTTCATCTTGTTTGAAAGGATACATCATCGTCATGGTTTATCATCAGAGGATTCAAGTGTTGAAGCATATTCCTTGAGATTAGGGTTTTGACCACTGGTCAACCCTAATCAGTTGTATTGGGCCAATCAGGGCATAGCAAGGAGATGGGGTCTATGATGGATATGGGGATCATCACATGATTGTATGGAGCATATTGAGGCTAGGGTTTCATCCTTGAGCCATTTCATCAGAGAATTGGAGCTCAGATTGATCAATGCATTGCCAAATTCATTTATCAGTTGAAAGAGTCAACTGTGGTCAGCTGTGCATGATTTGATGGATTTGGAGGTGGAAATGAGTTGGATACACTTCATTCATGTTGAAACAAGTGTTATTTGACATTGAAAAGCTCAAGAATGGAGAAAATCAAGTCAGACAAGAAATTGCCAAAAATAGAAAGTGACTTGTAATGGAAGTTTCCAAAAATGGAAAGTTTTTGACCTCAAAATTACATGTCCAAGTAAGCTTCAAATGAAAATGTGTTCAACATGAAAGTTGTAGATCTTGGTCTCACCTTTCCAAAAAGTCCAAGAACTTGAAATTCCCATGTATGGTTGACAAGTTATGGTCCATTCAATTTCAAAAATGACCCATAATCAAAGTGGCATAACTTCCACATGGAGTGTCCAAATTGAATGATCTTTTTATGTGCAAACTCCATTTGACATGTACTTTCATGGTGCATAATTGGAATTCATCAAAAATGGTCAATGCAAAAAGTCAATTTTCAAGTGTACAGTTAAAAATTCAGGGGCAAAATGGTCCAAGTTGAGAAATAATGGGAATTTTGGCATGGGAGTTTTTGCAACACTTCACAAATGCAAATTAGAAATTGTTTCAACTGTCATAACATGTCAAGGTTCAATATTTGACCAAGTCACTTTTGAACTTCACTTGAAAATGCAAAGTTTGGCCATGACATGGTGAAAATGCAAATTACAAGGCCAATGGATGTGGGACCAATGCCAACTCATCACAAATGGCATTTTGAGAGTGTGTGAGCTGTCATACAGCTGTCACAGAGCCTTAAGTGAAAAGACATATTTGCCCTTGCTTAGTAAAGTCACATTTTGCTAATCACATTGCATTTTGCTAATTCATGATTAAGGATGTGATTAAATGGAAGTATAAATACTTAATCATAACTAACTCTTGATGATAATCACATTTCACAAGAAATTGCAACTGTTTTTCCCTCCAATTCTCCAAATTCATCAAGAACATTCAAGAACCAAATTCAACAAAACTTCCTCAAATCTTCATCATTTGGCATGATTTTTGTTTGGTTGATCTTCTACAAGCATAGGCTACAACTGTTTTGGTGATTTGAAGCAAGAAAGTGCCAGGATCGTGACTGTTGCAAAGGAGCTCATCAATGGCAAATTTCAATTTCTCATAATTGGAGCATTCTCGAGCTGTTCTATCTTCTCCAATTACCTTGCTGAACTTCAATCTACATCTGTTTTGGACTTTTGCGTGCAATAACTCAAAGATTCATCACTGCCTTCAACTTGAGGTAAATTTTCGAATCTCATGATTCTTTGAATTGTGGTATGCGTAGTGTAGTTCGTTTAGCATAGATGATCATGATGCTTTTAGTTTTCAAAATGATTGAGTGAGGTGAGAGAAATCTCGATTCAAAGCTTTGTTGTCAAACCTTTAATCGCTCGATCCGTGAGCTACAGTTAGAGTTAGGGCAAAATAGTTGCATATCCATGATCCTGAGTGAAAGACGAACACGATGATATATGGTTTGATGATTTTGGTTAGGATTCGTTGTTCATCGTTTCTGGAAAAATCTGGAGATATTCATAGCGAAGAACATGAGTATGAGCGCGTTTGATCCGTTTGTTCGCTTGCCGTTTTCAAATTCTTGTTTACCGCCTTCGTGAACCAACCAGGAGGCGCCATGCAGTCTTTTCAAAACGACGCCGTTTTGGCGTACTTCATTATAATTTCAAAATTGCCACTGCGCCTTTAAATTAAATATTTATTCCATTTCTTTTTCATTTCATTTTTTATTTAATTGCATGATCTTCAAAAATTCCCATAGGATTCATTTTTGATCCAAATTGAGTGCAATTTTTTGCATCTTTCTCATGAGAATGTGTAGAATTTAATGATATTTTTTGTGGATTTTTTGCATGTATGGAAAAATAAAATGCTTAGGGATTATTTGATGTGTCACATTTTTGTACACTTTGCCATTTTTAACATGAAATGCTCATACATTTAAAGAAATGATTGAAAAATTTTGTGCTCATTCTGGACATGTTTATGGTGAGCTCCATGTAAAGTTTATGATTTTTGGATACCTGGTGATTGAGATATGATTTTTTGAATCTAGGTGTGACAATTTGTGTCACACCTAGCTAGGTCAACTTCATGAATTTATTTGCCTGGCCTATGATTGCTGGATTGGATTGAAATTTTGCATGGATGATCATTGATATGTTGAGATGTCATGAGAATTTTTCTGGATTTATTGGTGGTGTTTTCAATTTGATTGATATTTTTCTTCTCTGTTGGTTCATTATGCAACCTTGTGTGACACATGTTTGTATATCTTGTGTGAAATTCTCATATGGTTTTGGATGAATGGGAAATTTGGTATGTTGATTATAGACACATTGTAGGACATCACTGTTTTGGTCCCATTCATTTCTTAATTGTTCTCACTCTGTTATGAATTTTTGAAGTGAATGCATGTGTTGATACCTTGAATTGGCTTGAATAATTGTGTCTGGATTTCTTGATTTTCATTGACCTAGTTCCTTTTGTCCAATTGAGCTGAAAATTGACATGCTATACCTTGAATATGTCCTGTTTATGTGTGAATTATTTGAGGATTTTTGGAATTATTTTGGTATGCTTTTGATGGAATTCATTCTGTTTAGACATTGGATGTTGCATTTGACCTAGTTTGACTTGTTTTGGTCATGAAATGAATATGGTGAATGATATGAGTATGGGATCAATTGCATTTGCTTTCTATTTGTGTTAATTTGGTTTTGGTTGAGAATTGCTTGCTGTTTAGGATTTTTTCTCCCTTGTGGACCCTAGGCTTGGCCTAGGGGTCTAGTTTCTCACATTTGGTTTGACTTTTCAGGATGAAATGCATAATGCTCAAGGAGAATGCTTCAAGTCAATTAAATTGAGATTGTTTGGTGTTGTGAACTAACATGACTTTGTTTTGTAGGTTGTGAAGCTTGAGCTTGAGCTTATAGCTTGCACTTATGTGCATTAAATTGTGTTGTCTGTATAGATTAACATTTGTTGTTTACTGTTGGTTTGTCTGAGTACTGATGATACTTGATTGATTTCAGGTACATTTAGTCGCTTACAGTTCTTTAAGAACTAGCTTGCTGCTGCTTGGTTTTTAAACCACTTGAGGTAGGACTTCTATTCTTCATGTAGTCTGGAAGACCTGGCCTGTTACTTGGCCAGGCAACTGTCTGAAGTCCTCCTTAAGAGGCGATGTTTGTGGTTGTTTACATTTGTGCCAAGCAAGTAAAGACCTCTATGAGGCAATTGGTGGATCAAAGGGATATGCAATCTATCCCCCACTATTCTGTGAGTCGTCCCTCTGCTCACACGGTTGTGTGTTGATGCATTGGGACACAAACCCAAGATCCTGTGCTGTTGCACAATCGAGTCAGAGTCTTTGAGCGTAGAAGGGTCCCTCCATTCTGGACCCACGCTCCTTTGTCTAAAAGCTCTCCCTGGCCAGGGATAAGAGCTGTGAGGTCTCATCCTCACTTCACCTTTCATCTGCTTCACCTTAGCCTCATAATGGCAAGGTTAAGAGTGAATACTACCCATGTACAGATGACTTGCTTCGGCAGTCAAACCCATTGTGTGAGCCTCACTTGATTGGTTATAGTGTGTGCTATGTGAATATTTGTTTGAAATGCTTGGGATGTTCTGTTTGTATGCTTGTATGCTTGCTTCTTTCCTGGATAGGATTAGCTTGCAGTTGTGCAAGTAGGTAGAAACCTGAACATAGGGTAATGATGCATGACAACACTAGGCTCGAGTCCAGCTCCCTGGTAGTGTGTCTTCCCTTGGTTTCTGGCTAGATTTTCTTTCCCTTGAGGGGGAACTACATCGCCCTGATCCTCGTTCCAGACGAGGTATGTAGGCAGGAGACCGTGCGAGGTCTCTCCGGGCACCCTTTTCTTTTTTGCGTGTGTTTACCTGTTATCTGATTGTATGTTTGGTTCGGATGCCGACGTAAGTCCAGTGATTGGCGGTCGGGCTCCACGTTTGCCCTCTGGTGTGTGTTTTGGTTCGGAAGCTGACGTAATTCCATCGAGTGGTTGTCGGGTTCCCTGTTTGCCTGTGGGTGTGTGTGTTGTTTGGCGTGCGTGAGCCGAACTACGGCAGCTCTGATTCTCGTTCCAGACGAGATACGTAGGCATAGGATGCGACGTCCTATCGAGCTCCCTTCTCTTAACCCCACCTGCGTTCCCCTGTGTGTGTGTGTGATGTTTAGCAACCTTTTCTTTTCTTAGAACGTGGATCCCGTCGAGTACGACGGACGTGAGGGGTGCTAATACCTTCCTCTTGCGTAACCGACTCCCTTACCCTTTCTCTTTGGTCGCGAGACCATTTCCTTTCCAGGTTTCTCTGAGCGTTTCCTTTCCCTATCTTGGGATAAATAACGCGCAGTGGCGGCTCTGTGTTGTGTTTTTGTTTCAGCCCGCAGGTTGTTTTTTCGCGGATGCGACACTATTTATTTATACTGTCTGTTCGATATGGCTGAATGTGAGCATAATTATTGTTTAGGCTTGTTTAGCATGTTTGGCTAAATAAACTTAGATATCGGTATGTAAAGTAAGCGGAATGAAGGAATCAAAACAAAGTTATCCAACTTGCGTACCAGAACATCAAGCTAAAAAGGGAATCAGAATCACTAACCGGTTACTCCACTATGTGCGCGAAAAGATAAAGGGCTTAATGTGATTTCGCTAGAATGAAAACGGGTGAAATAAGAGTAAAGGAACTAGGATAGCTATAATAGCGTGACTCGAACTGGTTTGCATAAGGTGGGGTTATCTGAGGTTGTAACGGTAGTTGTTGATGTTAAGACTAAGCTCAGGCTATTTCTAATTGAGATTTACTTGCAACCTAGCGCGAATTGATGTGTGTTTAGAAATTTCATCTGGCTAATATTTTAAAACGATTTCTATACTGTATCTTGCTTGAGGACAAGCAAAAGTCTAAGTATGGGGGAGTTTGATAACATGAAATAATATCACACTTTTGGACTCTATTTAATTAAATTATATTATTATTTGTTTCGATTTATTTTATATTATTCGATATTACTTGGTATTTTCCTTCTATTTATTCCAGGCAACATTATTTGAAGCATACGTGAAAAAGAAGAAAAGGAGGTGCAAAAAGATGATAAGAAGCAATTTCCACTAAAGCCCAGCCCACAACTATCAACTAGAAGCGTTGAAGCTGTGACGACCGCCACACAAGGTGTGACGAGCGTCACGCCCCCTGCTTTGTGTTACGAGCGTAACACATGGTGTGACGAACGTCACACCCCCATTCCTATATTTTTGGGTTTGACGCGTAACAGAAGCACGTTCATCCTGCTTTTTCGCTTGACCAGTAGACTCGTTGAAACTTGCTGAATGGAAGAAACGGTCACTTGATGGATTGATATAAATAGGACCAATTGTGGAACCCTGCTTCTCTCGCTCAATTTTCTAGTTTTCGGCACCGCATTATTTTTACTGTTTTTCTTATTTTCCAGCGCTCTACTTTCCTAGCAATTTTTATTTCCTTTTCTTTTCCAGCAAATTTTGAAGCATTCAATTAATTTTCTCACAATAGTTTCTACACCGGAAATTATTGTGTAATTTTTACTGGATCTAACCTTACGTTAGATCATAGTATTTTATTCCTTCGTTTTTATTTTCTTGTTCGATCGAAGATTGTAAGAACAAATCCAACCGGTTTGTGGTGGAGAGTTCAAGCATCGAAGCTAGGAATAATCAAGACTTCTATTAATTTTACAGGTTCTTTAATTTTATTGTTTAAATTTATATATGCTCTGCACTGCTATTTATTTATATTGTTTGTCCGATATGGCTGTATGTGAGCATAATTATTGTTTAGGCTTGTTTAGCATGTCTGGCTAAATAAACTTAGATATCGGTATGTAAAGTAAGCGGAATGAAGGAATCAAAACAAAGTTATCCAACTTGTGTACCAGAACTTCAAGCTAAAAAGGGAATCAGAACCACTAACCGGTTACTCCACTATGTGCGCGAAAAGATAAAGGGCTTAATGTGATTTCGCTAGAATGAAAACGGGTGAAATAAGAGTAAAGGAACTAGGATAGCTATAATAGCGTGACTCGAACTGGTTTGCATAAGGTGGGGTTATCTGAGGTTGTAACGGTAGTTGTTAATGTTAAGATTAAGCTCAAGCTATTTCTAATTGAGATTTACTTGCAACCTAGCGCGAATTGACGTGTGTTTAGAAATTTCATCTGGCTAATATTTTAAAACGATTTCTATACTGTATCTTGCTTGGGGACAAGCAAAAGTCTAAGTATGGGGGAGTTTGATAACATGAAATAATATCACACTTTTGGACTCGATTTAATTAAATTATATTATTATTTGTTTCGATTTATTTTATATTATTTGATATTACTTGGTATTTTCCTTCTATTTATTCCAGGCAACATTATTTGAAGCATACGTGAAAAAGAAGAAAAGGAGGTGCAAAAAGATGATAAGAAGCAATTTCCACTAAAGCCCAGCCCACAACTATCAACTAGAAGCGCTGTAGCTGTGACGACCGCCACACAAGGTGTGACGAGCGTCACGCCCCCTGCTTTGTGTTACGAGCGTAACACATGGTGTGACGAACGTCACACCCCCGTTCCTATATTTTTGGGTTTGACGCGTAACAGAAGCACGTTCATCCTGTTTTTTCGCTTGACCAGTAAACTCGTTGAAACTTGCTGAATGGAAGAAACAGTCACTTGATGGATTGATATAAATAGGACCAATTGTGGAACCCTGCTTCTCTCGCTCAATTTTCCAGTTTTCGGCACCGCATTATTTTTACTGTTTTCCTTATTTTCCAGCGCTCTACTTTCCTAGCAATTTTTATTTCCTTTTCTTTTCCAGCAAATTTTGAAGCATTCAATTAATTTTCTCACAATAGTTTCTACACCGGAAATTATTGTGTAATTTTTACTGGATCTAACCTTACGTTAGATCATAGTATTTTATTCCTTCGTTTTTATTTTCTTGTCCGATCGAAGATTGTAAGAACAAATCCAACCGGTTTGTGGTGGAGAGTTCAAGCATCGAAGCTAGGAATAATCAAGACTTCTATTAATTTTACAGGTTCTTTAATTTTATTGTTTAAATTTATATATGCTCTGCACTGCTATTTATTTATACTGTTTGTCCGATATGGCTGTATGTAAGCATAATTATTGTTTAGGCTTGTTTAGCATGTCTGGCTAAATAAACTTAGATATCGGTATGTAAAGTAAGCGGAATGAAGGAATCAAAACTAAGTTGGTTTAATTTTGTTTAAAAACATAATCACTCTTTTTATGGTCTCAATTTACAGAGTTAATACCAAGGTTTTTGTACGAGAGTAAAAGACATAAAGAAGTTAAAATCAATAGAACGACGGTTTGAGCTTTTAACTGGACAGTGTAAATTGGACATTAATTTTAAATTAGGGCGAAAGCAATTTTTAGAGTTAATTAAATTCTAATCATTTTCGAAAAGTATTGTTAAAGGTTAAATGTGAGGACGAGAGTTAAGCATTTAAGTTTAATTATATAATCTAAGTCAACAGAGCGAGAGTTTGAGACAAGGGTGTTTAAATGGTTAGCATTTTCTTAAAAAGAGTTTCTATAGATTCTATTGTTTTCAAAAAGTGATTTTGGACTTAACTAATTAGTGACAGCGCACGTTAATATAAAGTCATAGTCTATTCAACAGAGCGAGAGTTTGAGAAAAGGCTTTTAACTCAATAGTGTCTACTGAAAAGATTTACTTTAAAACTACGAAACCAACGAAGATTTGATTCCCTAATTACGACGAACTGCATACCGATATCCGCTTATTTGATATTTAATCTAGATCTTATTTTAGTTTTATTTTTTTCCCCTAATCAACAAAGTATCATCCGCCTTAGCTTTACGAAGTAACCTTAGAAAACGGTATATCGATTCATAAGTCCCTATGGGATCAATATCTTTTATTACTACGCGATTAGACAGTGCACTTGCAGTTAATACCCCAATAGACTCATAAAGTCGCGATCATATATTTTCTTTGGAATTCCATATACACCCTTTTAGGATCATATAATGGCAATCTGCATTTATACCTAGAGTTGTTTGGCTCATACCCATACATTTAATTCCTTGTTTTCGGCCCAACCATACAGTGATACCATGCCCTAGGCGCCTCACTCGTGGTTCAAGCCACATTTACTCTATAGTACAAATCCCATTTTTTCCTATGGGTCCAATATACCCTGACCTTTGGTTTCAAAGTACACATTTTCAGTCACTATTATCAAACCCTTCAATTATGTGACTTTGACCATTCATTCCATTCATCTCCATGTTGCATTCATATACTACCTTCATTCACTCCATGTGATATACTCTTGCTTTGTGTCAAATACAATATCTCTTTGAGCTCCACCTTGTGAACCAATAGTTGTTTGCCTCGTACCCAAACACTTAATTCTCCTTATTTTCGGCTATACCATATAGTGACAGACGCTTCTGGCTAGCCCGCATATCGGTCAACATCCATTTTACTCTTGAGTTCATATTTCAACTCATTTTGGAGTTTAAATCATACAATCCTTCGATTTAGACCATAATGTTATCACAATTCTTTTTACCTCCCACCATTTGTTATATGAACTACGGAGCTCTGAATTCCTCATTGAACTATGAGGATACGTAGGCATGAGTGCCCTAATCCTCACCGAGCACTTTATCTATTTCTTTTCCTTTTCCCCTTATTCTTTCGCGAGTAATCCTTATATATAACACTCATTTGAGCAAGAACAATTAAAATGGTTCATATGGAGTACCATGGATGTAAGGGGTACTAATACCTTCCCCTTGCATAACCTACTTCATTACCCATCATATCTCTTTCCCCCAGGTTTTATCGATGTTTTCCCTTTCCTTCGGGAATAAATAAAGTTTGATGGCGATTCTGTTATATGTTCGAGCATGCGATGCATTTGGGTATATTTCCGCTAGCTTCACCGTGGATGTTAAACCTAAATCTATCTCTAGAGTTTAGCATCTAGCAGATGAACATATTTGATATAGTATTGAAAAGTGTTTGTCAATATCTTTTCAAAATCATGAAAACATGTTTTAGTTAGCTACTCTAGAATAAGCATTAAACATGAAAAATGATCATCAATATTAAAACATTGCTAGAATTACATAAAGTGCCATGATCAGTATTGATACACATATATGTTGTCGACTACATCAAACACCAATAAGTCAAAAAATAGCCACTCTTACTCGTAGTAGTTGTACAATGATGACCTAGAAGAAAGATATTGAATAACATATGTGTCAATTTCTCAGATAACATTTTGCCTTCTCTCTCTCTCTCTCTCTCTCTCTCTCTCTCTCTCTCTCTCTCTCTCTCCATCTCTCTCTCTATCTCCATCTCTCTCTCTATCTATCTATCTATCTATCTATCTATCTATCTATCTATCTATTTATCTATCTATCTGTCTATCTATCTATCTATCTATATCTATATATATATATATATATATATATATATATATATCTATATATATCTATATATATATATATATATATATATATATATATATATATATATATATATATATACATGCCTTGTTGTATTGATGTATTTCTGGTGAGAATGTTATACAAGTGCTCTTTCAAAGTATCTTAAATGAATGGTTCCAACTGCTATTTATAGAGGTCTGTAGCATCAGCCTCACGTAGCAAGACATTTATCTCGCCTAGCGAGCTTGTCTTTTTGACCCACAAAGGGCCTTGCCTCCTTGCTTTGCTAGGCGAGTCCCTATTTTCTCTTAGCGAGACATTTTCCTTCACCTTGAAGTTACTTGATGTATAAGGAATATCTCAAACCGCCTTGCTTCGCTAGGTGAGATATCATATTTGCCAAACGAAAATCCTTTTGCTTCACTTTGAAGTAACTTGGTCTTAAATAAATGTTTGAATCCTTTTGTCACACTTTAGCTCTCCTAACTAAATTATTCCTTTTCCTAGTAAGGATATCTCTTCCCGTGTTTTCCTTCATCTGGCTGAGTGATCTCTTGCTTGGCTTGGAAAAATAATTATATTTGCTTCATTATGAGAGCATTTGTTTCGCCTAGCGAGGTTTATACCCCTTTGCTCCATACTTTATGATTTCGTTAACCATTTTCATTTGTGCTTATGAATAACATGGTTAAAAACCTCACACAAGTGTTTTATCGTCTTTTCATGATAAATTGAGGTTGTTTCAAGTGATTACTTGTGATTAATGTTAATAATTTCTTATGTAAATTAAGTAAATTTTACACTTATCAACTCTCCCCAAATTATCTTTTTGTTTGTCGTCAAACAAATCTACGTGATTTGGCCAATGGTTCTCAACATGCATATGTTATATGAGGTTGATAACTTAATCAAAAACTTTTTGAAAAATCTTTGTAACTTATCAAGATTCCTTTATATACGAATTCAAAATCAATGTCTCAGTCAGTCATAAAACATACCATAAATATGAAAACTTTGTTTAGTCAAAGTATTATTTCAAAACAAGTTAAGATCAATAGTCAATTTTCAATCAAAACCATGGTCTCATTGAGTATCACTCAATAGGTTAGTGTATCCCTCAATTTTATACAATGCATAAACAATAAATCAATCTTGTACTTCTTCTAAATAGTATTACAAAGTATGAAGTCATTCATGGATCATTGAGGTCTTTAAATCGGGTTGTAACATGTCCATGCTACAAAAAGTATTGTTTTTTTTCTTGAATTTAAATGTGTCTAGCAAATAAGAGAGCATAAATGATTTTCAACTTGCTTTCCACAAAATACTTTTTCTTTTCTCTTACAATTTCTTGGTGATTTCTCTTTTTAATTGTTATCTTTGACATTTGGATTTTTATTTTTATTTTCATAATTTTTTGTTAAAGTGCATTATTTTTCTTTTGGTTTTAATCACCTATTATTACTACTTGATTTCCTTTTCTTTTAAAAAATCCTTTTCTCCCCAACTTTTCATATTACACACCCTTTGAAAATTTAATGCTCACATATCTCTAAAACAAGGTATGAACAAGTTTTTTCTTCTCATAGGCTAAGGATTATAATTTTTCAATAACAAGTATTTTTATTTTGACTCAAAAGGGATTGTTAAAGGATCACACTCTCACAAAGCTTGCCTTTATTTGGCCAAGTAGTTTTCTTTTCAATTAAGACATAGTGTCAACCAATAGCAATAATTATGCAATATCAACTAAGTTAAATGCATGCCTACACTCAATATATCTATGTAAAACATGAGGATTCACACAACTCACTTAGTTAGGTTTTGTATGATTCTAATTTCAACCAACATTTTTACACAAAACAAGAGATAAATTTTAACTTTAAACAAGCAATGATTTCATGTTAACACTATCACTCATAGATAATCATGAGTTAACTTTGAATTAAGCATTTAAAATAAAATCTTTAATCATGCCTTTTGATTCTGATTTTGCCAAAAACATGCTTGTTGCATATGTCTCGTCAAGAGAGAATAGAAGTCCGCCTAGCAAGAATATATGCATCATTGCACTTTTCTGCATTTTATATTTTTTCTATTGAACCTTCTGCATCATGAATTGTATCAGACAAATAATCTTATGCAAAATCACAAATTTAAAAATATTTCAAATTTTTGTCCATGAGTATTAAGGTGTTTGGAAATTTGAACACGTTCATGTACTTTGACAAAATGAACAACATGTTCAAGTTCATCTTATTTTTCATAGAAACAAACATATAATCAAATTGTCAAAAGACACAATTAAACTAAAAAGTAAAATAAACAACTAAAAATCACAAATTTTTGGAGTAACACTCACAACTTTAGTCTTTATTTTCGTCACTCCCCTCTTCACCGCTTTCCTCATCTTCATCTTCATCCTCCTCCCATTCTTCTTCTTCGTTCTCCTTCTTAGATTCCTCCACATTTTCACTTTCATTTACACCTCCACTTTGGTCCATCCCCTCTGGATAAAATTGCATGCCCTTAGGAAACCAAATATACATGAGAAATCATCATGATTAGTCACATGATTATACGGGAATTGTGGATCCTGGATCCTTAATTGTAACATGTTTATAGAGTCTTTAATATAAAGTATAAACATGTGTTAGGCATCACTGACATCCCAACTACGAGTGAAACATGCTTAAAGATTAGGATCCATGGAATCAAAATGTTAAGATTCTTGTTGATATTATGGGGCTGCAGTTAGTGGAGTAGATGAACGAGTTCATGCTCTACAAGTTCTCACCATACAATATCAAAGTACAAAATCATCTTCCAGGCTTGAACTAATATGAAGGTGGAAATAGTTCAAAAAATCTAATTGATATGCTCTACGTAGTCCAGTGATTAATCCTAGAAAAGCTAGCGGAGGTTTGGTATTTGAATTTATGATGTCCAAATATGTTAATGATATGCTCTAAATATGATGTCCAAATATGTATAAATAGGTTTGGCATTCAAATTTATGATATGCTCTAAATATATTTATTTCTTGATTGATTATGATATACCAAATAAGTTGGCTTATATGGAGAGTTGGTGAAGATGTGTGGCTTATCGGTGTGACATTGTGTAAGATGAAGGTCGTCTACATTTGTGTTATGGTGGTAAAGTTATCTCTCATAGTCCCAATTTGGTAAAGTTCTATCTCTTCCTAATTCATAGGTCTCATCTTCATGGCAAATGTCAGACGCTATTTGATCATGGTCCCAAATTCCCATTGCAGTTTGCTTAGCAAACGGGTATGGCTCATTGGGGTCTACCGCATAAGCATCTTCTAAGTACTTAATGATATCATCTCTTTTATATGGATTTAAGTTATATCTCACCCAAGACAATTTTAAAAGCGGGTCATCCTCTTATGGTTTAGCATTTGCAAAAATATCTCTTATAATGTATAGGCTAATTTCTTTTGGAGGATTTTCCAGCACGCCCCACTTTCTACTATTGATTTGTTGTACAAAGCTAGAAAATTTCTTGGATCTTCTAGATGAACTTTTCTTTTAGTGATTAGCCGAATGCTTTTTACTTGTTCCTAAAAATCTTCATACACATGGATTTTAAACATGTGGAGATAACATGGTACACCCGATGATATTAATTCTTATATTTTTCTTATATTATTATAAAATCATTAATGTATCTTTTATGTAAATATTGAATTCACAAATTTAGTTTGATCTCACTAAAGATTTAAGTTAGACCAATTGAAATAAGCATGATTTAGGATTATGTTGCATAAAATTTTCATATCACTCATCCATATCGATTTGTGTAATCAAGTGCATTTATGTAATGGTTATCAGGATTTAGTCATGTTGTACGCTAATGACGAAGGCTGCAGTAGTCTCATCATTAATGCATGGGGTGAGCTAGACTATAAAGTGAAAATCTGATGAAAGATAACATTCATACGTGCGCCTAAAGAACTTTTATATAACTATTAAGATATGTTGTTCGAATTAGAGATTTTTGGAATATTTTATTAAATATGTTATTGAATTATTATATTCCAATTTTATTATATTGACATATATTTTTATTTAATTATATTTGTTATTTATTAAGTAGAGTCTTAATTGATTAGTGATCAAATGAAATAATAAGGATAATTAGATTTTTAATGAATATTTAATTATATATTTAATTAATTGATTTGAGTTTAATATGAGTGGGTGTCATTATGACCCATTTTATAATAACAAAAAATACAGAGTCGCCATCGAAATTTATTTATTCCCAAGGAAAGAGAAAATATCGATAAACCCCTCAAAGATGGTCGTCGCAACCAAGAGCGGATTCAGGAGTCGATTATGTAATGAGAATGTATTAGCACCCCCCCCCCCCACACACACACACACACTCGTTGTACTCAACGAGAGCCATTTTGTTTGTTCTTTGCGTGCACGGGTGTTGTTATCTAAATGTTACTTGCTAAAGAAGGAAAAGTAAGTTTAATACTTAGTGTACTCGTCAATGATTCTAACCCTCGTGCCTACTTATTCTCATAGTGCAATGAGAAAATCAGAGCTCCGTAGTTCATGGTAGAAAATACAGATTTGTTGGTTGTTTTTAGTGAACGATGTGAATGTTCGCGTTCTAGCATTGAAACGTTGCTTGTATGCTTATGCATGAGAGTCTTAATCGTTTATTTGCGATAGAATGAATGCACTTGGATCACATTCTAGCAGTTAAACGTTACTTGTACGCTCGTGCATGGGAGGTTTAAGCGTTGTTCGTATTGTGGTAGAACGAAAATAACATGTCCTTTGTGAAAAGGTTTTGAATGTCCTAATACGGAAAATTGGATTTGGTTTGTTGTGATTAATTTTAGAGTATGAGACAAGTATCAGACTACAAACTAAGTACGGTCAGCAATCCGAGTACTTGGGAGCTGAAAGGACAAGTGTATCCTGACCTCTCTTTTCATTCTGAAAGTTTTTGTTTATGAAATTTGTAAGACGAGTCTAATCATTGGTACTTAAAGGGAGACATGCATCTAACCACTAGCTAAATACGATCGGTAGTCGGAATACTCGGGAGCTGAAAGGACAATTGTATTTTAACCTCTCTTTTTCGTCCTATGAGGACTGAATTAAACTCGTTTATTGATAAGTGTTTTTGAATTGAGGACAAGTATTGGGCCACCATCTAAGCACGAACGACAATCCAAGTACTTAAGAAATTGTGTGTACAAGTATGTACACCCTATCCTTTTTCATCCGATTTTTTGTAAAAATATTTTGAAAATGACTTGATGTTGGATTAAGTATTTGAGATTGACTATAACAAAATGTGTGAATTAAATATAAGAGATACTTGACGTTGGATCAAGCACCCGCTTCGCATTCAATTAAGTTTGATTTGGAAAAAAACACTTGACGTTAGATCATGTTTATTTTTGTTCTTTTGGAAAATATTTTTTTTAGATCGCTTTTGGTTATTTCTTCGTTAACGAACGAGTGAGGAAAGTGATAAGATGTAAAACAATAAAATTGTTACATGTTCATGGGAGTGAGGTATATTTTGTCAAAATGGGAGATAATCATTCACCATACAAAATCAAACCATGCACATAAAAATCATTCAAGAAGAAAAATGAATCATTCAAAAAATAAATCCATAACCATCATTCATGCATGCAATCAAGAATAAAAACAAAAGAATTAAATTCTAATAATTTCTAATTGAAAAATAAAGAGCTAAATTCAATTAAAATCTAAAATAAAAATCTATTCTAATTAAAGTTTTTATTATAAATAGAATTGGAGTTAGTAATATAATGTAGAATTGCTTCTTTGTTTCAAAACTTAAAGTTTATCACCCCTTGCTAGGTCGCTATTAAGCTCCTTTATTCATAGAATCTGACAGATAAAGTTGTATGTACTAGTATATGTGTATGCGATGTACTTGTTTTTTTCAAGCTTAAACAAAACTGAGTAGAGCTTATAGTTCAGAGTCCGTACTACGTGCCATTTATTTACAGCTTCTCTGCGGTATATTACGACTTTTACACTATTTTTCAAAACTGCAATAATGCCAGTTTTTGACTTTTAGCAATCATAATTTTAAGATTCTACTAATTGAGTAAAGTGATGCAAAGAAAAACGAAATTATTGTTGTAACTGGAAGAGAAGAGTGAATATGATAGATTGTCAATTTCCACGTTCTCATTATAAAATATGTCTGGTGTTGTGTTGGCTATATCTTTACCATGTGCACATGTTAGTTTGTTGTACTGACAAATTAATTTAAGTATATGCTGCAAATTGATACTACCAAAAGATAAACATTGTTAGCAATTTGACTGTTACAAAGCTTGACATTAAATTGGGAAACCACATGTGTTTCCCAACTTGTTGAGGACTAGCTCTGTGAGTGGGACCATTCTTCTTTTAAATAATTAATTATTTAAGGCTGTAAAACTTATCCTTTGAAATATATAAATTATAAGAATATATGTTTGTTTCAAAACTAAAAATAAAATATTTAATATTAATATTTTTAGAGATAAAATAATTTTCACCTTCTAGTGTTTTTATTCTCAATATATAATTGATGTATTTAAATAAATTTCATAAAAATGAGAATCGAATTTAAATAACTACTCATATTTTTTAATACTGTCCGGGTAAAAGCGGAGAGGAAGGGTATATCGTATAATTTTAATTTAAAAGAGGCGGAGGACTTTGAGATTTTTATTAGTTCAATGGATCTTGTGGATGTTCCAATGATTAATAAGAGGTTTACTTGGTTCAATTTGGATGGGAGTGCTTGTAGTAGGTTGGATAGATTTTTCATTTCTGAGAAATTATTTGACTTGTGGGGTGTGGGAGGGATTGTGGCGGGGGATAGGTCTATCTCAGACCATTGTCCGAATTGGTTAAAGTGCAATATTGTGGATTGGGGCCCGAAACCGTTTAAGTTTTTTAAAGGGTGGTGTAAGCATGATGATTTCATTCCTTTGGTGAGTGATATTTGGATTAATACTAGTAGGAGTGGGAAGGCGAGCTATATTTTGAAAGAAAAATTGTTGGCGGTGAAATCAAAATTGAAGAGTTGGAATAAAGAAGTTTTCGGGAGGCTTGACTTGAATGTGGAAAAAGCGGTGGGTGCTCTCAACTCGTTGGATTTGGTGGTAGCGGATTTAGCGGAGGATGGCTTTGTTGATTCTTTGAGGAATAATAGAGAGGTGGCTACGAAAGAGGTGTGGAATACTATGCTTCTACGCGATAACTTTTTGCGTCAAAAAGCTAGGTGTAATTGGATTCGTCTTGGGGACTCTAATTCCAAATTCTTTCATTCCGTTATGAAAGGGAGATTTAGGAGAAATAATATTGTTTCTTTGGTTACTTCTAGAGGTCAGTTGGAAGGTGTGGAGGATATCAAAAGTGAGATCTTTAATCATTTTAAAATCCGTTTTACGGAACCGATGGAGGATATACCGACTTTGGATGGGCTTAATTTTAATGTTCTTAGTGTGGAAGATAGAGATTTGTTGGAAGCTCCATTCCAAGTGGATGAAATTAAAGAGATTGTGTGGTTAAGTGATTGTGATAAGAGTCCGGGTCCGGACGGTTTTCCGCTTGGATTTTTGAAAAAGTGTTGGAATTTTGTGAAGGATGATGTGGTTAATTTTGTTCAAGAGTTTTATGTGTGTGGTGTTCTTCCTCGATCCGCGACGGCATCATTTCTTGCTCTTATTCCTAAAGTTGATTGTCCGATAAGCATTGATGAGTATCGGCCTATTTGTTTAGTGGGTTGCTTATATCGGTTAATATCAAAAATTCTTGCGGCTAGGTTGAGATTGGTGATTGGTAAACTTGTGTCGCCTTTTCAAACGGCTTTCATTGAAGGGAGACAATTATTTAATGGGGTGGTGGTGCTTAATGAGATATTAGATTTTGCGAAAAGGAAGCGTAGGAAATGTATTGTGTTGAAGGTTGATTTTGAGAAAGCCTATGATTGTGTATCATGGGGTTTTCTTAAATTTATGCTTAGAAAAATGGGTTTTGGTGAGTTATGGATGAAGTGGTTGGAAGGTACGGTTTTTTCTAGTTCGGTATCAATTTTAGTTAATGGTAGTCCAACTTTGGAATTTAAAACATCTAGAGGGTTGCGTCAAGGAGACCCTCTTTCTCCTTTTCTCTTTCTTTTGGTGGGGGAAGGTCTTGCGGGAATGATGAGGAAAGCGGTTTCGTTGGGATTGTTCAAAGGTTTTGCGGTTTCGGAGGATATTCATTTTGAGATGCTCCAATTTACAGATGATACGTTTTTAGTGTGTGATGGATCTAAGGAAAACTTATGGTGTATTAAAACTTTATTGAGGGGTTTTGAATTGGTGTCGGGATTGTGTATTAATTTAAAGAAAAGTAAGTTGTATGGTGTGCATGTGGAGGATTTTATTTTGGAATCGGCGTCTTCTTTTTTGGCTTGTAATTTGGAAAAGATACCTTTTACTTTTCTCGGCATTCCTATTGGAGGTAACCATAGACGGAGACTTTTTTGGTCTATGATGCTTGCAAAGATGAAGAAGAGATTGAGTGGTTGGCGAGGGAAACATCTTTCTCTTGGAGGTAAGGTTACTTTACTCAATTCGGTGATAAACAATTTGCCTATCTTTTTACTTTCTTTCTTTAAGGCTCCTAAGTGTGTTTTGGAGGATATTATCAAAATTCAAAGGAATTTCTTATGGGGGGATGGTGGTGGAAGTAGAAAAATGTGTTGGGTTAGTTGGGATAAAATTTGTCTTCGAACGGAGGAAGGAGGTTTAGGTGTTAAGAATGTGGAGTGGTTTAATTTGTCTTTGATGAGTAAATGGGGTTGGCGTTTTCTTAATGATAAAAATGCGATATGGTTTAATTTACTTCAATTTAGATATGGTAGTGGATTGCAATCTCTTTGTGATGTGGTGTCGAAGTCGGTTTTGTCTAATTACTCTTTATGGTGGAGAGACATTCGGTTAGTTTGTGGAACTCCTTTTGGCGGTCATGATTGGTTTTGTGATTCAATTTCTTGTAAATTGGGAAGAGGCAATTCTTTTCTTGCTTGGAAGCATTGTTGCTTGGGAAATATTCCTCTTAAACTTCTTTTTCCTCGTTTATTTGAGGTCTGTTCATTTCCTAATGCTCTTGTGATTAATTGTGGTTTATGGGAGAATGAGGGTTGGAGTTGGAAGGTGGGTGTTGATTCTTCCTTATTAGTAGGTGATTTGTTGGAGGATTGGAAGGAGTTAACAGAGATTCTAAAGGATGTTAAACCGTGTATGAATGAGGTTGATAAATTAATTTGGTGGAGAGATGTGGAGGACTTTTCGGTTAGGAATGCTTTTAAACGGTTGTACTCTTTGAATGCGGTTAACCATATTGGTAGTGATTTTAGACGTTGTGAACTTAAAAGATTATGGAAAGCTATTATTCCGTGTAAAGTCAAGTTGTTTGGATGGAGATGGATCTTGGGAGCCTTACCGACGAGAAAAGAACTTTGGCATAGAGGCGTGATATTAGGTGTGGAGGGTTCCTTTTGTCCCTTATGTGAGTTAGAAGAGGAATTTATTGGTCATCTTTTTCTTAAGTGTTGTAAAGTTAAAACCATTTGAAAGGAAGTGTTCTTTTGGTTTGGAGTGGATTTTGATGATCTATTGGGATTTTCGGAGATTGATACTATTGTTACCGGAGAAGATGTGCTTTTATTTTTATCTAATTCTTTGGATGGAAGAGTGAAGTCGTCTTTCTTCGCTTTTATTTGGTCTTTGGTTTGTTGGAGCATTTGGAATGCTAGAAATAATTTGGTTTTTAAACATTCCAATTGGAATGTGGTAGAGATTTTGTTGATTATTAAATCAATTGGGTGAGATTGGATTTCTATTTTGTCCAAGGGGTGTTTAGATATTAATAGAGATTCTTGGTTTGCTAATCCTGCTAGTTTTATTGGATTGTAATTTTTCCCTTTGTATTGGGTTGCACCCCTTGTGCGTTTTAATACAAGTGCTTATAAAAAAAAAGAACAAAAGCAAAAGAATTAAATTCTAATGAGTTCTAATTGAAAAATAAAGAGCTAAATTCAATTAAAATCTAAAATAGAAATCTATTCTAATTAAATTAACCATTTTTAATGTGTATTTTTTATGGATTAACATGATATCGAAGTTAAGATGGAGAGAGTAATTTTTTTATTATAAATAGAATTGGAGTTAGTAATATAATGTAGAATTGCTTCTTTGTTTCAAAACTTAAAGTTTATCACCCCTTGGTAGGTTGCTATTAAGCTCCTTTATTCATAGAATCTGACAGATAAAGTTGTATGTACTAGTATATGTGTATGCGATGTACTTGTTTTTTTCAAGCTTAAACAAAACTGAGTAGTAGAGGCTTAGAGCTTATAGTTCAGAGTCCGTACTACGTGCCATTTATTTACAGCTTCTCTGCGGTATATTATGACTTTTACACTATTTTTCAAAACTGCAATAATGCCAGTTTTTGACTTTTAGCAATCATAATTTTAAGATTCTACTAATTGAGTAAAGTGATGCAAAGAAAAACGAAATTATTGTTGTAACTGGAAGAGAAGAGTGAATATGATAGATTGTCAATTTCCACGTTCTCATTATAAAATATGTCTGGTGTTGTGTTGGCTATATCTTTACCATGTGCACATGTTAGTTTGTTGTACTGACAAATTAATTTAAGTATATGCTGCAAATTGATACTACCAAAAGATAAACATTGTTAGCAATTTGACTGTTACAAAGCTTGACATTAAATTGGGAAACCACATGTGTTTCCCAACTTGTTGAGGACTAGCTCTGTGAGTGGGACCATTCTTCTTTTAAATAATTAATTATTTAAGGCTGTAAAACTTATCCTTTGAAATATATAAATTATAAGAATATATGTTTGTTTCAAAACTAAAAATAAAATATTTAATATTAATATTTTTAGAGATAAAATAATTTTCACTTTCTAGTGTTTTTATTCTCAATATATAATTGATGTATTTAAATAAATTTCATAAAAATGAGAATCGAATTTAAATAACTACTCATATTTTTTATTTTTACAAATAATCTTAAGGAAGTGATGATTATAGATTAAATAAATTTTACAAAAATACTTAAAGATTAAATTTTTTATTCTTAGTTTATGGGATTTTTTTTTTAAAATGAATTTGTAATTCATGAAACAAATGGTTTTATAACTCTCGAAAAGTTCGTGCTAAAATAAATGATAAGAATGAGTATATTTGTTAAAAAAAGTAAAAGTAATACAATAACTCGGTTTATAAATGATAAGAATAAGTGTATTTGTTAAAAAAGTAAAAAAAATATGGTAACTCTGTTTTTTAAGGGTTATATGAGGTTTTAGAGGGTTGAGTTGTGTTAAGAGTTCGTCCATGTAAGATGTACATCTTAAAAAATTAGTTGATCAATTGAGGTATGAGATCAACGAAGTTTATTTGAGTACTAGACCGAGTTGGCACGATAACCGAGTATGGTAGGGTTAACAGATCGGATAGTCAGGATGTCATTTACCGATCAGAATCCGGCTAAGACATTAAATCTACTAATTGGAATCGAGTTAGGATATCTGAGTAAACCAGGTGGAGTCGACCTCCCATAAAACCGAGAATAGTCCAATTAGTTCAAGTCAGATCCGATGACAAGGCCATAATGTCATTTGAAGGGTCATAAGAAACGGTTACACGGTGATATATTATGGCAGAGAGTTACAATTAGTGAAGAGGCGAACGTTACATGACAACTTTAAGGGCGACATACGTTATTGATAGATGAATTTATGAAGGATATAGAGAGTCAAGCAAAATATGGAGAGAAAGAGATTGAGACATATAAATAGGAGGATATTTAGAGGGTATAGAGGAGGCAAAAACAACCATTCATTCTAGGCTCTCGTTGACTTAGAACAAGAAAGTCAACATTTTATTGTTTTTTAGCAAGAACATTTGGCGCCCACCGCGGGGCCTCGGTAAAGCTTGTCTAGGTCACACAAAACCATCATCAAAAGCGTTAATACGTTAGTTGGATGATGTCAGTATCATCTCCTAGTTGAAGTGATCCACCCCCACCGCCATATATAACCCAATTACTCGCAGTGGTAGGAGCACATCGTCAGCAAAATGAAGCCTTGCAAGACAATGTCCAAGTTTTGCAAAAATAAAGTATTCAAGATGAGGGATACATAGAAGGAGCCTCTGGACTATCAACCTTTATCCGAATCTATCTGGGATGACCAGGTCCGGAAGAACTTCAAGGCATCGTCGCTAGTATCTTTAAATGGTAAAATTGATCCACATGAGCATATTATTGCCATTAATAATCAGCTGACCATAACATGGGCTTCTGATTCACTCAAATGTAATCTCATGGCAGGGACCTTTAAGGAGGGTGCTTTGAGGTGGTATATGAGTCTACCCAGGTTCTCGATCATCAGTTACCAAGACTTAACCAAGAAGATGGTACAACACTTTTCGATAAGTAAGCATAGGAAAACGTCGACTACCAGTCTATTTAATGTCCGACAAGGGCACGCGGAGTCTCTATGAGAATATATGGCAAGATTCAAGGAAGAAACAATTAAGGTATCTCATCTAATGTTTGTCGGAGCATTTCAGCAAGACCTCAAAGCCAGGCAGTTCAACAGATCTTTAGCACAAAAATCGGTGTCTAACATGGATGGGTTTATCACCCGAGCGGAATGTTACGTCAAAGGAGAGAAAAGTAACATGGAAAAAAGATCCCGAGATGTAAAAGAAAAAGTGCGGACCAAAGAAGAAGGAGCTAAGCATAAGAAAAAATACTTTAAGCTAGGACCTAGAGATCGGCCAATAACAAGACCATCCTGGTGGCCGTTTGAAAAAGAGAAGAAGTACACGCCACTAAACGCTACACGTGAAGATATATTGAAAAAGGTTTATCACCTCAAGCTTCTCCCCAGACCGTTACACCCAAAAGGGGTTCATATTATGATGAGAAAAAACGAAAATGCATGGTGTGCATACCATAGACTTCGAGGACACCACACAGAAAATTGTCATTAGTTGAAGAAAGAAATTGAGATCTTAATTCAGAGAGGTCGACTATTATCGTATGTTAAAGACGTGGGAGGTCATCCCGTAAAGAGAAGTCCTCCCCGAGAGGACCCAAGTTCGGAAAATTCTGCACAAAAGAAAGGAAATAATGCAGAAGAAGTCCGTGAAGTCAAGATAACCTGTCATACATTAAATATGATAGCATGGGGATTCGCGGAAGGAGGAAAGACTAGTTTGACTTGGAAAATGTATGCTCGACCAGTGATGCACATTGAACACAAGTTGCCTTCGTAGAGGAAATATGATTCGGTTGTGACCGGTTTCTCCATAAAAGACTTAGAAGGAGTGATGGCTCACGAAAATGATCCCATGGTGATTAAATTGCAGATCCGTGACTAAAGCATAAAATGAGTCTTGGTAGACCCCGGAAGTTCAGTAGATGTCTTATATTGTGACACATTCAAAAGGATGAATTTCGATACCACCGAGTTGCTACCATTCAAGGGTACTTTGGTAGGATTCTCCGGATATCGTGTACAAGTGTTAGGGAATCTATCCATAATGACCACCTTTGGCAGTAGAGACCATGTGAAAAGTATCCAGGTAAGATATCTAATTGTCAATGATGCGTCCCCATATAACATTATTATTGGAAGACCCTCGTTCAATGTACTGGAAGCGGTGTTGTCCATCCTATATCTTATGTTAAAGTATCCTCTAGAAGACGTCCATGTTGAAATAGTGAAAGGTGATCAAGGAATAGCTATGAAATATTATAAAGATAATCTAAGACTTAAGAGAAGGAGTTGCGTTGAGGAAACAATCAATGGTGATCAGTTAAAAAGAAATTTAATCAATATCACTATGAGAGATGAGCTATCAAAAAACCAGCTAACAAACAAGGAGAATACAAGAAAAGTGCAGAATAGCATCCGATCAATTCACCTGACTCAAATGGGAGCTAGTCAGATATCAAAGGATGAAGATGTAAGGATCAAAGTCAATTTAAACATATGGCACCACCCTCTCGTACATGACCTCTTAAGCACACCATGGAGGTTCTGTAAACAGGTGTCGAATATTTCGAGCTCACTGCTCATGGCGGTCAGACAAATAAATCTTCTAGTAGGGACTATAGATCACTTCACTAGATGGGAAGCATCCGAGGAAACAAACAAAATTGTATTATCCAGAGTAAACAGAAAGTAAGGCAGAATCAGAAATATATGGATCGGAGACATCATGCCGACTTGGGGACGCCATACTCTGATAAAGGAATCAACTTAGTAGGCCTGGATAGCATGACAACCGCAAAAAGAATTACCAGGAAGTTCGACGTAAAGGTCTGGCAAAAAGGATGCCACAAAGTAAGTCTGATGATAATGAAGGTGTTGAACTTCAGGAAAAAAGATGAGTTGGACCTAAATGGGAAGGTTCCTTTCGTATCAATCCGAGTATGAATAATGAGGCTTACAAGCTGGAAGAGTTAGAGGATATTGAAAGATCTGGGATCTGGAATGTAATCGTTTTTGAGTTTTATCATAACTAGTCTATGTAATAAATATCATACATAAAATTATGGGAATGCACTATTTTCCCTTGCATGAGCAAGAGTTTTTAACGAAGCACTCATGGTTAAATGAATGTATTGTTTAAATCATGTAATATAGGTCCTAGAACATAATCGGCTTCGGCTGGGTAACGTTTAATAAAACATATGGCCTAACTTAAGTCCAAGCAAAATTGAAGTCTCTGGCATAATCAACTTCAGTCGGGTAACGTTTAATAAAACCTCTGACCTAACTGAAGCCCAAACAAAATTGAAGCCTCTGGCATAATCGAGTATGGCCAGGTAACGTTTAATAAAACCTTTGACCTAACTAAATCCCAAGCAAAATTGAAGCCTCTGGCATAATTGGCTTCGACCGAGTAACATTTAATAAAACCTTTGGCCTAACTGAAGCCCAAGCGAAATTGAAGCCTCTAGCATAATCAGCTTCGGTCGGGTAATGCTTAATAATACCTCTGGCCTAACTGAAGTTCAAGTGAAATTGAAGCCTCTCGCATAATCGGCTTCGACCGGGTAACATTTAATAAAACCTCTGCCTAACTGAAGCTCAAGCGAAATTGAAGCCTCTGGCATAATCGGCTTCGGTCGGGTAACGTTTAATAAAACCTATGGCCTAACTGAAGCCCAAGCGAAATTGAAGCCTCAGGCATAATCAGTTTCAAGGGCTATGCAAAGTCGAAATCTCTAACTTTAAGTGGTGTGGTTAACTTATCAAATATCGAACGTCCGATATGGTCTATTCAGAACTAGTCGGTCTTTGTCCAAGAACGGATAAAATTCTTCAAAAACATAAAGGTCCGACTCATTGGGGCTTCAAACCTACATGGTACAATTTTTTTTAGCCAAAAACAAGTTGATTCGTTCGAAGCCGGCTAATTTATCTGGGATTCAAGTGAACAAATATATTGTCATCAATGAGATAAAACAATCATAGGCCATTATAATTCTAATAGAGATATGTGTGGAGGTAGTAAAGGTAGAATGAAGATTAGCTGAACCTCACCGGGGTTCTCTGAATCCTCCATATCTAGAACTCACAAAATTCGGTGGCATCAGCAATAACCCATCGGGGCACCTCGAATTCTCTAACTGACTTCACCATAGACTATTCACTATTTTTCGTGACTGGAATTTTACTGGAATTCTCGGATGGTTTTGCATAACCAGACCGACAGGATTCTCCGGAGTCTTAGAAATCATAAGTCACTGCACGAAGAAAACTTTGGTCATGCTCGGCAAGGTTAGAAACCGTTAGTCTAAATTTTACAAGTAATCATAACATACATATAAGCCCCTTTAAATATCCTATTAGTTTGTCAAAATAGAAATACGTAAATTAGATCCTAAAAATCTTTGAAAAAGTCATGCATTCATAAAACTTTTCAAACATTCAAAACTTATGTAAAAACCATCTTAGAAAAACAGTTGTAAAGATAAGGGCAATCAGTAAACATTGAACAAAATATGAAACATCATGGTACAGGTAATAATAGGATCCGAATATAAAACGAAAAGGAAAAAACCAGTATTTCTGAAAACATTAGAAAATGAACGACATAAAACTACTCTTCATCTTTATCCTCACCCCGACTTCGGGGTTACTAACAATAATATGGTCTTCTAGGATCGGATAGTCATCGGGGGAGGACTCGACTTCTCCCGTATCCATAAGATGACAATTAACCACAACTTTGAAGAAGTTCATCTCAGTCAAGTCAAGATCGAGATAAAGACATAAGGCTTGAGCCTTTTCCCTATCAAATGAAGCATCACCGTCGTCAAGGACGCCAATTTGAGCTTTTTGCAAAGAGCTTTGCAATTGGACGTTTGAATATTGAAATGATTTCATTTTCTCGGACTGATTGTTAACAATGGATTTCAACTCCTGATTCATATACTTAAATTTCTCCCTCCTATTTTTCTCCTATAATAATTGCTTTTCCAGGTCGGATATCTAACTGCTTACGTTTTCTGTTGCTCCTTCAGCCGATTGATTTCCCGATTCAACTTTATCTTGTTCTGTTCGCAATCATCCCTGACTTAAAATAGCCCGCGGGTTAAAACAATACATCTCATTAGATAAAAATTGATTTTTTGGGTTAATTTCTGCCGCCCTATGGTCTTTACCTTGTTTACGTCTTCTGTGGTATTCAGATGATCGTAAATGAACTTCAATGAGTCAAAACTGTTGCTCCAGAACTTGAACTCATTGGATGATCTGGTTTAATCACTCCCACCGGTCTCACATCAAAGATAAAATTTCCTAATCGGCCCTACATACTTCGTTAGTCATCAGATTTTCATCTTCTTTGGAGAACTCAGACGAAAACGCTTCGACGACGAAATAGTCGAAGGTTAGGATTCAGAGACATTAGGAATTTCCATGTTTGGGACTTCCTTTCTTTTCTTCACTAGTCGGGTTTCTAAATCGGATAAGTTCGATTTAGCAGCATTTTCGTAGGCTACTCTCCTTGCCGCCCGGGAAACATCACCTTCATCTGGGGGCATCCAAGTTAGAAAAGAAATCCACTATAATAGAATTAGTTTGAAGTCATATGTAAACAACCTCCAATTTAGAGTCTTCACACCTAATTACTACACATGATATTTCTATCTAAGACTCTCCTAGATATGAGACCCCTCTCACTTCCTCTCCATCACACAACTCGTGATAATAAAGATAAAAATTAAAAGATTATGAGTGATTCACAATTAAAACTCAACTATCAGTCTAACTCTAACATCAAAGTGATACAAGAGTGGCTCACAAACAACAATGAACAGATTAAAAACCTAATTGACACTTTCACACATGCGGCAAACCTTCTTAGGTTTAGAGTCTTCCTTTAAATAGCCTGAGAGCAGCATGGGCTTGATGAACAATTCAGGTTAAACACACAGCTGATCCAAAACGATCTTCAGCGTAAATTTCTGAAGAGAATATAATATTTCCTTAAATGTTTTGACATTCATTCTTAGGAAACATAACAAAGCTTGAACCGACCTTTACTGCTTCTAGAAACACACGCTTCTTGGACCACATTATAAGTGAATCATATCTTCAAAGAATCTTCAGTGATCTCACGCTTGAAATAAATCTTCCAATAATGCAAAACAAGGCACGCTACGATGTCGTACCAACATGTCAATACATCTTGCTAGAACACTTATTTTAACAAAATACGGCCAATCACAACACAACCAACCTAACAAGTTTTTTCTGTTCCTTCACAGATATGTCAGTCATTTTTCCTGAATGCAAAGTGAGAAAAAAGTTAGCGAAATTCAGGATGGTATCCTAAGTGGTAGGCATAGCAAATAAATAATCATTACCTAAGAAAGAAATAATTTTCTCTTTGGGTAGAGACAATAGATCTCGGACCTATACATAAGGAATCTAAGATGGCAAAAGATCTAACCTCATGGTCGTTTAATTTGTCAAAGTCGAACCCAGATACCGAAAGAGGATTCCCGGTCCAATAGATAGGAAAAAGATAAGACCCGCCTAGTGCGTATATTACTTGGGGACATCTCGGTCCACACCTAATTCGTAGAAATCAGTCTTTGAAACCTTTATAGTTGGTGGTGTAAGCTTGGAGAAAACTCTTACCGGGAAGGCCACTAATGGTCACCCATCCACCATTCTCAACACCTTTAATTTCAAAAAAGGAGAAAAATAAGCCTATGGTGGGCTCTATATCTATGGCTTTACAAACTATTTCGAACGCCTTGATAAACCTTCAACTATTGGGACAAAGTTGAGAAGGGGCGACATTTAGGGTTTTTAGTAGATCAAATTCAAAATCGGTAAAGGGAAGGTGTATATTAAAATCTTCCAATACCCCGTCATAGAAATGAAAATATTCATCTTTAACTCCCCTAGGACGAGCTACGCAAACATATTCCCCTGGATTACAAGGCTCTAAAATAACATTGTCTTCATTCCCAGTAGAAGATATATTCTTCAAAGACCGAAGTTTAACTATCTCAATTTCGTCAATGGAGTTGTGATCGTAACTCATTACTTCTTGATCAAATGACTCGACAATCTCCATCAACACCTCTACGGATGAACTTGATGAAGAAAAGTCAGAATCAGAATCGCTAAGAGAGGTGGAAATATCGTCGTAAGCCTCCTTTACAATGCGATCAAAGTCAACCTAGAGTAGGGTATGTCTACATCCTCTCACATAAAATTCCTAAAGATCTTTTATTTCATGAACACTCGAGGTTCTTAATGCTTATGTATCCTCATCACATGCATCAATAATAGTCATTGAATAAAAGAATGCGAAAGCGAAAAGAAAATATACCTGATCTTGAAGAACGAATGACTTCTTTTAGTCTAATAGACAAACAACCATAATTTCATATTTAAAAATGAATAAGTTGTATGTCAAAACTTCAATTTCACATCTCATTTCACAATCGAATGTCCTTACACATTTTTTACGTTTTACTATAATCTAGAGATCTCAAATCTAATTCTTTCGAAACAAACAGATGAACATGGTATTTTTATATCTATCTCTCCTATATTATTTATCCTCTCATTTTATCAATAATTTTTCAAATTTTCAATTTTTCAATTCTTTTATAGTATAACACTTTCTTAAAGTAGGGAATCCATTTATGGGATTATTTCTACTGTATAATATAACTATAACACTGTCTTAAATAATGGACCAATTTGATTTTTATGTTCCAGTGGTCCAACTTAAAAGCCCTCCCCCTCCTTGCACGTGGCTCCATTCAGAGTTCACATTTCGTACAATTCAGAATTCATTTCCTTATCTGTATTTTTCACAACAATATAATAATATAGTAATAATAATATTATTAATAATAGTATTAACAACAACGCTCTTTTCAAAAACAACAATTATTAATAATAATAATAATAATAACGTTAGAATGAAACCCCAATTTAATTTTAAAATATAATATAAGGTTATTATTATCTGCAACTAAAGAAAAATTCGATTAGCCTTTTCTCAATTGCTTCGACATAGCGCCATAAAATCATCTCTTTTCATTTCTATCCCATTTTCAACTATGTGAAAGACAACAAAACTATTTTCTTTTGTTTTGTTTCATGTTCTTTCTTTTTTCTTGTTTTTTCTTGTCAGTATTTCGATCTCTCAACTCTCTGAGCCATGAAACTCAGCAACGACAACCACTCCATCCCAACCCCATCTTCCACTTCAACTTCATCATCAAGACTCGCCGACCTTGTCTCCGACCAGTTTCCGGCGGGTCTCCGGGTACTTGTTGTCGATGATGATCCCACCTGTCTCATGATCCTTGAGAGGATGCTCCGTTTTTGCCTCTACCAAGGTAATTAAGTAGCACCAAAAAAACTTAACTTTACCTCATTTTTTCATTGTTTCCGTGGTCATAGATGTAAATTAGCAATAACCCCTTTTCATATGGAGTTTAATTGAGTATTTTAATGGAGGATTTGTTTGAAAAATTGCTTTTTTAAACTGTTGGAATTTGTTCCAAAGTAAAAGTTTCAGTTTTGTTCTTCATGATTTGATTCTGTTTCAGTTACCAAATGCAAGAGAGCTGAGGTTGCATTATCACTTCTTAGAGAGAATAAAAATGGGTTTGACATTGTTTTAAGCGACGTGCATATGCCTGACATGGATGGGTTCAAGCTTTTGGAACATATTGGATTGGAGATGGATCTTCCGGTTATTAGTAAGTGTTTTTTTTTTGTTGATTTGGATCGGTAGATGGAATGCATTGACATGAACTGATGTGTTTTGTGTGTGAATGTGTTTGTAGTGATGTCGGCGGATGATGGTAAAAATGTGGTAATGAAAGGTGTGAAACATGGTGCTTGTGATTATCTAATCAAGCCGGTGCGAATTGAGGCTTTGAAGAATATTTGGCAGCATGTGGTTAGAAAGAGAAATAATCAGTGGAAAGATATGAGGCAATCTGGTGGTGGGTTAGATGAAGGAGATCGGCAACAAAAGATGTCTGGTGATGGTGATTACTCATCTTCTGCAAATGAAGGTAAAAGCTCGAGGAAGAGGAGGGATGAGGAAGATGAAGCAGATGAGAGAGATGATTGTTCCACGATGAAGAAGCCACGAGTAGTTTGGTCTATTGAGCTGCATCAACAGTTCATGGCTGTTGTGAATCAAGTGGGATTAGACAGTATGTGTCCCTCAATTATGTTATGTCCTTGCAAAAACATTCCTTTATAGTTTCTCTAAATTTGTATTTATCTCTAAAATGTTTTGTCATTTGATATTGATATATAGAAGCTGTTCCTAAAAAGATTATGGAAATGATGAATGTTCCTGGGCTCACTAGAGAAAACGTTGCTAGCCATCTTCAGGTATGACGCTATAATGATACATGCTACTTTTAAGAGTCTCGCCTTGGATGAGACATGGCTTGAAAAATGTGTTTATAAGTGGTGGAGAATCTTCACTGTACAAATCGGTTTTGTAAAGGTTGAATTAGACCCAACCAATGTTCTAGATGGTATAAGAGTCTATCCAAGATCTGTCTGACCAAATGCTATTGGGCTACCTCTATTGGACCACCTCAGGTCACAACGTCTTGTCTTGGGCGCGAGGGGGTGTCAAGAGTCCACATTGGGTGTTTATAGTTACAGTCATCGATGATATTACTCGAAGAAGCTAACTTTTTTCATCTTGTTTTTCATACAGAAATACCGTTTGTATCTTCGAAGGTTGAGTGGAGTTTCGCAACAGCAGAGTAACTTGAACAACCCCTTCATGAGTTCGCAAGAGTCAATATTTGCGTCAACGTCAATAAATGGAATTGATCTTCAAACTCTTTCACCTGCTGGCCAGCTCTCGAATCAAAGCCTAGCCAAGCTTCAAGCAGCTGGACTAAGATTTGGAGAAGGGCATCTGCAACATATGAACAGCAATAAACCAATGAACTTTCTTCACGGAATCCCTACCAACATGGAGCCAAAGCAGTTTGCCAATTTGCACCAGTCTGTTCAATCGTTTGGCAGCACGAATACACGAGTCAATGCTTCTGCTACACCGAGAAGCCCCTGGTTGATGCAGATGGCTCAGTCTCAACCTAGACGTCAGATGCTAAATGAGAATACCAATTCTCATGCTACAAGGTTTCCGTCATCTTTCGTGCAGCCTACAGGACCAATTGGAGTTTCTAATGGTTTTGTAGGAAATGTGATCGCCGATACAAGCAACATAAATTATGCCTATAATTCAGTTGCACAACGTAACATTGACGTCTCACCATCAAATTTAGGCCATTGCGGGTTTTCCTCTATCCAACATGCTGGACAAAATAGAGATGCTAGCTTGATTGGAAAATCTTTGATCTCCATCGGTGATGGTATGAGTCATGGTAATCTCCAAAATGTTGGTCAACACCTCAATACGCCTCTTGTTGACAACTCATTAAGGGTTAAAAGTGAAAGAGTTCCTGATCCATGCTTTGAGATTAACCCTTTCTCTGAGCAATTCGGCCAAGAGGATCTCATGAGCGCATTTCTGAATCAGGTTGGTTCTTCCTTTCTGTTTAGTGTTGTTGACCCAATGTTTATGTTTCCTTAGTTTTCTTTAACAGACAAATGATATTTTTATGTGTTTCTCGCAGCACCAAGGCATTGGTCTCGTCGAAAATGAGTTTGACTTGGATGGATATTCCCTAGACAACATTCCGGTCTATAACAGATCCTGTTAGTTCTCTTTCCTAATTGTAGTTACCAATGTAAATAGTTGGTGCTTCACATTAATCTAATCATCACTCTGCAAGTACCTAGTTCATACCCGAGTTTCAATTGTTCAAAATATAGAGATTAGTTTATGTGAAAATTTCAGGCTTCAGGAAGTTAGTTCTCTTTCACCAATTTTTTTATTTCATATATAAATTTCAGTCTAGAAATAGTCCTGTTAGTTCTCTTTCTATACGACGAATTTTCATATACTTTAGAATGACACTAATCGAGGAAGAAAACAGTCCTGTGCATGATTTCTGTGATGATCCAACTATATAAATTCTGCAGGCTCAAAACAACAACCGATCAACGAAAAAAAAATTAAAATGTCACCATTGTTGTATCAAAATGATTGACGACAATATTAGGATCATAATAGTATATAAAGAAAGTTCATTCCTCAAACCATTGCTTGGAAACACCAACGGAAGAGAGCATTCCTCTCCGTTGAAGAAAACTTTACTAGGAAAACCATCGCCACCAACCACGTTGATTTCATCATTTTTTTCCTTTCTAAATGAGATTACCGATTGCTGTTTCCCCGGAACCCTCGGATCTTTTCGAGGGTTCAACCCATTTGCTTCTGCTACAAGAAAGTTCAATCCTTTCTTACCTTGCATGAATATTGTAGTGTTTAATCTCTCTAACAAGCCTCCATTGAATGAATACATTTCCTCAAAACCTTTTGCACCTTTGTCCATTTGAACCGCTGCAAACCAATCAGCGAAATTCGTCTCACCCCAGTTAAAAATCGTGATCCTTGCGGTCCAACCTTTTTTATAATCTGTATTTACATGCCAGTTTATGGTCACACCACAGTTATCACCACATGGAATAGGGTTAGGAACTTGTAGCTTTTTCAAACTAGCCCAATCATGTGCCATTTCATTTCTATTCTCAAATGGAACAAGAAGTGCTTTTGATGGAAGCCACATAGCTGGCTTACTAACACTACATATTCTCTCTTGATTACCATGACATCCACATGCACATGTGTTACAAGGAATAACTGAGTCATTATAAAAAGCTGAAAATGAGACACAACATTTTGGAGAATCACTTTTCAATGACTTTGTTATGTTGCACACAACTTGCCAACTTGCAATTGAAGATATGTTTGAAGGTAAACCTGTTGGATCTCGAAATTGACTAGGACTAACCCTAATCGGGCTGCCGCACTTGTAATCAGGGTTGATTATAGAACCTTTAATCCCCCAATTTTGTGGCGGTGTAAGGTTTGACCGATTGAGATATGGCGGCATTTTATAAACTTGCATTTGGAACCTTGAAATTGACATGCTAGGGTCCATATTTGGTGGTAACAAAGTACCGTTCCTACAACAAAATGGTATTTTACCAAGTTGTGTATCATTGAACCTTGTTGGAGGTAGATCAATTATTGTTGGTCTTTTTTCACAACTCAATACATTGGCAAAATCAAGTTCCTTGTAAAATTCACCTTGTGAACCAAAAACACATTTAGAAGAATCTATAACTGATGGATAAGCACCTTTCATTGTATGGATAAATTCATCATTTGTCCAGTTCCAGCTTAATTTCCAATTGTCCAGACGGCCTAGAGGGTTGTGGTTTGAGATTGTTACCTCTGCCAAGTAATTGGAATTGTATGCCTTGATCACATCATACATTATGGTAAGATCACCATTCTTCTGTCTAGGTAGAACATTTTCTTTTGTGATGATTTTTGTCTTGTAATTGGGATCACTTGTGCAACATACATGAGTTTCATTGTTCCCTGAAGAAGAATTACAAAGTTTCTATCAATTTAGACACTATTATATTACAAGTTTCTAAAGAGAGGTTTTCACTTACATTGCAGCATACTAATTACCTTGAAAATTTGGTTCACCACAAATGAATCCATCATTAGCAAGGTTTATGGTCGAAGGCATTGGCACGCCGGGTGGTGCAACCCCCACCACTGTCCCCACCATATCTACCTTAACCTGCATCTGAGTCAAGTCCCCTGCAGTCTCGGCCGCAGTCTTCAAATCTGTCACAGATGACCCTGCTAAAACGGTGCCGTTTCCAACTGCCTCGGGGATGGTTCTCCCGTCTGCGAGCACCACATTTGACGCAGACACCAACCATTCTCCGTGCTGAAACCCGACAAACACCTATTTGAGATATAGAGAATAAGTTAGTAACTATCTGATAACAAACTGTTAACTAACTATATTATTTTTACAAGACCTTCCAAGACTTCAGCTCTTGGAGCCCGTTGTTGAGCACTGTCAGCGTCGACTCAAATCGGGACGGTTGGGACCCTGAGTCTGTCAAGTTCGGTGTAAGCTTTTTTCCTCCGGTGTATGTGTATGACAGGAATATTCCGTTGCACGAATCAGACGTTTGCTGCTGAGATGTTGATGGAGTTATGGCAAAGATTGACAAAACTGCGACGATGAAGAAGCAATGATGACTACAAAAATTTGAGGCCATCTGATAGTTAATACCGTTTGTTTTTTGAAGAGAGGAATTTGAAATTTAAAAAGTAAGAGCTAGTAGTAATACTAATTCATTATATATATGTGTGTATGTTCTATTTGTTATTCAGCATAAGAATTATTTGAAGTGTTTGCAGTCTTAATTTGTGTTGAGTATTTCAAAGGGATATATAAAATTAATTTGGAACATTTTTAAATAGGCTGCAGGCTCTAATTGAAAGGTTAACATCAGTGATGATTGTTTGTCTGTTTATGTTTGTTTGAAATGTTAAATAAATGACATTAGTCTTATGGGGGAAGGTTTAGATGATCATACATATTTGTTTTTGACTTTGTAGTTTATGGTCAAGAACTCAAAAGGGTAAAGCTGGTTTTGCCAAATGGATTGAGTTGAAAGTTGATGCGGTATTGGATGAGTAGGTTGAATTTTTTGTTTACTGATTCTTGTTGGTTGTCTTACAAAACCTCTGATCTTTTTCTCATCACTCCCTTTCGTGACAGCCTCACAACATCTATGTGCATCAACCCCTTTCATTTGTTCATTTTTATTTGTTATATTTGTTCCGGGCCGGTCCAATAAAACCGATCCAATTTGAGCGGCCCAATAAAAAAATCTTCTAGATAGAGTACAAACATGTAGACTCTTGCCAAAAGGTTGCACATCAAATTCGGTCTTGCTCATCACTAACTATTAGATCTCATCAGACGGTCTCCCACACCTCACACAAGGTTAAGCGGGTGTGGTTTTAACCGTCTATTGTTTATAAGTTTTGTCATGCACCATAATATGTATTATCCATTTACTCTGGTAAATTTACTCTTTGACCTCAGTGACTTAGAGTTGAAGTGTAACCTATACCTATTCCACCGCATCAAAAAAACTACTACCTTTACCTTACCAATCTCATGAACCACATGGAATAATGACAACTTCTGTGAAAATCCTACATATTGCGTCGCTATAACTGTTCCATCATCTCCTGTTTTAATATCCATTAAATCTTCATCAACAATAGCAGCGTCCAAGTCAGTTTAGATAGTCACACATCAAAATGTCAACGTCGGCGTAGAAGCCACAATGCTAGTCCTTGCTGCTGCAAAAGAGGTCCCACTTCCTCTCGTAGGAGAATTTGATCCAGTCCTTGTAATTTATCCAACTATATATTCTTTTCAGGCTCTCATCCTTCCACCTATCGCCCGATGCGCTATTTAGATCTTGTTGACATTCTAACCTTTCTAACTGTTGTTTAATGGCCAAACCTCTAAAAAGCCTTAACCGCAAGCAGAAGTTCCTGAACCAAATATATTCTAGAGCCTCGAAACACTTCCTAACCACTCTAGGAATGCAAGGAGCAAATGCTGTAGTCACCCACATTTATAATTTGGTCAATAGTAGAATGCACATCTCATAGATAAAAGAACTCCTATGAGTAAAAGATAATCAACAAGTTACCCTTCGTTGAGGTCACTCACAAAGGGAGGCAACACATCGCAATAACCTCGAAACCACGCCTCAGGTGGTTCTCGGGGATGCCATTTCACAACATCGGAGAATCCCAGGGTCACCAGAATGTTGTCTGTCCCAGGCTCACCAATCTCCCCATCATGATTCCAGAGGCAGGAACACCGGTCACACGCCCCCCAAAGATCACCATCATCAGATATCTATATCACAATGTTCTCAAGGAAGGAATGGACAAGACATCAAAGCTCAACCCCCTAATTGCATAAGTAACTAGTTCTCTAGGCCAATGTCATCGGAATCGAAATCTTACATAAGATCGATATGGAATATTTAGATTGTAAAATATAAAATCAAAGTTATCAGAAGATCTTACCTAATTAATTTTGTAAGACCGAGAGGAGGTAACAAGATCGTAATCAAAATCGTAAGATTTTGTCAAAAAGTACATGAGTGTGTGGTATCCCTACTAGGTAGGGAATACTCAGAGGACTTTGTAGTTAAGGGTGATTAGGGATTACTCACGATGGTTAGAGACCATGTACGATGATGTTTACAATGGTGAGAGAGGGCCAACTCATGTGAGGTGAAAGGAACTGTGTGTTTCAATGTTATGTTAAGGGTGTGATGATCTGTCCTTTCTCCTGTTAGGGGAGGGTTATATATAAAGGACTTTAGGCCCAGGGTTCAGGAAACCCTATAAGGGATGCTAACCGCTTCCCGAAGACTGGAGGAGACTGTTGACATCCTACTTTTTAGGGAGTCGTGGTGTGACCTTATCCAGGTGGTTAATGTTAGGATAATGGTATTGTACATTTTTTTGAGGGCGAGTCTTCCATGACACAAAGGTCCCGTCTGGGCGATGCCTTGTGGGAGAAGGGACCCACAAGTCACCCTTATATGGGGCTCCCACAAATATATCATTACACATTTCCTCAAGCACACAGACTTGTAAAGAGCGAAGTATTTTTAGACTTCTCTCGAATTTGTGGTAGGGGGACGATGTTGGAAACATGAATTGCGTGGTTCATAAAAACTTGGTTTTGAAAAACTTTTCGGATTAGAATCAAAGTTTAAAATCATTTTGAAAAAGTTTTAAGTATTAACCAACATAACAATAAATTGCAAAATATAAATTGCGGATATTAAGGAGTTGATCTTAGTCCTGTCCCCAAGAATTGATCTTGAGAATATCCATTAAATTTTGAGAGCTTTTATCAGGTAATACTCGCACATAGGCATGGCAACATAACCCGTACCCGTGGGTACCCACCCGAACCCGCCCCGAAGTTGACGGGAAAAACCCGCTTTGATTGGATTTGGGTTTGGGTTTGGGTTTTCCTCGATTATAAAATATGGGGACGGGTCGGGTAATGGAGACACTAGTACCCACCCCGAACCCGCCCCGTTTATTTTATTATGTACATTATTATTTATTTTTGATGATTTAGAATATTAAATAAGTGACCAATGTTTTAATATTTTGATTTGTATTAATTATTTAAAATATTCGAAATGTATGTATGATATTTTTTTAGATTTTTTTATTTGATTATTTATAATGTAATTTGATTTTAAAAAATTAAATATTTTTATTAAAAAAATTGATTTCACTAAATGGACGGTGGCAGGACGGGGATACCCGAACCCAACCCGAACCCGTTTGGGACGGGTTTGGGTTTTAATTCTCCATCCTCGTTTGGGTTTGGGGAGGGGAACGGGGATTGTTTGGGGATTCGGGTTTGGGTTTGGGGGAGGTAAAAACCGTCCCCGACCCGCCCCGTTGCCATGCCTACTCGTACACTCCCTTATACAAGGAAAATAATTGACTTCCAACCAAATAGTAAGACTAGGAATATAGCAATTTGAGTATTCTCTTCCAAACGACGAATTGAAGCAGAGATTCCTCTTTCCACAAACGGTAGATCGAAGCAATTAGTCTTCTTTCCACAAACGATAAATCAAAGCGGTTAGTCTTTTTTCCATGAGAATCTTGGAGCGGTTAGTCTTCAAGTTTCTAAATAAACTTTGTAAGCTTTTACCATGAGTTGAGCTCACGAACCTTAAACCTTGGTTTTACACGGGCTAACCAGTAACCTGTGGTATTTTAATACCAAGTTAATCTCAAACCTTATCCAATCTTTTAATACCGAGCGAAGCTTAAACATATCTTTGGTTTTACCTCGGGCTAATCAGGAACCAAAAGAAATTTTACCACGGGCTGACCTCGAACCTAAATAAGGGCTTCATCACACAATCCCAAAACCATTTTTTTATTTAGCTTATAACCTAAATAATCCCTAAGTGGATAATATTCAACCAAGGTGTAAACAAAAATTCCATGATGAAATTTACAAATCTATCCTTCCAGAGTTACAATTTTTCCTCATTCACAAAAGAACTTTCTCACAGAAGCACTCTGGCTAAATTTTTTGTGAGATAAAGTAAAGGAAAAAGTTTATATATATATATATATATATATATATATATATATATATAGATAGATAGATAGATAGATAGATAGATAGATAGATAGATAGATAGAGAGAGAGAGAGAGAGAGAGAGAGAGAGAGAGAGAGAGAGAGAGAATGGTAACGTACCGTAATTCGAAGAGGATGACGATTTCATTTTCAAAAATGAATGAAGATGGTGAAGATTTTGCTATTGTTGTCGTCTCGTTCGCTAGGGCACCCCTGTGTGTTATGAACGAAATGAGACGCCTGTTATGTTTTAATTTTGTGAGATATAATTTCACAATGGTTGTAAACTTCAACTGTAGTGAAATATGGAACATATATAACCACGACTGAATGAAACAATTGTAGTTGTTATACTTTCAATTTTTAAATAAAAATAACTGTGAAGGGATACACGCTTATTTTTATTGAATAAATAGAAAAAGACTAATGCTAACATGTGTCCCAATGACATAAGTTAATGACTTATTTGTAGAAATATTCTCCTAGAATGCATGCATTTAATTTTTTAAAACTTAAAACATTGTTTTATTCCACACAAATTTTCTAATTATAGTATCTTTAACTTGTGCCTTAAGGGCACAAATTAGCATGACCCATAGAAAAATGTTGATTATGTGATTCGAAGTTTGTCATCAGATTTCTATGACCACTGTTATTTTTAGGAACCGTAATAAAAGAATTTTTAATAAAAAAATATGTGCGTAAAAAATATGATATGACTGCGGAAAAATAATAACCATTTAAATATTGTGTCATCGAAGATATATTTTCACATTGAGGCGAACGTGGACCCCACAATCATCCACAAAGAGAGATTTTTGCACTTCTCAAACAAATAGCAGAGCAAGACTAAACTTTGTAAGCCACCACAATCTAACCAACAAGATTAGTGTTTGTACGTGTAACCATTTCAAAATACACAACAATCATTTAAATCAAACTATTTTACGTGATTTAATTTCCTTCACTTTACTTTATTTTTATATGTTTCGTAATTTTATCTAAATATTCTCACACTCTGTTCATTAAAGTAGTTAAAGAATCTTAAGCAGAGACACATGATTTCTCCTTCATCGCTATTGTTTGAAGAAAGGAAAAAAACTATTATTAACAACTATAAATCGTTACATCGACTAACTTTGAAATTCGATCGAGTTTATTTCAACTATAATTTAACCTTATATTCTCCCAACCATATTTAAGTCAATCACTTGAAACACACGAGATTCTCACCCTTCGTGTAATTTAAAATGAAAATAATGCTTCCCACAATTAATTTTTCCAATAAGTTGTGGAAAACATGCATGATTGCTAGGACCATATTAATTATGGATGAATGATACAATCTGACCAGGCTGACGAATCTTCTCATGTCATATAACAATGGCCTACGTTGTTTGTTTATATTTGAAGCGCACGTTATCAAGTGTCTCCCATGAGGTCATGATCCTATCTCCATAGGGTAATACATCTATAAAAATATTCGTATCCCAAAATGAGATCAGGATCCTGTCTTGCTACTGATATTTCTTTTTTCAAAATTCATATTATATTTAATCACTAGGGGTACCAAAGAAATGATGCTCTTGCACAGTCTTTATCAACAAACCAAAAGTCTTTTGGTGTAATTAATTAATACTATACTAGTAAGATACTATATTTTAGAAAAATAAACATTAATATTTTATCAGAATTTTAAAATGATAGATAATGTAAAATAATAATTTTTTTAAACGATTTATAATTTTAAAAAATGTACTATATGTTTACTATTGAAATTGTTCATCTAGATATTAACTATCACTTTAGCTTGAGTGTGATTTAATATCTTTTAGTAACATCTTCATTCTTTTTTGTCAACTCTAAAATAAGTTATGATTAATTCTTTCTCTACTATTAGTGATTTTAAATTTTACGTATTTTTTTATATCTATCAAAAGGGTAACACACGTGGTGACAAATTGTAAGTGTTTATTTTTTTGTGTTACTAAATTAATTTCGTCAGATTATATTCAAATCTAATTAAAGATGGTTTTATGTGTCAATGATTAAGGATATGTAGGTTAATGATTGAAAAAGTGTTTTTTTAAACATATTTTTATGGAAAAATAATAGAAGTTATTTTAAAAGTAATTGAACGTTTAGTAACTTAAATATTTATTATTAAACATTTTAACGTAATTAAAATTATATAAATTTTTTAAAAAATCTCAAAAATACTTTTTAAAAAAATTATTAAAAGTACTTTCAAATTTAAATAATTTTTTGAAACTTTAATATTAAAAAAATATTATAGAAAAAAATATAATATTAAAAATATTTATATAAATCAATTTTTTTATTAAAAATTTGGATTGAAAAATATTTTTTTTTTTAAAAAGACTGAAACAAATAAACCTTTAATTTTTTTTCTTTCAAATTTTTTATTTTCGTTAGGATTGTTTCTTTTTTGTTTTAATTTTTTTATGCAATTCTTTTGGATTATGTATCATTGCAATAACGTTTTTTTATTATAATTTTATTTTGAGATTTTCTATTTTTTTATAAAAGAAACAGTAGTTGTATTATATGTGTATGTGTGGAATTGATAACAGTTTCTTTGCTAATGAGATTGAGGGTTAAAGATTTTACTATAAGAGATGTAGTCTTCAAAACCGCTTCAAATAAAATGATCATATATGTATGTTTCAAAAATCAATACACTTTTATACCATTACTTTTTTGACACTTTTAGTTTTGTAATATTAAAACTAAGAAGTGATTCTTTTAATATAGTCCAAAAGTTTATCTATATATAAATATTGTATCTCTTAGATTAATGAATTTAATTTTTAAGATGATTGGTTTTGTAATAAAAAAAAGAATAATGACACAACTTATCCATTTTTCTTCCTTTCTTGTATAATCTTTATTTGATTACAAAAGATGTCTTAATTCTAAAGATTATTGTCCAAGAAAAATATATATTTATTAGAGTGGTGTAAAATAGATGATTGTCTTGATGTGCCAATATAGTCGAGTTGTCTAAAATTTATCATTCAAATTATTTTTTGCATTTTAATCTTTATCTTAAATTAAAAATTTATTAATGACATTTGTTGAGCATGAATCATATTGTTGAGAGAATTATGAGTTGTTGAGATTATTATGAATTGTTGAGAGTATAACTCATATTATTGAGATAATTATTGGTAGAGATAACTGATTATTGACGGAAAGTGGGGATTAAGGTTTTAGATAAAGTGAACCCTAGTATTATATATATTCGCGGAGGTAGGCATCATTGGTCAAAATACATTAATAAAGATCGATCATGTCCATTGTGTTTTACTTTTGTTTATCTTTAATATTATATACTAGTTGCTATTCTAACAATTGGCATCAGATGTCGATTAAACCTGGTGCAAAATCTAAAGTAACAAGGTTTGACGAGACGAGTAATTTAAGATTATTGCAAAGAAGGGTTAAGGATTTGTTAGCTCAACAAAGTTTATAGAAGGCGCTACATGAGATGAAACTGAAAGACCTTAAGGATATTGATTCAACATAAATGAAAGAGAAAGCTACATTATTTATTAGTCTATGTGTTTCAGACAATGTGATGTATCATATCATGGATCTGACGACTCCAAAGGAGGTTTGAGACAAATTAGAGAGTCAATATATGTCAAAGACGCTGATGAACAAATTGTTCCTCGAAGCAGCTACTATACAACCGGAAGATGCATGCAGGATTTGATTTGTAACAACATGTCAATATCTTCAACAACATAATCACCGATCTAGTGAGACTTGGAGTGAAGATTGATGACAAATATAAGATAATTATCTCGTGTAACTATGAGATACAACCTAAGAGGGGGCGAATTAAGGTTGCTCAATTTTTCTCGTTTTTGCGTTATGTTCTTAATTTTCTTCGGATATGAAAATGATATGTTCTTAGCAATATAAAGTAAAGAAAATAAATTGCAGAAAATAAATGAACACAAGAAATTATCCTAGTTCTCCTTATCAGCCAAAACACATAGAGTCTCTGTTGGAAATCCCCCGAAACCTATGGAGAATTTCAATCAATCTTGATGAACAAGATTGTTATTACCCATACAATAGCAATGAAAAGAGAAGAACAATAGAGAAAGAAAGAGTGTAAAGAACGATGAAGGAGAAGAGTAATAAAATTCTGCAGAGTTTCTCTCTGTCCATAAATTATGGAAAATTTCTTATTCACTTTGCAACTGCAAAATACTATGAATATAATGTTATGAATACTCTATTTACTTCATTACAAAAAGAAGGGTTACTCCCTCTATTTATAGATTTAGGTTAACTTGGACCTCAAGTCAAAGTCCAAAACTATAAAAGCCCAAAATAGCTAACACTACTAAAATAGGCCTAAGTCGAAATCTTGTGTGAAGCAACATACTTTGACACTTCGGCACTAACATAACTCAACACACTAAGTGGTTCGACACTTCCTTGCTCTGTCGAGCAACCTGCTCCGACACAAGGAATTACAATTCAACACACCACCTAATTCATTGTGTCTAAGCTATCTATATTCATCATAGCTCTTAGTCTTATGAACACTTCGACTTGCACTCCCTTCGTCACGATGTCTGCAATTTGATTCTCAGTTATGCAGTGTTCCATATTCATCTTCCCATCTGCTACCTACTCTCGAAGATAATGGAACCTCATTTCGATGTGCTTGCTTCGACCATGTGCTATCAGATTTCGCCATATTGATAGCTGACATGCTGTCGATCTTTATGGTAATTGCTCAATGACTCTTCGCCGTTATCTCTTCGACTAGATCCACCATCCACGTTGCTTGACATGCAAAAAGATAAGCAACTATGCATTCTGCTTCGCATGACGATAATGCCACTACTGACTCCTTTCTCGAACTCCAAGCAACTGGTGCACCACCTAGCATAAACACATAACCAGTTATGGATTTTCGATCCTTAACATCGCTACACCAACTTGAGTCGGTGTATCCCAATAATTTGCATTCTTTTCCTTCATCAGCTACAAGAAACAAAATGCCATAGTCGAGAGTTCCTTTCAGATACCTTAGTATCCTCTTCGCCGCTGCTAGATGTGATACCTTTGGCTTCTGCATGAACCTACTCACCATACCTACACTGTATGCTAAGTCAGACTTTGTGTGACAAAGGTATCGAAGTGACCCAATAAGTCTTCTATATTGGGTTGGGTCGACATCATCTCCATCTGAATCTTTCGATAATTGTAATCTAGGCTCAGCTAGAGTCGAAGTTGCGTTGCAATCTTGCATCTCAAATCTCTTGAGTATTTCATCTGCATACCTTCTTTGGTGCATCATCAAACCTCTACCACTCTTGTAGAATTTGATGCCAAGGAAATATGAAATGTCACCCAGATCTGACATTTCGAATTCCTTATTGAGACCACCTTTGAAGTCTTTGATCTCCTTCTTGCAGCTACCTGTTATCAACAAGTCATTGACATAGAGACATAGTATAAGCAATTCAGTCTTGCTTCTTCTTACATATGCCACATGTTCAAATTTTCACTTCACAAATTCCTTATCCCTTAGAAAACCATCTATCTTCTTGTTCCAAGCTCTTGGAGCTTGTTTAAGTCCGTACAAGGCTTTATGCAGTTTGTACACCTTTCTTTCTTCGCCATGTTTCACAAACCCAGTTGGCTGTGCAACATAAACTTCTTCTTCTAAGGGACCATTAAGGAATGCACATTTCACATCCATCTGATACATCTGCCAGTTGTTCATGTTTGCTAGACCAACAACCAACCTGATTGTTTCGATCCTAGCAACAGGTGTAAAAACTTCATCGAAATTAATTCCTTCTTTCTGAAGAAATCCTTTCGCCACAAGCCTCACCTTGTGTCAAGTCACTTATCCTCTGGGATTCAACTTCACCTTGTATACCCACTTCACATCGATTGCCATCTTGTCTTGGGGAAATTCGATAAGTGACCAAGTGTTGTTGACTTCGATTGACTTCAACTCTTTGCTCATTGCTTTCATCCACTTCGAATCTTTTAATGCCTCAGCTGCATTGACAGGTTCAACATCTGCATAGAAAACATAGTGTACCAGCTCACATTCTTCATCGACCACATCATCTGATGTAATCACACATTCTTGCAACCTTGCAGGCATGTGTCTTGTTCTTTGAGGTCTGCTTGTACTTGCTTCACCTCTGACTTCTTCCTGTCGAACTTCTCTTTCGACTTCACTAGCTGGTTCATCATAAAATATTCTCACTGAATCTTTATTGACATTCTTAGTCCAATCCCACTCCTTAAGCTCATCTATGATCACATCCCTGCTGATCACTACTTGCTTATTCACTGGGTCGAACAACTTGTATCCTCCAGTCGAATGATATCCTATCAGGATCATCTGACTGGACTTGTCATCAAGTTTTCTTCTCAACTGATCTGGCACATGTCAATATGCTATAGACCCAAACACCCTTAGATGACTCAAGCTAGGCTTGACACCAGACCAATATTCTTCTGGCGTGATTCCTTCTAGCTTCTTCTTCGGACATCTGTTTAGGATATATGTCGCAATCGACATAGCTTTTCCCCATAATTCTTTGGGTAGATGCTTACCTTTCGACATAATTCTAACCATATTCATGATGGTTCTATTCTTCCTTTCTGCGATTCCATTCTGTTGCGGAGTGTAAGGTGGCACCACCTCATGAATAATCCCTTCTTTCATACATAATACATCGAAGTCTTTCGACACATATTTTCCACCACCACCAGTTCTCAAAATCTCGATCTTTCGATCGCTCTGTCTTTCGACCATATATTTAAACTTGGCAAATACCTCGATTACTTCACTTTTCTTCTGGATCAGGTAAGACCATAATTTTTGACTGAAATCATCTATGAATGTAACAAAGTATTTGTTACCTCCAATCAAATCCACCTGGAGAGGACCACATACATCAGAGTATAAGACTTCAAGAATTGCCTTCGACTTACTTCCTTCATCCTTACTGAAGTTGTTCTTATGTTGCTTTGCCTACACACATTCTTCACACACTTCGTTTGGAATGTCGATTTATGGTAATCCTAAAACCATATTTCTTCTCTTCAAATCTCTGATGTCTTTGAAATTGAGATGACTAAGTCTATAATGGTATATCCATTCATCTATGCTGGCTACTGTTGCAAGACACTTATGCTCCATCATATTTAGTTCAATCTTGAAGGTTCTATTCTGAGACATTTGAGCCTTCAAGATTAATCTTCCATTTTAGTCGAGAACTCTCATCATCTTGTCTTCGATCGACACCTTGTAGTTCTTTTTGACTAACTGCCCTATGCTGAGAAAATTACTCTTCATGCCTGGTATGTACAACACATTTGAAATTACTGACCTCTTGCCATCTTTCCTCATAATCAGAACATCACCAACACCTTCAGCTGCTAGAGTGTTATCATTTGCAAATTTTACCATGTTCTTCATTGAGGGCTTTATGTTGACAAACCAATCTTTTCTTCCAGACATGTGCGATGAGCACCCTGAGACCAAGTACCACTGGTCCTTGAATCTCTCTTCTTCTCTTGTTGTAACCATCAGCAACGTCTCTTCTTCTTCGTGTTTCGCCAACTTTGCATAAGTTTCTTGATTCTTCTGATTTTTCGGACAATCACTAAAATATTGACCATAACTTTGACAATTGTAACACTGAATGTGATTCTTGTCTGGCTTTTGACCACCACCTCTTCCTCTACATGAAATACCACCTCTTTGGTTGCCTTGGTTCCAGGGGTTTCTCTGATTTGACCAGTTTCCTTCTTGTTGATTTGAACCAGTCGAATTGCTGTAGCCTCCTCTGCTTTTGTTTCCATTCCAACTTCCTTTGCCTTTTCTTTCTTTTGCTGATTGAGCCTGCAAAGCCATATCACTCTTTGACTTTCCTGCAGCTCTTTCAGCCATTCTTTGTTCATGAGATTCAAGTTTCCCTTTAAGCTCTTCCTTTGTCAATTTTGACAAATCTTTTGACTCTTCTATGGCTACTACCACGTGGTCGAACTTTGGAACCAACGACCTTAAGATCTTTCCAACAACAGATCTTGATGTCAACACTTCTCCACATACCTTAATTTGATTCACCAGTTTCGTAACCTTGGTGAAAAAATTAGTTATGCTTTAATTGTCTTCCATCTGAAGCAATTCATACGTTCTTTTGTGAGTTTGTAACCTCACCTCTTTCACCTTTTCCGCGCCTCCAAATGATTTCTCCAGAATTTTCCATGCTTCTTTCGCCGACTCTGCATCACTAACCTTTTCAAAGTTATCTGCATCAACACATTGATGGATTATAAAGAGAGCTTTATAATCTTTCTTCTTCAATTCTTTATGTCCAGCCTTTTCTTGATCCGTCGCGGCTTCTGCAAGCGTTGCTACTCCTTCTTTCACAAGATCCCAAAGATCTTGATAACAGAACATAACCTTTATCTGCTTGCACTAATTCTCATAGTTGTTGTTCTTGAGAATCAGAAGATTTGTTGGAAAATGCCCGTTTGGATGATTTGTTGCCATGGTGATTTTCTTCCCACGAATAGATTAAATCGGAGCTCTTGATACCAGATGTTGGAAATCCCCCGAAACCTATGGAGAATTTCAATCAATCTTGATGAACAAGATTGTTATTACCCATACAATAACAATGAAAATAAAAGAACAATGGAGAAAGAAAGAGTGTAAAGAACGATGAAAGAGAAGAGTAATAAAATTCTGCAGAGTTTCTCTTTGCCCACAAACTGTGGAAAATTTCTTATTCACTTCGCAACTGCAAAATACTGTGAATATAATGTTATGAATACTCTATTCACTTCATTACAAAAATAAGGGTTACTCCCTCTATTTATATATTTAGGTTAACTTGGACCTGAAGCCAAAGCCCAAAACTATAAAAGCCCAAAATAGCTAACACTACTAAAATATGCCTAAGTCGAAATCCTGTGTGAAGCAATATGCTTTGACACTTCGACACTAACACAACTCAACACACTAAGTGGTTCAACACTTCCTTGCTCTGTCGAGCAACCTGCTTTGACACAAGGAATTACAATTCAACAGTCTCTTCACACCTTGAAAGATTTTCCATTATGTTAGATCTTTGTCAAAGCCTCACACCAAGACCTCTCTTACATTCTTATTACATAAACATCTAACCTATGGTGGACTTTGAATATCCCTGAACCAAGGAACCTAGTTTTTTTCCACAAAACACCAAACACTATGGTGGACTTTAAATTACACCAATTCAAAGAACTAAAGGTGTACATAGGTTGGATAAACCCAATAAACCCGGTAAAACTCACCCAAGCTGACTCAAAGAGATGAGTTGGACCGAGTTATTGGGTAAACACAATTTTCAAAAATGAAAAATCATTCAAAATGATTGGGTTATAGGTAAACCCACACTAACCCACAAAACTCATTGGTTATTATGTGACTATTTGTTTTTACATTTTTTGTAATTTGATGAGTGGTGACTTTAAAGTCCTTAATCCTGATTTCTTAAATTATAACCTTTTGAATATATTTTATTTTGTAACTAACGATTTTAACTTATTTAGGATGCCACACTTTGATGTTCTGATGCTAATTATTATATGCTGCAAGTTTAATATTCAATTTTTGGTATTATCGTAATGTAACTTTGGTTTTTACAAATATGCTTATGATGAATTTTATCGCGCATTTAGACATTTGATGCTTAAAAAAATAGTGGTAATAGGTTAAACTATTTCTTTAGAAGAAATGTGATACATCATTTATAATTATATAAAGAAGAAAAAAAGGGGTAAAATTGGGTAACCCACTATCTAACCCACAAATTTGTGGGTTTACCCAAACCGATCCAATGATATTGTGGACAGTTCTTTTATCTCACCCAAACTGGTGTATCATGTATGGGTTGAGTCATGGTTTTGGCTAAATTCAACCAAAAACTACCGATGTACACCCCTATGAAGAACCTTTTACAACAAACAGCTTATCACCACAACCTTGGTAATTAAGCTACAACACACTTTTTTTTAATAATACTAAGTATTTGAATCTTAAATGAATTCCAAGATAATGTTTAATATTCTCTATCAAAGTACAATTCAAATATAATATATAAACCTTAAGTGCTCAGAATATATTATGAAACTTTTTGAATGATTTGAAGGTTATGCACCAAGTTTCAACATTTTAAAAATGAATGAACTCTTAAAAAATTGATTTGAATTGTATTAAAACTTGTATGAAATAGGTAATTTGAAACTGGTGTATTTTTCCTTAAATACATCCTAAGAAACCTCTATTAATACATGCATAAGTTTGAGACATTTCCATGAAGTTTGCAATAATTTAGAATGACAATGGTTCATGAAAAATCACAAATTTTCATTTTGTACTCGGTTTCTTAAATCAGTTAAATTGTCACCTGATTAAAAAAGTGTCAACCGATTTTTAAATTTCAAATTGCAACGGTCATGTAACCGGTTTATTAAACCGGTTAACCAGTTACCTGACTTAAAAAATGCAGATTCAATATTTTAAAATTTCTGGCATAATGAGTCAGTAATCGATCACACCAAAAGTGTAATTGGTTACCACCCTATAAATGATGCATGAATGCTTAGGAACATTAGAGATAAAAATATGAATTATTTTCTAGACAACTAACAATATACATAATGTGAATTGTATTTTAATACATTTGCTTCATGATGAATCTATTTTAATTCATCATCCAATGAATTTTGTATCTTGAAATTTGATTGAGATAGACCTCAACCTTTTTTATTTTTTGATATTCTTTTATCTTCATCAAACCTAAAATAATATAGATGATGAATATATTTTTCACATCTTGCTCTGCTCATTACCATTTTCTTCTGATCACTTGGTCACTAGTCTTACATACGGGAAAGACAGTATCAGTCTTGATGTGATTACTGGTACAGTTTTGTATCATTCTCAAAGGAGACAAATCATAGAGGAAGGAAATCAAGATGGCGGTCTGTATGTTAAAGGGGGTCAAAATCGTGTGCGGAACAAGATTAATGGAGGTTCTAAAAAGAAGAGGTATAAATCCAGGAATAAAAAAAAGAACCAAGTGTTATAGTTGTAAACAAATTAGGCATTTGAATAGGGATTGTCCAAATATAAAGCAAGGTTCATCCAGTTTAGCAAATGTGGTTCAAATTGATGATTCTGGTAGTGAAGAAAATATATTGTATGTTTCATCCAGCATGTACACAAATGTGTGGATTCTAGAATCTAGTTGTTCTTACAACATGACACCGCACGAAAAATGTTTCACTACATTCTGGTCAGGTAATTTTGGATTTGTTTATCTAATTGATGACAAAGCTTATACTATCAGTGGAATGGGACAAATTAAAGTTTTCTTGGATGATGGTGGTGTGCGAACATTGAACGAAGTCATATATATTTTAGATTTGAGGAAGAACTTGATTTCCCTAGGTACTCTATAGGCAAATGGTTTCTCCTAAAGGTATGATAGAGACTGAGAAATTATGAAGGTAGCAAGGGTGCGTTGATTGTATTGAGAACAAGGAGGAATGCATGTAACATCTACAAATTATTGGGGGAACATTTGTAGGTCATGTTGCATCAGTTGAGTATGATAATGATGCATCAATACCCTGACATACGGGTCTGGGTCATCTCAGTGAGCATGGGATGATGGAGCTTCATAAGAGAAATCTATTTAAGGGTGCTTGTAGTTGTAAGATAGAATTGTGCAAGTATTATATATAAGAACAAGATTTAGTTTTACATTTGGCCTTTAGTTTTGATGATAACAATGCATTGTTTTTAGAGAATAATTTTGTGCCCTAATGGTTTTGTCTAGTGTGTAGCTTTTGCTAATAGGTTCTAATTTTGAGGATTTGGCGTGTGATGTCATTAGATTATGGACTCAACACACTCTAACTATGAAGAGATACTAATGTGCGCTCTACAAGATCATGTCAAGTTCATGAACGCTCTTGAACAGTAGTTCTTATGAACGTTTGTGCTAAAGCTTCTTACTGTTACTATGATAGAAAAGCCTCTGAATATTTGTTAAGTTCTCAAGATTTTGTACTCTCAACATTCTGAAATGTGTCACCACACTTTAAAGATCAGGTTCAGAGGAGATGTGTCAAGACTCTGAAGACCAAGGTTTTGAAGTTTCTATCAACCAGATTCTTGATCCTTCTAAACATGCTTCAACAACATTCATTAAGAAGCCTCCGTAGATTAGAATATAAGATCAAAAAAATTTACATAAGGAAAATAATACACAGTGCAAGATCAAATATTCCTTCCACTATCCTGATTTTGTGGGCTAAGGATTGTACTATTGTATTATTTTACCTCCTATTTTGCAAACTGTTATGCAAGGATACATATGCATTTTGGTATTCTAATTCTACCCTCCAACGAATCTTTCCATTGCTTATATAAAGGAGACTTAGAAGAATGAACAAGTTGCTAATTCATGTTACTACATACAACACTTTTGCTGAACTAAATATTATTCTTGTGTATAGAGAAAAGAAAATACACATAGAGCTTTTGTTCATTTTTGTGTTATAATTCATTGTACTGAAATTTATGTAATCTACTTTCTTAGAAGCAATCTTGTAAACATATTTCTTGTAATATCATTGTTTGAGTTTGTATTCCTTGAGTGACTAGGGTATAGTTAGAATTACTCAAGAAGACATTGACAGTTAGTCTTTGCGTGTCTCTAATCAATTGATTATAGTTGATTAAATCCTTGTTGGTAAGGCGAAATCACATTGGCAATTGGACTGGAGGTAACTTAGTTAACAACGAATCAGGATACAAATAATTGTTTTATTATTTTTATTCTTTGTTTACTCTTTATTGTGTTGGGTTAAAAAAACTTTCATTTTTGGAACCCAATTCAAACTCGCATTTCTTGTGTTTCTTTCCACCTTCATTGTATACTTGGGAAACAATGTCGTGTCCGGTTTAAGACCAAGAAGCACAAAATAAAGAGAATTTTAGACTATGTGCATTTTGACATATGTGGACCTACCAAATAGGTTTCCATGGGTGATTCCTTGAATTTTTTAACTTTCACATATGATTTTTCTCACAAGTTTTGGGTGTATTTCTTGAAATGGGAATCTGAAGTATTCACCAAATTCAAGTTGTGTAAGGAAGATTTAGAGAATCAAATAGAGAGAAAATCAAGTATTTGGGTACGATAATGGGATAAAGTATAATAATTTGAAATTCAATATGTTATGTGAAGAGCACGGTATTCAAAGTCATTTTTAGTTCACAAGACACCGCAATAAAATATTATGATAGAGAGAATGAATTGATCTTTAACTCAAAGGGCAAGATGTTTTTTACTAAATACTGGACTATCAAAAGGTTTCTAGGTAAGGGCAGTTAACATGACGTGTTTTATTATCAACAGGTCATCACGAGCTTCATTGAAGGGGAAGGTTGCAAAGAAGGTATGTATAGGTAATCCTATTGATCTTGAAATTTAAGGATTTTTGGGTGTCCGAATTATGTGCATATATCCAATGAAGATCGACCCAAACATAATCCAAAGTCGAAGAAGTGTCTCTTCGCCGGTTACGCAAAAGAGGTGAATGGGTTCAAGTTATAGGATCCAATTAAAAATAATATGGTAATCCACATAGATGTTTGTGATGAGGTTTTAATGTTAAAGTAGTCAAATGCAACAGATGTATTATCATCTGGAAAATAAACTTCCAATAGTGATTCAGGTGGATGTTGATCCGCAACTAGTGAACAAATTTGCAGGTAGTTCCTAAACAACAGGAGGAACTTGACTCTGATACTGAAATTGACCATGAACCTGAAGTTTCAGGTGGAGTACATGATTATATTCTTATACGTGATAGAGATTACTGTTCAACCAAGCCACCAGAAAGATATGGGTATAAAGACGTTGCAACTTATGCATTTCTTACCAGTTTTGGATGCCCTTCTACTTTTCAAAAGAATAAAGCTAGCCAAGAGAAAGAAAAGTGGATGGGTGGAATGGTGGATGAGATGGACTCCTTGAAGAAAATACATACATGGGATTTTGTTCAACTTCCTAATAGAAATAGGGTATCAGTTGTAAGTTGGTATTCAAACATTGCTTATACTTGTTACATGTTTCTCAATGTTAAGCATGGGGTATATCTCCCTAGTTTCCAGGATGAATCGTCATGCATGAAGTCTTCATATAGATTTAATATTCATCAAGGTGAATATTGTTGAGTATATATCATATTGTTGAGATAATTCTGTGTTATTGTGATAATTATGAGTTGTTGAGAGTATAACTCATATTCTTGAAATGATTATTGACAGATATAACTGTTTGTTGAAGAAAGCTGAAAATTAAGGTTTTAGATAAATGAACCATTATATATAGTCATGTGTGTATAGTCGTTGAGGTAGACATTGTTAGCCGAACTATAGTTACTTTATAGTCGTTGAGATAAACACCATTAGCCGAACTGTATTAACAAAGATCTATCATGTCTATTGTCTTTTACTTTCATTTATCTTTAATCTTTTATACTAGTTTATGTTTTAACAATATTAAATATCACAATAAAAATGATTATGAAGACTCTTACTCATGAATATCTTTTTCAAGCTATGTGTTGTTCACTAGAACTGATCTGAGTTAGCTTCATGTTCAAAATAATTTGTAGATTTATAGATAATCAAGTTCTTATATAAAAACTATAATTATAATGATTTGTGATGAATCATTTCTGCTTATATATTATAGATTTATAAATATGTGTTTTTGTCTTTAAACCATCTCATTCATAGTGAAAGGAGTCACGATGATTCGAAGATCTATAGAAAAAAGATTTAGAAAAAGTTTGATCAAAGATTATTCTAATGAGAAATTGAATTCATATTCTCCTAAATCATTGTCAACTATCCATTATTAACTTAAGTTGTTATAATATTTTTTGTTCAATGTATTTGTGATTTATAATTATGTAAGTTATGATATGAGTATCCTATCAGTTTTATATTTTTTTGGTAACAATGTTTGTACATTATTGTTAAATTTCTTATTTATTCACGTTGATATTGTCATTTGAGATTATAATAAATAATATTTTTTTAAAGACATGTATAATTTTTTAATTTAATGAAATACAATAATTTATTTTAAATCTCATTTTTATTAAAATGGATTTCAATTCTTTAAGTATTATGTAAATGATGGATATACTTTATCGGTGTGATGTTATTTATCATGATCATTATGTGAAAGAGGAAATAATTGGATATTTGTTTAAATATTTTTCAAATCTCTTAATCTTAGTTCAATTATTACTCTCTATCACGTGGAAGAATTTACATGTCGATTTTATAAAATGAGAATTAGATATCATCTATCTAAAATAATTTATTGTATGAAGATTTATATTATGGATATTATAGTCATATGTTATTGATGACCGTAAACAACTACTTGTGTTATATCCTCAATATTAATTAATTTAAAGTCTCATATTTTTCCGTTGCATATAAGATAATGTGTTTCTCAAATTTGTTTGATTATCTTTGTATATAATCATATATCATATTTAAAATTATGTAGATTTGATCTCACTCAAATGATGGTAAAATTTGTATATGACCATCATATTCTTTCATGTGAAATTATCTAAATAATCATATATTTTATTTTCGTGCAAAATATGTTGTTGCGTTTGTCAAACTTTAATAAAGATATATTATAAATTTCTCTGTATAGTTTTGCATTAAAAATAAAATTTGTATCACATTGTTCAATCAAAGTATTTAATACTAGTGTGCTATGATAAATCCTTATCCTATTTATTCATATTGGATTAGTGGGAGTACATGTATACACAATCATATAATCTAAAAGTTTTATATTATTATTTTCATATTGTTATATATTCTTGCGTGCAGTATAAAATATGAAATATTCTAAGAAGATTTCAAAATACACAAGAAGTATAAGAAATCTTATTCTATTATATAGAGATATATATTATTCTCTTATTCTCAGGAAGTATCATAGTTTGATGTTTAGGTCGATATTGAAGAGACACAATAATTCTTTAGCGTATAATAGTATTGTGTTATTCTATCTTCAACATCCATACTCTTGAGGTCATAAATATAAAAGTACAAATACAATATCAATACTCCTATCGAGTATGATATTGTGTTATGAAAAATCCTTTATGATTAGATATGATTACTCTTTTAATAGGGTACACCTATATGTAATTATTATTCTTAGACCTATGTGGATATTATATGACCTATGATTTAAAACTCATTAGTATAGCCAATAATCATATACATGAGTAAGTCTTTGATATTTTGGGTTAGTGGAAGTTTATCATTAACATATTTATATGATTGGATCATTCTTTATAACATATTTCTCTTAATTTAAAAATGTTACTATAAATCCATCATTCTTTATATAAAGTATGAGTCTTCAACATGTATGATTTGTTTTCCCCGTCGGATACAATTTTTGCAACGTTTGAAGTTTATTTATATTTTGATTGGTCAGTGTTTTGACCATTATTGATATTCTAATATTAAAACTAATATTTTTAATAATTAACTATTGTCATCCAAGTGAAAGATTGTTAGACTAATTATTTAGTTAATCAAATATGGATTGATATAATTAATTATTAATAAGTTATATTATGGTCAATTGTTATTAAACACTAATTATAGATGAATTATTTGATTGAGTTTTGTGTATGAATTGGTGATGGGTTAAACTATTAAGTTAAGCCCAACGAGAGGTCACTGGCTAGTCGTTTAGTTATTTAAACGTTATCCTATGAGACAATTAAAATACTCTAGTAACTCTAGACGATAATGAGAGTAATAATCTTCTCATACTCACTTTTCACAACAACAATTTTTTCAATCCTACAAGATACGTCGTCTTTCTAATTATTCTCTAAAATAATAATATGTTATTTTAATTTAATGTAAAATTTAAAACCTTCAAATTGTAAATGTGATTTTAGGTTTAGAATATGCATACTTCGATTTGAATCATTTCTTAAATTTTATAGTAGGTGTCTAGGGTTTGGAGATCTTAGAACCTTCTTCAAAAAACATTTCTCACATGATACTTACCAAAATATCTCATAGTTTCTATCATTGGACAGCCTGTGTACAATTAGTTAACTCTGATCATGTGTATTTTCTAGGGCGTGACTATCTTGTGATCCAATAGTGATAGAATATTCTCTGAGAACAATTGCTCATAAGATAGGTGTCAAGTGATCTCATAGAATAGGTGTAAAGCAATCTTGCTAACTTTTGTGATTTGATGGTTCTCATGCATTTCTCAGCCTTGATTAAATGTGTTTCAAGAGCGTGATCATCCTTCAGCCCGCTTTATTTTCTAAGTCTTGATAAAGTAAATATATACTTAACAAAAAAAGAAAGAAAGTAGTTAATGAAACCTTATAATTTCATAAAGAAATAAATAATTTAAAACTCTCTAGATTAATTAAAAACATTAAAATTTCAAAGAAAACTAATCGATTATTATAAGTCTTTGATTATGTAGGTTTTTTTCATTATAATGTGTATTAGAAGTGCAAATATAATATTTTAAAAAATATATAAATTAAACTAATAAAAAAGACACAATTAGTATTTGATACATGTCAACTAAAAGGTTCAATAAAGAAAGTCCAAAGGTGAATGCTAAGGATGCATGCGCGTGGAGCAGGTGAGCCATCACTATAAACAAGGAAGGTTCTGAACTCATAAGTATCATATCCTGTCTAGATCAATTAGAAGGTCTACCACATAACATGTTTTGTCTCATGCTGACACTTTCAACCACTTCTACTATATAAAAGAGGAAGTGTGTCATTTTGAGTAATTCAAATCAATTTTCACTTTGCATCACTTCTTATAGTCTCACTGATTTGGATCGTCAGAGTGTTAATATTTCAAGTACACTCGACATCACCGTATAAAAAGTCTGGAGCATTATTCCTTTGATCAACTCCGTCGTTTTACCAATAGTTCTGATGATGTTACGAAATAATGTCTATATTAAGTATGAAAAATGTTTAATAACACTACAACAAAAACCTCTTTTACCTCAGCTAGAAATCGGGGTTAACCTCGGTGTCATGAAATGTGTGTCATTTTTTACTTCGACCGAGGTTCCACCTAGGGGAAATACTTAATGGTCATGAGTTTGATCTCTAGCAACTGCATTTTTATTATTTTAAGAACCGGATGACACACCCCTCATTTTCTCTCGATTATAAGAAAAGTCAAGGTAATAGAGCATTACTATTACCTCGATTTATAATATTGTTGTTAGCCTTCGACCTAGTATATTCAATAGGAGTGAAGATGTAAGATGCAAACACAAGCTAAGTACATGTGGATAAATCATGTTTTCGACCTCAAAAATCATAAGGTTCGACAAAGAGGATTCTCGACAAGGTAGTTGGAAGACTTAAAGATATTTTTTGATAGAAGTAGCAGTTTTACAATTCTTCAATTTCTGAAGACACGTGGAAGAAATGCAGAGGAAAAAAGACCACATAATGGTGTACATGTTAATTTCTAGAGAATTGACTGTTGCCGACAATTATGAATGCATGTGTATATAAGTCAATTTAATCTATGTAACAAGGTTCACAATTTTCATTTTTGTTCTCTATAGAGTTTAAATATCCAAGTTACATAGATAAAAAGATTTGTGAGAAATGTATGAATCTGTATCCCACCTTTTAATCTAAGCACTTTACTTGATTGCTTTTTTTTATGACTTTATTCATTTACTTTATCTTTTCAAGCAATTCTGCATTTTACTTCTTGTGATTTTATCCGATTGTTCTATTTTTAAACTTGAATTTATCAAGCATGAACACACTTTCTCAAACATTTTTGCACAATATGTCCTTGAGATTCTTTCGAGTTTAATCATGTAAGTGAATTAAAACTTGTGATTTGATTTACTAAAAACAACGGTAAACAATTATCCTAGGGGAAATCATTATTATTATTTTTCTCTATATTTTCGTTTTAACCTGTATTGTATAACCTTTTCCCATTTCTGAAATAGAAACATTGTACATTTTTCTTATTTCACAAATAGAAAATCTCAAACTAAAACATTCTACCAAAAATATTCATTGTTTACACCAATTGCAAAGTCAAAATGGCACACACCGTATAATATTACAACAAAACTAAAACAAATGATTAACAAACAAAAGAAATAACTAAAATGCAAATTATTGTAGGCCATACAAAAGTTCTCTTATGTGGTTTGTTACCGGTTGCTAAGCACCTATAGTTTAAACAACATCTAAAACCAATTAGAATAATCAACAACAACAACATTTAATCTTTAAACCATTTATCTCAACGACAACAACAACAAAAACAACATTTAAAATTCAATCTTCAACAACAACTTCAAACTTCAATATCAACAACATGCATCGTATAACACTTATTTTAGGTTTTTTAATTTTTTTTTAATTTTTTGACTTTTACTTATAAAACCATGCAACATAGGGTATCCTTCAACATCTCTACATGTTGGAAAAAATTAATATTAGTAAAAAGAATAAATAATTAAAATGAACAAATATATATTGCTAAGTGATATAAAACATTTACTTACTAGTTTTCTCATATCCCCTCTTGATGATCATGACGAATAACATGCACATCGTCTGAATCATTTTCTTCATATGAGAGACGTATATGTGTTGTGAAAGAAGGGGTCTCAAAATTTAAATCTTTATTTTCATCACTATCAGGAATATGTTTTACTTGTAGAACAATTGACCATACCGTGTTAGATGGATCAGTGACATAAAAAAATTGTTTTGCTTGAGATGCCACGATGAATGATTCGTTCATATAAGCTTCCTTTCGAAGATCAACCAGTGTGAATCCTAATTCATCGGTTTCTAAACCAGTGTTACTGTCAATCCACTAACACTTAAATAAAGTCACTTTAAAGTAACATAATCAATCTCCAAATTCCCCTTAATGACCCCAAAGTAAGCTTTAGAGGCTAGTACATGATTGTTATATTTGGAACTAAAGAAGTGCATGAATTCAACTTCAACCATAACCCCACTATTTTGCATGGTACTACGATCATCCTTTGATTTCGTACAGAATGAAAATTTATTAATGTCGTATGCGCTCCAAGTTATTAAAATAAATTTATGCATATATTACATCCATTTAATTATTTCCAATGCACTACTCTCTTTAGAAACCCTTTCATTAAACCAAGTCATGAAATTTTTGTTATGCTCTATCAACATCAATTTTTCACTCATATGTGAGAATTTTTCCTTGATAAAACTTTTGAGAGAGGACAAGTAAGGTTGAACTTCATCAATGTTATTCGATAGATACAAATATGTTTGATGAACTACAACTTGATACATTGTCTTAACATTTAAACCTCGAGTACCTCCACCTTCATATCTTCCATCATGACAAGACTCGGGAATTCATATAGATTTTGCTTCTGACAAATAGTATATACAAAACTTAATAACTTCTTTTGCGATGTACCGATCAACGATCAAAGATTTCGGACGATGATAATTCTTCGTATACCTTTTAGAGATCTTCATGTATTTCTCTATCGGGAATACATCCACCTTAAATAAATTGGACCATAAAATCTAATCTCCATAACTATATGAACAACTAAGTGAACCATAATGTTAAAAAATGATGGAGGGAAATACATCTCTAATTGACATAAGATAACTGCAGCCTCATGTTCCAACTCATCTAAATTTCCAGGGTCAATGACTTTACTACATATAACATTGAAGAATAAGCACAATCTGATTATAGTTACCCTTATATTTTTTGGTTAAATGTCACGGATAGCCACTGGTAGAAGTTGTTGTATTAAGACATGACAATCTTGAGATTTTAAGCCAACTAATTTGAGATCTTTCATTGACACAACTTTCTTCACATTTGATGAGTACCCTTGAGGAACTTTGATACCTTTAGGAACTTTCTTCACACTATGTATCTCATTTTTATAATGGATCAATTCTATAGTAATGCAAGTAAACAAATAAAAGTATTAGTTAGATTCAATCGAGTTCAATTTTCGACGGATCTAAAATAATCACCTGATCTCGACCGAAACAATTATATTCTATTCAAAGTAACCCACTGAATCAACCCGACATCCAACCAAATTCAATCCTTTTGCACAAAATAAATAATTAATTGGTCAATTTTAATCGGCATTTTAAATTTGTTCACCCTAGAAGAGATAAATTAAAAGTTGACATATTTCGTGAAATCAAAAATATGAAAAAGGATCTATTATAAAGTGAAAATAATAGTTATATCACATTTTAAATGATATAAATTGTCTTGGACAAGGACAACCATTGAAAATGCAAAGGCAACAGAAAGTTTGAATATAATGTAACACATATGACAACAGTACTTCATACTGGCTGGCTAAAACTAAAGTCCTTAGCTTAAGGGGCAATCCCAAAAGTATGCTCAACAACTAAAGTGTGACATATTAAAAACACATGAGGAGATTAGCAACCATTAACCTTTAATGGTCGGTAACTTTGGCATATCTCAAGATTTATATCGCATATGACTGCCACATGTGCCCCTATATTCAGGCTCCTTTGGAAAGATTAGTCTTGTGATTGGACCGAGGATTGCTAGAAAGCTTTTAACAGTATCAAAGAGTATCTGCTTGAGCCTCCGATTCTATCTCCTCCTGTTGAAGGAAGACATTTGATCATGTATTTGACTGTGCTTGAAGAGAGTATGGGCTGTGTTAATGGTCAACAAGATGAATCTGGTAAGAAAGAATATGCAATTTACTACCTCAGTAAGAAGTTCACCGATTGCGAGTCTCAATATTCTATGCTTGAGAAGGCATGATGTGCTTTGGCTTGGGCTGCTAAGCGTTTACACCAGTATATGTTAAATCATACTACTTGGTTGATATCCAAGATGGATCCAATTAAGTACATATTTGAAAAGCCTGCTTTAACTAGGAGGATTGTCCATTGGCGGATGTTTTTATCTTAGTATGATATTAAATACCGAGCACGGAAAGCGATTAAAGGTAGTGTCTTGGCTGAACATTTGGCTCACCAACCTATTGATGATTATCAGTCAGTGCAATTTGATTTCCCTGATGATGAGGTATTGTATTTGAAGATGATAGATTGCAATGAACCATTGCTTGAAGAAGGGCCAAAACTTGGTTCCCGTTAGGGCATGATATTTGATGGAGCTGTTAATTCACATGGTAATGGGATTGAGGCATTGATTATTACTCCTCAAGGAACTCATTTTCCATTTACATCTATATTGACCTTCAAATATACAAATAATATGGTTGAGTATGAAGCTTGTATTATGGGGCTCGAAGAAGCCATTGATCTTAGAATCAAATATCTCAATGTCTATGGAGATTCAACTTTGGTTGTTAATCAGATCAAAGGTGAATGGGAGACGAATCAACCTAGTTTGATACCATATAGAGATTATGTGAGGAGGATATTAATTTTCTTTAGAAAGGTTGAGTTTCATCATATCCCTCGAGATGAAAACCGGATGGCATATGCTCTTGTAATGTTGGCTTCCATGATCGTGGTGAAGTATTAGAATGAAGTTCCCAATCTGACTGTGATGCGTCTTGATAGGGAAGCTCATGTATTTGTTGTTGAAGAAATCGAGGATGATAAGCCATGGTACCATGATATCAAATGTTTCCTCCAAAGTTAGATTTACCCGCCTGAGGCATCTTTGAAAGATAAGAAGACTTTGAGAAGATTAGCTGGCAACTTCTACCTGAATGGTGATGTGCTTTACAAGAGATATTTCGATATGGTTTTTCTTAGATGCATGGATTGACACGAAGCAGGCCTATTGATGACATAAGTCCATGAAGGTTCGTTTGGTACTCATTCCAACGAACATGCCATGTCAAAGAAGATGTTGAGAGCAAGTTACTACTGGATGACAATGGAATCTTACTGTTGCAAGTATGTGAAGAAATGCCACAAGTGTCAAATTTATGCAGATAAGATTCATGTTCCTCCGACACTTTTGAATGTCATTTCCTCTCCATGGCCCTTCTCCATGTGGGGAATTGATATGATTGGCATGACTGAGCCTAAAACATCAAATGGATATTATTTCATTTTAGTGGTTATCGATTACTTCATAAAGTGGGTTGAAGCGGCATCATATACTAATGTGACCAAGAAAGTTGTTGTAAGGTTTATCAAGAATCAGATTATATGCCGGTATGGTGTACCAAGTAAGATCATTACTGATAATGGATCAAACTTGAATAACAATATGGTGGAAGATCCTTGCAAAGACTTCAAGATAACACGTGATAATTCTTCTCCCTACAAACCCAAGATGAATGGGTCTGTTGAAGTTGCAAACAAGAATCTTAAGAAGATTATCCAGAGGATGGTTGTGACGTATAAAGATTGGCATGATATGCTCACATTTTCTTTGTATGGGTACCGTACATCCGTCTGCACTTCAACAGGGGCAACCCCTTTCTCTCTTGTTTATGGCATGGAAACTCTACTCCCCATAGAGGTTGAGATCCCATTATTGTGTGTGCTGATGGAAGCCAAGTTGACCGAAGCTGAATGGTGTCAAACCCGATAGGTCATGGTCAGTTACATCAGCAGATAATGAAGAAAGCTTTTGATAAGAAGGTCAAGCCTCATGTGTTCCTAGAAGGTGACCTCGCGCTCAAGAAGATCTTATCCTTCACCCCTGATTCTAGGGGCAAATTGACTCCTAATTATGAAGGCCCATATGTTGTTAAGAGAGCCTTCTCAGGCGGTGCATTGATTCTTACAACTATGGATGGTGAAGAGTTCACTCGTCCTGTGAATGCCGATGCAGTAAAGAAATGCTTCACCTAAAAAAAAAAAAAATAACAGCTCGCTAAGTTGAAAACCCGAAAGGGCGGCTTAGGCAAAAAATGAGCGTCTCGGTGGATTGAAAACCCGAAAGGGTGATCCAGGAAAAAGTTAGAGACATAAAACAGAAAAATCATCCTGATAGATTGAGTACCCCACCTTGGGTAAATCTAGGCAAAAGTTAGGGATTAGGCCAAGTAACTACATCCGGCTAGGCCTGATTGTTGAAGCAGCATTGCTAGTCAGTTTGGTTCAGATTCATCATTCTCAGGCAATGACAAAACACAGTGGGTTTCAATGTTGGTAGGGAGAGTAGTGGTTATTGTATTCAATGTAACCCTTTTTCCATTTAAATTACCATTTTCAAACTTTGTAAAGATCCATGGAGTCCTTCCATTTGCGGACTATCATTCTATTAAATGAAATTGAGCCTTTATCCAATTATTTGTAATTCTTATTTGTTTCTGTTTAATAAAACTATACTTTTATGATGATAATTTTGAAATAAATAAATCAATGAATAAACATTTTTATGAAAAAATAAGACATTTAGTTTAAGAACATTGAATTCGAAAAGGAATGTCAATAACAATCTAAGAACGGTAAGTCTTGACATGGGAAGCATTGTTGCCTTCCCCAAGCAGTGTTCAGAGGTGTTTGCTCCCCAAACAGTTCTCCGCGTATCCCCAGCGTGGATGATGTGTTATTCTCTTTGTAGTTCATCATTCTATCCCCATCTGAGGTCTTTATGAATTTTCATTCTCAGTTTGCATTATTGTCATTGAACCCTGAATCTCCAGGGAAAACTTTATTTTGTTTCCAGGTCCCCAACACCTTTATTTGGTTGTTGCATAGCCGTGGCATGGTTTCTCCCTTTGCGAGTCTTTGCAGGCCTAGTTGATATTTTTGGTACCTTGGGATTGGTTTATTTTTCAATCTCTAAGAAGAGTCTTGGGACTGTTGTTTTCCCTCTTGAGGAATTTATTGATGATAACATCCCTAGTGAAGTCCCCACAGAGTTGATATTTGGTTCCTCACTAGGAGTTTTTGCCTCCTGTTGTGACGCGGATTCCCTGCAGAGTTTCCTCTTCTGATGAAAGATCTCCCCATTTTGACAGGGTTTGATTCTGAGCAGTATTGATGTAGCCGTCTCCTATAGGGTTGTCTCCCATTTGGTATTGTGTTGACCTAAAATTCCCCACAACATTGACTTGTGGCTTTGAAGTATATATATCCCTCAGCTTGAGATGTGAATCCTCAGAAGATCTCTCTTATCCTCAACATATTAGTTTATATCCTCAGGAGTGCTTTCGTCCCCCGCGGAGTTGCCAAGCTATATTTTCTCCTCTCCCAGAGAGTTTGAGCTTTAAGCAAGATCTTCGTTAATCTTTGCTTGTCCCCTAACAGTTATTTGTCCTCTCCCGAGAGTTGAGTTTTGAGGTGGATTTGTTTTAATCCCCGTGATTGCTATATATATTCTTCATTTTCCTCTGAGCGCTGAGTCTTCAGCAGTTTTTGGTCGGATGCATGTTCTCCATGTCTTCCTCCAGCCAGAGTGGAACATTTGATTTGGATTGTTATATCCCAGTCTTCCTTGAGTGCATGGTTATTTGCTATCTCGGGGAATTGAATATTTGAAGTTAGGATTTATATCCTCGATGATTTATTTTCATCCCTAGCAGGTTCTCCAGTTGGTGTCCCCATCTTGTTGGGATTAGTCGAGTATATGGTTATGATGATTGGATACATGTTTGTATCCTTTGTGCTCGCTTGTCCGCATAATCATATACATACTCATGCATATACATGCATAAACATAGCATCAAATATTTCATTGTGCATTTTACATATTGACTTAATTTTTCTGATCCCCTGCTTTGGTGATATCATTTCCCCATGCATATTTGGTGTGTCTGTCCTCATTCAATGTAGAATATCAGCCCCTTAAGCAGAAAGAGTTTATCCTTTCTTCTTCCCCATTGAGTTATTTCCTCATGGATGATTATTATTTATGTTTCCTCCCAGTTCATTACCTGGATGGAACCACTCCCCTTAAGTTATGTCCTCATTAGGTTGAGTCTTGTTTGACCATTTTTTTCTAGTTCTTACCTAGATAGATCTTTTGGTCCCTCGAGAGTTTATTACCCAGTAACTGGTAATATCCTTCTTTATGACGAGTACTTTAATTGTGTTAATTTACCCATTAATCGATAAAAGGTAATTTACTTCTTTGATTTCTCCAGCGAATTCGTTTTCGTTTCCCCAACGAGTTTATCCTTGATATGTTTACCTTAACCGGTAATGGATGTCCCTCTGCCCGAGTGTATTATCTTCCTACCCAGTAACAGGTGGTAGATAATGTATCTCTTTTACTCCTGTGTTGAAGTTTTTCTTCCCCAGTTGAGTTTGGATTCATATTTCTTTGTGAAATCGAATTTCCTTTTGATTATTTGGGTATTTCAACTTCGTTCTGACTTACGCCTTTCCCAAGTGGATTGTTCATTGTTGTGTTGATTTTAGCTAGATACATGCAGTTTCTTTCTCCCTAGTCCGAGTCTTTCATTGATTTATTTTCATGGAAAATCCCCTCGTGTCTCCAGCAGTTTTAAAGTCTAAGCCTGGCCTACACATAACTCTTATCCCCAGAGTCTCTGTCACCTCAGTTAGTTTTCCTTATGGAATGCATTGTGATCCTGTGGACTTTCAGTCTCTCCCGTAATCTTTTCCTTTGTGGCAATATATCCCCCATAAAGATTATTTTTGCATTCATATCATATGCATCATGAGGTCTCTTAGGGACCAAAATTTGTTTCTTGTTGTTGTTATTTAAGTCCATTCTACCGCGTTATACGAAGATTTTAACCTTCACATCCTCGGATAGAATGACCATAAATAAGGGCAGTTGTAAGACCCCAATTTTGACCCCTAAGATCCCTCATGCCATCTTATGGTTTAGCATTGGCATTGAGATCACATCTTGGTATCCTCCTCACCTATCATTCATTGGGTTTGCATTGGGAGAGATCACCAAGCAAATTTGATTGTATCATACTTTATTTTCTTTGTTTACTAACCAAAATCCAAAAATATGTCTAGTGTAGCTTTGTTTCTTTTGTAGGTAGTGTGTGTATCCACCTGTGCCTCATCAAGCTCACAATTAGGGTTTGACACCCTCAGTGCAAGGGATCAAGCAAGCAAAGGTCCACATTGGTTCAAAGCATCATATATGGGTCCCTATGTTCTTTATTTGTCATTTTGATCAAGAATTCATCAAGAGTTTGAAGCTTGTTTATCAAGGAAGCCCTAATTCATTTGGTTATCTTGTGTGCCTTCCTTAGCAAATTTCTTCAATATTTGGTCAAAGATATCAAGGGATACTCCATTGTAAATCATAATAAGCATATATGATCCTCCATGATCCCCAAGAGCAAAGGAACTCCAAGTGTGCAAATTGGTTCAAGGAGGTTGACCAGAAAAGTCAACTAGTCAAATCTAGGGTTCCAAAGACCCTATCTCCTACAATGTTTCTCATATGAAAATGATTCCAAGAGAAATGTTACTATTTATGACATTTCAAACAACTTTAATGTTGGCATCAAGATATAAGTTTGCTTGGAAAGTCATTTTTTATGGTGAAAGATTATATGTCATTTTGTTTGTGCCCTAGATAGAGGGTCAACTTCCACAAACCATAACTTCCTCAATTTTTATGATATCAATATGATTCAAGTTTCATGATTAATTTAAAAATGTATTCTTAAACATTTCTTCTTTTAGAAAGTTCAAATTTCACTTGCAAGGTCATGTGCCATGAGGAAACATTATAGGTCCATTTGGGTCCTCGTCATTGAACAAACAATTTTCCTCAAATTCTAAAATCCATAACTCCATCATGCTAGATCCAAATGGTATCAAATTTTTGACCAAATTAAAGATGATTTAAAGAGATACAACTTTTAAGAAGGAACCAAAGTCATTTGAAACGCATAGCAAAATTTATTCAAGATGGAAAAATGGGTCATTAGACGTTTAACTTAGAAAATTTTCAAGTATGTTTGATTCCTCCAACTTCAAGGCTAAAATTAATCATGTTCTAGGCTTCAAATGGAAAATGTCTCAACATCAAAGTTGTTCCCCATGATGATAGATTTCCAAAGAGTCCAAGATCATTTCATTTGGATAAGAACTGAGGGACTTGCACATGGTTTTTTTTGCATGGCCCAATTTGGCAACTTTTAAACTCAAATGTTACACATATTTGCATGGCTTCATGTTATGATATCAACATCATTTGTGCAAGAATTTGGACTGATTGCAATGATCCTTTGGGCCTAAATACAAGCCCATGCATCCATGCACATTGAATTACTATTTTTGGCCAAAATTTAAAATGGTGCAAAGATCAATTCCATTGCCTATAAATTGAGATGCATTGCCTCAGATTCAAAAAACCCTTGCCCAAGCTCTGCCCAACAATCCCATAGCCACATTGCATAAAATACCTTGAAGACTTCATTGAAATCTAACTTCTAGTTCAACTTCTGTTTCTGAACTAGAACTCTAAGGATTCACAACCATTTTGATCCTAATTATCTCCTGGAAGTAAGACCTAGTGGAATTGCATCAAGATCGAGCTTCAAAATTACAACACGAAGGTGAACTTTCACAAACTTCTCTTCTTCAATTCTCACTCATTCCTTGAGATTTTGGCTTGATTTTTGGTTGACTGAAGCCTTACAAATGTAGGCATTAATACTGAGTTACTTTGAGGTTGAATCGAAGCAATTCAGTTTACATACCTCAATTTTCAACTCCACATTTCTCATTATAGAGTGAGAGTTGGAAAATTTGGAGGTCATATTTAGAATCCTCATGATTTTATTTTCAAAATAGTGTATGATCCATTAATTTTGGTGACCTTTTGATCTTGACCAGTCCGATGAGGTGGTCAGAGAAGATGATCGGAGCTAGGGCTCTAGTGGTGTGCTGACGCAGTCCAAACCATCTAATCCATTGGCCATGTTCTAATCTCATCCCTTGATTCTAATTGCCAAGCCTGCGCACGCGTTGACTAAGGCCTATCATGGATGATATGCACGTTGCCATCTGATATGCCACCTCAATTAATGAGGGATATCTGATGGCCCTTGTTTTTTTTATTTAGTTTATTTTCCAATTTAATTTTTTAAATAGAATTTTCTCATTTAATTCACTATAATTTCCATTTTTATCCAAAAAAATATGGGTCTACCACCAAGATTTTACAAATAATTTGCTTTTCCTATTTCTGAATTAAAATTATTTTTTGGATTGAGTTTGGTATTTTTAGTGAATTTTATGATTTTTGGCTTGTTTTTAATTTATTTTAAATACTTCTGACTTTAAAAAAATGCCAAAAAAATTAGTCAATGTCCTTTGACCTTGTTTGACCTATGATAAATCCCTTGGCCATTTCTTTCGTGATTTGAAGGGATTTTAGGTTTTCCCCCTTTTAAAATGTATTTTTCTTCATTTAAAAATTGATTCAAATTATTTTAATTGCTTTAATATTTTGTTGAGCTATTTTATTGACTTTGTGTTGACTCAACTTCTGTTTGGCCTTGGTCTTGGTTGAATTGAACTTTAATTTGGTCAATACTATTGGATTTAGGGGGTTGATGAAGTTGGAACTTCATCCCTCAAGATGAATGGATATTATTGATCAAGTGAGGTTCATCCCTTGACCAATTTGGGATCTCTTTCACTTCATCTTCTTATCTTCATCTCACTTATTTCCCAATCCATTCATGACCAATGATTTTTCATAGATCAAAATGCTAGTTGATTCATCAATGACCTTGTGTCAGATGAATCAACATGAGCTTGATTGAGATATGCTCATCCCTTCTTATTTTTGTGTGTGGTATGCTTTAGGAGCTTGGTCTTGATACCTTGTCTCTAGCATGCATTAATACCAACATTATTATTGCCCGACCTCAGATAGTTGTTACTTCTACATAAGTCCAATTACGATTGCTTAACATAGCACTAAATTTGTCCCAAAAGCAATAGCATTTTTATAAGTGAGATTGTAAGTCTCTCATTCCTCATGGTATTGTGTGAAGATTTTACCTCTTTTCCATTTGTGAGAGCTAGTGACATACTTGTTGATTTTATCCAAGTTGGAGGCCTTCTCATGAATGATGTCTAGGTTCATATCTTCATGCTTGTGAATGGATGGTTGAGTGTTCTCCAAAGAATGACTTAAACAATTTTCTTCTTCCACTAACATTGACTAACATATTTTAATTGACTTTATTTTTAGTGTCATTTATTTTAATGCAATTTAAATTCTTGCACTTTATCATTCATTGTCATTTACATTCATGCAATTTGTTTATGTTTCAATCATTTTCACTTTGCTCACTTGAGCCATACTTGTGCTTGTGATATATTTTGTGCTTATGATTTTTGTTTTGCTTGTGATCTTAGGACCTTAAAATACTTAATAAAAACAAAACCCCTAAAAAATACATTAGTGGACTGTTGGACCTCTGTCTATGAATTGGTTTGGATCCTTGGACTTAGAGTAGGCAACATCCTTGAGCTATGGAAGAACTTGGCCAATGCCATTAATTTGAGACCATTTCTTGGCCAATATCATTCATCTGATACAAGCCTTGAGAGACTCCTTTGGTTTATCTGTTATATTCATTCTCTTTTGTCTGAATTATTATTTTGATCTTATTGATATTGTTTGATGCTTATCTCTGTGAGTACGTTACAAGGGACTTTTCATCTGATACATCTAAAAGACATGGAAGACTGCTTGCTTTTGGAGTGCTTGCTTGGATGTTTGATTATCTTTATTTTATACTATTGGTCTTCTTATTAATTGCTTGGATATTCTTTGTTGCTTACTTAACAAATCCAAAGGAAATGAGTTTCTATCTTACACTATTGTCTTGTGGGTGCTTCCCGTTGGTTAAATCTTTTCAACTCTAAAATTTTAAATCATGCATAGGATAATCCCTTCATTAACTCTTACTTCTTTAATTTAAAAATCTCTCTCTCATTTTTAAAAACTTCTTTGTTTGTTAATTTCAACTTAGACTTGTTTTAATGAGTAGAAACCTTGGCCTTATGCCATTGATTTTCAAAACATTTTCTTATTCAAACTTGTAAATGAACTTAATCATATTGACCTTATTTTCAAAAAGACAAAAAGAACTAACAAACTCATCTAATCATTTTGGCCACTTTGTGCCATTTCCTTTTAACTTTTTCAAAAGAGAGCATTTAGATTTGAGTTATCTTTGGTTGAGATATAATTCTCCCATTCCATGATATGTTAATTGTAAGACTTTCCATTTATTAGGGGTTAGTGGTATACTTGTTGATTGAATCCAAGTTGGATCCCTCCCTCCTAAATATTGTAAAGCACTCATTATCGATAGATGTTTGGTTGAGTATTATCCCATTGGTAACAAAATATCTTTAAGCTTTTATTAAAAAATCAACCCACCCATCTTTGAATTTTTTACCACAAACTACGAGGTTTTGATCCCTCATTTTTATGTTGGTACGTAGGCATAAGACCGAAGGTCTTGTCAAAAACAAAAATTGTAAATAATGAATTCTTTTCTCATCCCCTCATTCTTTTTTTTAACAAACATCTTTTTTAACTAAAACACTTGCACACAAAAAGGGATCCCTATGAATACCTATGACACTTTGGGCGCTAATACCTTCCCTTGGTGTAACCAACCCTCTTACATGTAATCTCTAAAATTTTATTAGTTTTGATTTGAAAACTTCTTACCTTTGGGTTTTGTTCGTACCTTTTCCCTTTTCCTTTGGAAACAATAAAATTGCGGTGGCGACTCTTGTTTTATTGACGTTGAGATAACCAATAACTTAGTGGTCATGAATTTACCGCTACAAACCCTTACATAAGTAATGACTTGGTGAACACTGTAACACCCCAATTTTGATTTTAATATTTTATTTAAGTTTTAGAATGCTTGAATTTAATTTAATTAGTATTATTGAGGTTGTTGGGTTTTAATAGAAATTAATCAAAATTAAGGGAAGCGGATAGAATTCTTAGGAGTTAAGGGAATTAATAAAATAAAATTAGGGTTTTATTTAGGTAGAGAGAGATAGAGAATATAAAAAGGGAGTTTTTTTTTGTGAAACAATGTGTCGGCAGAGTTGAGAGAAAAATCCTAGTAGAGCATGAGTAGGAGAAGAGTCTCTATATCCCAAACTTCAACTTATTTCCGCAAATTCGAGGTAGGGGGAATTTTTCATGATATGAGTGTTTAAGCATGAAGAATACAGGGGAATCCTTAACACCTTTCATTTTTCCTTTCCTCTTCCTCCATTGATGAGAAATTTGAATCTTGATATGGTTTGTGCAAAACCTCTCTAGATTATTGTGATGTGATATTTTTTCGTGCTACGTTAATTGCTAAATTTAGTGTGGATTTATGTGCATAATTATGATTTTTGATGTTCATGAGTATATGTGATGATTTTCATGAATATGATGACAATTTCATTAGTAGTTGATGATATATATGTGTTGAATTTATGCATTTTTTATGTGTTAAATGTTATATGAATCATGTATGGTGATTTCTATGTGTGCGGGGTTGTGTGAGACTCAAAAATTAAGATTTGAAAGTGCCACAATGGTGAAAAATGTTGCATCCAGATTTGATTCAAACCAGGGTTTTGTAAGACCCTAATTTTGACCCTAAGATCCCTCATGGCATCATATCATTGCACATTGCATTTGCCTCAAGGATCATAGCACCTTGGCTCCTTAACCCTAGGGTGGGACTTGTGTGAGTTGGTTTGAGACCACCAAGCATGCTTGAATTGTATATTATTGCTTTTCTTATTTTGTTTACTAACCAAAAGCACTAACATTGTTTGTTTTGTAGCTTGAGCAATCATAAGATCCAAGGCTCCTAGGAGGCCCCTATGCTTAAAGAATGGCCAGGTGAAGTTGAAAGCAAGCATGACAATGGTTCCCAAAGCTCTCAATCATCATATATGCCTTCCAAGTATATCAATTTGTCAATTTGATCAAGATAAACCAAAGGGCTTGAGGATTGTTTCCCAAGGAAACCCTAATTCAGTTGTGCATTGACTGTGCCTTGCTCATGAAGCAACCTCAACCTATGATCAAATAAAATAAAGGGAAGTTATTTAATTAATCATTTAATGCATATTTGAGCTTATGTGAGTGTCCTCAATCATTAATTCATCAAGATTTGAAGTTTGGACTTGAGAAGTTGATCAGTCAATTCGTCTGACTATTTTGAAATCCACTGAGAGCTAACTTTTAATGTGTTTGTCAAATGAAGATGACCCCAAGATCAAAAATGTTCTTAATAACCATATGAACAACTTTCATGTTCATCAAAAAATTATTTGAAGCTTGGAAGGTCATCATCCATTTCAAAACATTATAGGTCATTTTGACTGAAACCCTAATTTTGGGTCAACTTCCCAAAGACCTAACTCACTCATTTTCATGATTTTGAGGTAGGATCAAATGCATTGGAAAGTTTATCATGTCTAATTCATTTGTTATTTTGAATAATTTTTCATAATCCTAAAAGAAGAACATGTGATAATACAAAACATTATAGGTCACTTTGGACCAAAGTCATTGAAATGTGAAAAAGTCCAACTTCAAGTGCCCATAACTTTATCATCAAAAATCCAAATGATGCAAACTTTGAGTCCAAATTGATTGTATTGGAAATATATACAATTTTTATGTTTAAGGTTTTATCATTTGGGGCTTTCATCATTGAAACTGAAGGGCTTGAAGTTGGTCCATTTTGGCAAAATTCACATACACATGTTTTGCACCTTCAACTTTATGATCAGTTTTCATTAATTTCCCAACTCCAAATGGATTTTTGTTCAACATAACAATTGTTCCTGATGTCAAGACCTTTCCAACCATTACCCACATGACCATGTTTCATTTTTGCAAGGTGCATTTTTAAAGAGGTAAAGATTTTGGTTCATTTATGCATAACACATCAAAACTCATGGCACAAGCTTGCACACTTCAACTTGCACGTCTAAAACACCTCAATTATACTTCAGCATGCCAAATCAATTGCATTTGGGCCTCCCATGCGCCTGTACAGGCCCATGCATGGAGGCCCTCATTTCATGCACACATGAATTTGACCTTGCTTGCATCATGCTTCACTATAAATACATGTGCTTAGCTTCATTCTAAACCAACCTTAAGGCGCCTTACATGCTGCAGAACTGAATCCTCACCTCACTCAGAGGAATTTTTGCATTTCTCTTTCAATTTTTCAGTCTCAATTTATAACTTCCTTGGTTGATTATTGAGCTCTAATTCCTTAGCCCCACTTCCTTTCCATCTCAAGAGCAAACTGCAACAGAGAATTGGAAGAAATCGTGCTTCATAGAGCTGCACTTCAAAGGTTGTTGTTCAAACTTTTTCAATTCGAATCTCACTGGATCTCGCTCATTTCTTGCGTTTGTTGGCTCCTCTGAAGTCCTCTCATAAGTGGCAATTGAATTGTGTATTTAATTTCATGAATCCATCAAGTTCAGTTTGAACTCCATGATTTTCTATATCTGATTTCTCCTTCTATGAGAGTCTAGAGAAGAAACCAATGGCACGGGGGTGATGTACATCACCCCAGCTTTTCAATGATATGAGGATCACATGTTTTCATCAAGTTTTCATAACCTGCAACTTCCACCGGAGATGGCATGCTTGCCGGAGAAGACGGTGGTGTACACCACCGTCCACCATGCCAGATTGAATCTAGGTCATTGGTTGTGATTTCCAGATTGAATATATGTCTTCCATTGTTATGACTTTTAATAATGTTGTGTGTGTCTCATTTGACCAAAGCCTATCATGCGCGCGCGCCTCACAGCCCTCTGATCATCCACCTCATTTAATGAGATTGATCCAATGCACCAGGCTTTTTGCATTTTCTGATTTAATTCATTTTATTTTCTTAATTTCATTTTATTTCAAAAATTCATAACTCTTTCATATTAAATCCAAAAAATATGAGACCAATTGCATTATTCTGCTTTTTAATTCTAGTTTCTGAAAATGATTTTTAATATTTTTTATTTTGTCATTTGATATTTTTTGTGAATTTTCTCTTTTCTGGTTATTTTTAATTCATTTTAAATAGTTTCCAATATTCAAAAAATGCAAAAATATTTTCTTAACATCTTTGAATGATGATGAATCTATGAAAAATATTCTCATCAATTTCCAAATTGATTTGAGATTTATTTGAGATTTTAGTTCAATTATGTTATTTTTTATTCATTTTTAATTGTTTAAAACTAGTTTCTGGTTTCCAAAAATGCTGAATTTTTTTGTCAAACTTTGTTTGACCTTGTTGAACTTAGGATGATCCATTTGGACTTTTCCAAGTTGATTTGAAATGGATTTGAAGTTTGACTTTTGTTTGATTATTTTAATTCAAGTATTATTTTAATTCTCAAAAATACCAAAAATATATTATTTGTTTCTTGACTTCCAAGCTTCATCTTGCTTCTGTTTACCATTGATTGACTTTGATTCTATTCATGTTTGATCAATGTGTGTTGGATATCTCATTTGAATTTCAATTTATGTACATTCTTCTTCTTCTTTTTTCTTTTTGATCAATAAGTTAATGATTGGTGGTTAGCCTTGACATATGAGGGGTTTAACCTTCTTTGATTCAAATCTAATTCATCTTGATCAAAGATCAAGTGAATGACTTTGCATTAGAGATAGGTTGCTTCTTGGTCAAGCAAAAAACCTAAATCCATACAAGATCATTCTTCTTTTCTTTTGGCATGGCAAGTTGTAGGAGCTTGGCTTACTAGTCATGGTCTCTAACTTGTGTTTGTTGCCTATAGTTTTATTGACCGACCTCAGATAGGTGTGACTAATACATAAGTCCACTTACGATTGTTTAACATATCGCTAAATTGCCTTATGGCACACTAACACTAACTACTAATGACTAACTTTTAATTCAAGTCATTTAATTCTTGCAATTTACTTTAATGCAATTTAATATTCTTGTACATTATTTCATTTGCTTTTGCCCTTTGCTCACTTGAGCTCATGTTTATGTTAATGCAATTTTCCTTTTGCTCACTTGAGCACATTATTGTGGATATACTATTGTGCTTGTTTTGTTTTGATTGTGTGAACCCAATGCAAATGGACAAAGGACTTAGATTTTAGGACCTTACCTATGCTAAACGGAGTCAAAGAGCAACTAGGTCTCATGCCTTTAGAATGCTATAAAAGAAAAAAAAATGTCAAAGAGCAACTAGGCCTCATGCCTTTAGAATGCTTAATCTTGAAGAAGACTAGGAAATGACCTAATTCTAAACTCACTCTTGTCCATTCTTTCTATTGCATTGTGGAACTTTTTGATTTGTGTGTTCCTGTGCCAAGGATCCCAAATTTGAGCCAAGTAGAAGAACCATTGTCATGAGCATCCAAAGTGAGAGATACAAAAGCCATTGGAAGATTCCTAGGAGCTTTATTGTTTGATTGATTGTTTGAGTATTTGCTTATTGCTTGCTAATTCCAAAGGAAAGGGAAAAACTTGGATCATCACTATGATCTCAAAAAGGGAACTCCATGTGGTTTTATTTTCTCTTCCTTCATCTTTGCATGTTTAGGACCTAGCCATTCTTCTTCTTCCCTCCACTCTAACCCAAGCCAAACTTTTGTGCAAACATTAACATTGTTTTTAAAATTAGAAACCTAAGCATTATGCTTTTGATTTTTCAAACTCTTTTCATGATACTTATTTTGAATTGAATCCTTAAGTCAACTTTGACAATACTTTGTGAATACTTTTCATCTGTAAATACAACCCATTCAATTGTTTTTGTGGTTTCAATGGCCACTTTTGCCAAAGCTTTTCATAAACATTAGCTATTAGGTTTGAGGTATCCTTGAGGTTGATATAATACTCACCTATATCCTTAGTGATGGACTATAAGACTTCCATGCTTATTATAGAGTTAACCCCTCACTAGCATGTTGAAGCTCTCCTCACATGGTGGATTTGTGGTTTTAGGTTGAGTTTTCTCCCTTTGATAACAAAAGACCTTAAGGCTTTTGACCAATCAATTCACCAACTTGTTTTCAGATTTTTACCCCGAACTACGAGGTTTTAATCCTAATCTTTTTTAAGATGGTACGTAGGCAATGGGTTTATCCATTCAAACACAAAAATTGTAAATAACTTCTATATTCTTTTCTCATCTCCCCAATCATGTTTGCACAACTATTTTTCACAAATACCAACCTACCTTATAACATTGGTGAAAAGGGCTCCCTTAGAGTACTAAGGATGTTTTGGGTGCTTAAAACCTTCACATTGCATAACCAACCCCCTCTGACATTTTTATTAGATTTTGATTTGATAAAACTTCTCGGTTTTTGTTCGCTTTCTAACCTTTCCTTTGGATAAATAGAAGTGCGGTGGCGACTCGAATTGTATGATTTACTTTTGATTAGCTAATAAATCTAAAGGTAACGAATACCCCACTACAGGTTTCAACATGATTCAAATCATAAGTCAAATTTTAATAGAAAACACTTACGACTGATTTGATTCAAATCAGGAAAACAACATGATTCGAATCAGAAGAGGCTGATTTTGTTCATATATTATTTTCATCATAACTTGAGTTTCGTGACTCCGATTGAAACATGGTTTGAAGCATTGGAAATATAATACATAGAATTACATCATGGTAATGTCCCAAGATGTTTAAATATATAAATGAGAGCGTGAATATAATTATTTACGAATGATGTCAATAAGATAAACGATTTATGGAAAGATTATGAAGTAAATGATGTAATATTAGGGACGTAAATTTGTTGATTCAAGGAATACATGTGTAACCTCAGTTGTGAGTGTTGTAAGATATGAGTTATGTCTTGATAAAGGGTAATCGGACTCGAGTTGTCAATGTTTAGGACTTTAGCCCAACTTCTTGATAATGTGTATATGAGTTATGATTTTGATGATTGTTTAATGAGTGTTGATGAGAAAAATATAGTTTTGAATATTATGATTGAGTTTATGATGAATGCTTCACGAGGAGGAAATTATTGATGTTGATATGTGTGGTTCAGTAGAACCATTGATGTGGCCTTACAATGGCGATGGGTATTGATGTTGTGTTTTAGGTTTGAGAGAAATTAGTGACGAGTATTGAAGTTTGAGGTGGAGACAAGTATTGCATATCTTTATGTAGCATTCATGCATAATATATATCGAAGACAGGTAGGACTTTGATCCAATGACGAGTAGAAATTCGGTCCAGTAAAAGGTAGGACTTAAGTTCAGTCACGAGTAGGACTTCATTCCAAGTTACGAGTTAGGTGTTTCAGCAACGCACCTCTAAATATCTGAATTATTGGTATCACATGCATGTGAGTATAGGAGATTAATACACTTATTACATGATTACATTTGTGGATTGATTGGTGTTGTTATTAGAAATTATGATTAATTAATTATGTTAATTGTACTATCCTAGATGTTTTATGCATCATTAACATATATGAATATATTTTCAACCCTTTATGTTTCCTACGTTGTCCTATCCTAGGTGTTTGATGCAGATACTTAGGTAGAGATTGAGGAGCATTAGTTATTGCTTGTTTTGGAGGATGACATAGTTGGCCTTCTTTGTTGTTTATCATTATGTGTTTATTTAGTTTTAAGTGTGTCACTCTGAGTTTAACACTGAGTTGGGAACACCCTATTCTGTTTTTCTATGAGTTGTTAAATTAACTATTTTATGCTTAAATGAACTGATTTCCTATTCATGATACAATTGGAGTTGTGTTAAAGGTTAATTTCTGCTACCATTATGATTTGAGAATGTTATGCTGAGAAATGTAGCACCCTTTCGTATTTTATAATTTTGCATATTTATAAATTATGTGTTTCAGGTTTAGGGTGATACAAACACATATGTCATATTGTATTTCAAATTAATCTTCGATTATATCACATATCCAATAAAGTTCAAATTGATTTCTATGTGCTTGGTCCTTTCATGATACACATGGTGTTTAGCCAAATGTAACTCACGTTGGATATTATTAAACTATCTATTTTTAAATGAATAGTTATTATTAAAATATAATTATATCTTAGTTTGTTATAATTGTTTTTCAGTTCGTTAGTGTAATGTTATATTTGTAAAAGATCTGGTGAGGGAGAGAGCCTTCCCTTCCCCAAGAGGAATGACGACCATATGTCGCCTTCAAGGAGGTATCGCCTCGTCCCAAGTGCTTTCCTCTCATCCAAATATGGGAAAACATGTGAAAATATGTGCCATGGTCAGAGAGAAGTAAGAGTCAGTAGCCGGTCTATGTCTCCTTGGAAAATAGGGGTTTAACGCCTCACCATTGACTCAGTGGGTGGTATCCCTTCCCAAGAAACCCTAGGACAAAGGACTATATAAATACTCCTCCCCTAAATGGGATAAGGGAGATCATAACTTACACATAACACCTAAATCACAATGCTTATACACTGAGCCTCTCACCTCACGTGAGCAGGTCCTCTAAAAACCATCGTACAAGACTTCTCGCCGCCATGGGAAAAGACTAACCATTCCAAACTGTTATAAAACTATTAAGGCCTCTGAGTATTTCCTACCCTAGTAGGGATACCATGCAAACCTGTACTTTTTTACCAGTACAATTAGTTATGAAGTTGGGGTTTAAGCTTTCTATTTAAAACTCCTTATATAAATGTATCACAAACTAACTTATAATTAAATTAGAATAATAGAAAGTAATTTACGATTAGATAATCTGGTATATATATAATGTATCTTCACACATTATTAAGCGATTTTTAATTCCATATACTCTTCAACCATCTAGCTTTTTTTAGCCAATTCAGCTAAGGTTGTTGTAAGACCCCAATTTTGACCCTAAGATCCCTTATGCAATTTCATCATAAGCACTAGCATTGTGATCATACCTTGGCATCCTCCTTACCCCTCATTCCTTGGGTTTGTTTTGGGAGAGATCACCAAGCACTTTGTGATTGTATCATACTTGTATTTTATCATTTCACTAACCAAATACCAAAAATATGTCTTTGCATTTTGTCTAACTCTTTTGTAGGAAGGGCATGATTCCATTGATTCATCAAGTTCACATCTAGGGTTTGAGACCCCCATGAACAAAGAGCACAACCAAGAATTGATCCAATAATGGTTATAAGCATTATATATGAGTCCCAATGTTCTCTACATATTATATTGATCAAGTTTTCTTCAAGAGTTTGAGGGTGATTTGCCTTGGAAACCCTAGTTTGACTAGGTATCTTGAGTAACTTCTCCAACAAGCTATCTCACCAATTGATCAAATTTCTCAAGGGACACTTCAAAATTCATCATATTATGTATATATGATCTACCATGAGCCAAGAAATTCAAGAGAATTGGAATATAGCAAGTTGGTTGGTGGTGGTTGGCCAGATGGTTTCATCTGATCAAAACTGGGTCTCCCTAGACCCTATCTCCTACAATTTTCACCATATGAAAATTATTTCAAGAGAAAACTTACTATAAATTACATTACAAACAACTTTCATGTTGATACCTAGAGCTAGTTTTGCTTGGAAAATCATTTTATATGTTGAAACAATATAGGTCATTTTGTCTAAACCCTAATTTGAAAGTCAACTTCCCATGGCCATAACCTGCTCAATTTTTATGAGATGAAATGTTTCCAAGTTGCACAATCAAATAAAATGTGTCTACTTCAACTTTTATGTTTGGAGTGGGAGCTAATTCAACCTTTTTGAGCATGTGATATGAGGTTACATTATAGGTCACTTTTGACCTATACCATTGACCAAGTGATTTTTCCAAACTTCAAAAATGCATAACTCTATCATTTCAAATCCAAATGACATGAAATTGGTGACCATTTTGAAGGTCTTTGAAAGATATACAACTTTTATGAGTACACATTTCTCATTTGAAGCTCATATTAAAAGTTAAGTAAGGTGGAATATTGAGACATATGGCTTGACACTTAGAAAAATTTTGATATGTCAAAAATTTCCAAACTTCCACCTCAAATTTCTCCAAGTTCCAAGCTCCAAATGAAAAAGTGTTAAACATGAAAATTGTTCCTCTTGATCTCACCTTTCCAAAGAGCTCAAATTTATTCATTTTGGACAAGGAATGTATAGGCTGCGCATGGCATGAACATGGTGACATCACTTGGCAAGGATCAAGCTTCAAATCCAAATGCACACTTGCCTTGCAATCCAAGCTGAATTCAGACTATCTAACATTCACTTGTGGAGTTATTACAATGATTTTATGGGCCTATGCGCGCCCATGCATCCATGCATCATCAATGACCAAATTTGGAAAGTGATTTCAAGTGTGCAAATATCAATGATTTCACCTATAAATAAAGCCTCTTATGCTCAGCAATCAAGACACATTCGCGCCAGCTTTGATCCCCCATCTCTAACCCTCACTTTGCAAAGGATAAACCTGAGAAATTCATTTGAATTTGAGGTTGAATTTCCACTATTTTGAAATTCAAATCTCCAGAAATCCACAACCTTTTAAGCATCTAATCTTTCTCCTGCAAGCAAGTGGAGTGAGATCAAGCACAAGCAAGATCAAGATCAATTGAATCCAGACCTCCATTGAAGGTATTTTCCAGAAATTTTAATCTCTTTGATTCTCTCAAATTCTTGCTCAATTCTATTGATTCTTTGGTTGTCTGGAGTCCTACCAATGTAGGCAAGAAGATTGAAAAATAAAAATAATCAAGCATTGCATTTCATGCATCATTTGCATAAACAGGTTTTCGCCAAATGTCTAATTGGTGTTTCTTCTGTGCTTTAGCCAAGCTGACTCACCGGTACAATACCCGAGCCAATCATCAGAAAATCATGGAACATTTGGAGCAAGAGAACAGAGAGCTGAAGGACGAGATCACCCGCCTAACTGCCATGATAGAGACAGTTCTTGTTGCTCATAATCAAGCTTCTCCAACACCTACAACTCCTCCCACGAGGACTGTTACTTCAGAGGTGACTACCTCTACCATGCCTGCTGCTACCGCCCATTTCGCGTCGAATATGCCTGCCGGATTCCCGTGGGGAATGCCACCCAACTTTGTGCCTGAAGGCTTTGCGCCTACATTTGCTTCCATGTCGGTATCTAGCCCGGTCATGTCCGTGCCACCTCCCGTTGTGCACACTTTGCCTCGCGTAGAGGATACCATCTATCATTCCAAGCCGTCTGAGGGTCCGGATGTTTATGAGAAGATGGACGAAATGAAAGATCAGTTTCTTGAGTTGCGCAAGGAATTGAAGACGCTGAGAGGTAAAGATCTGTTTGGGAAGAGTGTTGTCGAGTTGTGTTTGGTGCCCAATGTCAAGATCCCGGTGAAGTTCAAAGTGTCTAACTTTGAAAAGTATAAGGGGAAATCTTGTCCGCTCAGTCATCTTGTGATGTATGCTCGCAAGATGTCTACTCAGACCGACAATGATCAATTGCTTATTCACTACTTCCAAGATAGCCTGATTGGTGATGCACTCCGTTGGTACATGGGGTTGGATAGTGCAAGCATTCGTACAATCAACGACTTGAGAGAGGATTTTGTGAAGCAATACAAGTATAATGTAGACATGGCATCAGACAGAGACCAGCTGAGGTCTATGTCTCAGAAATACAAAGAGACATTTAAAGAGTACGCACAAAGATGGAGGGAGTTGGCTGCCCAGATCACTCCTTCTTTGGAGGAGAAAGAAATGAAAAAAATCTTCTTGAAAACCCTGAGTTCATTTTACTATGAACACATGAGGAAGGAGTCCGTGAAAGACGGTTGTCTAGAGATGAGGCGTCAACAAGCAAGAGATATGGTAGCAACTTTGGTAAGAAGAAGGATAATGAGACCAACGCAGTAATCAGTGGGAGGCAGAGGAGGCCTCAGATCAGAAGAAATCCACCACCCCATCAACATCATCATCATCATCATCAAGTGTCATCAGTAATTCCAGTATTTTCTAATCAACAAGTAACACCAAGTCAACAACAACAACATCAACGTCAACAACAACAACCGCAACAAAGAACAAACACCTACAATAACAACAATACCAACAATAATCATCATCAGCAGAACTTTGAGAGGAAGAAGGTCTCTTTTGACCCGATTCCTATGTCGTATGCAGAGTTGTATCCCTCGCTAGTTCTCAAGAACTTAATTCAACCGAGGAACCCACCGCAGATCCTAGAACCACTTCCCTGGTGGTATAAACCTGAACTCCGTTGTGCTTCTCCTCAAGGAGCACCCGAACACGATATTGAAAACCTGATTCAACAATCAATGGTCCAACCGCAAGATATGGCATGACAAGTTCACGAGCTCTTGCGCGTACCCATCTGAGGTAAGGCTCCATAGGAATAGAATTTTTCTGTCCTAAAGTGCTTCTTTTCACCATGCCCCAAGCTCGTACAAACCTTTGACGGAGACCTTGAGAGTCATTGTCATAGTCAAACACTGTACCTTGAATAATCATTTCATGTGGACCATCTCTTCGAGCATACCCGAACTGACGTAGGGCTAAGGCAGGATTATAAGTAATGCCTCCTCTTATCCCCATGAGTGGTACATTAGGGAATTCTCCACAACGGTCGATGAGGATAACATTTTCTCTGAGATTAGAACACCAACGAATGTCTGAATGGGAGAGTGCCATTATCCTTTGAGACCATTTCAGATTTTGCTCATTCTTCAAGATTGATTGAGGAAGGTGTGAAATAAACAACCTAGACAACAAAGGTACGCAGCACATGAGAGTCCCTTGCTTTTTCAGAGTACGAGTGTGAAGGGAATGCAAAATATCTCCGAGCAAGGTAGGCACAGGGTTATGAGTGAGGAATACCCTAATAGCATTCACGTCTATGAATTGGTCTGGATTAGGGAATAACACCAAACCATAGATTAGTAATGCTAGGACATCCTCGAAAGCATGGACATCCATAACTTTTAGGAATTCTCGGGCCTTATTTATCAGAAATTTGGCCAGTAAACCCTTAACTCCACTTCTTGTTACCCAATTAGTTTCAATGTCGGATTTTGTCAAGTGTAACGCCACGGCAACTTCTTCAGACTTTGGAATCTTTTCCAGACCACTGAAAGGTATTTGATCAAGAATAGGTATCCCAAGCAACTTGGAAAATTCTTCTAATGTGGGTACCAACTGATAATCTGGGAAAGTGAAGCAATGATGTTTAGGGTCGAAGAACTGGAATAGAACCCTCATCATATCTTCTTTGAAACCAGTGGTAACCAAACTGAGGAGATGACCATGTTTCCTGATGAACTGAGCATGATCGGGAAGTTCTGACACTAAGTCCTTGAGTTGAGGAGAGATTGCTACAAAATTGATCCGGATGGTCTTCCTGGAAGCCATAACCTGTTTAACAGGGCAAAGCTAAATCCCTAAGTCCTTGAAATGGTTAGTACAATGCCATGATGTTATGATGTTATGATGTTATGATGTAAATAACAAGCACAAGCAAGTCACACAACAATCATTCTTAAGTTTTAAGGCTTGCATGAGTTCCATAGGTAAGTACCCTCCCCACTGAAGTTTGGTTGGTTCAACCTGTCCTAGAATAGTAACCGGGTTCTAGAAGGATCTCAAATCATCGACCTTTCCTTAAGTCCACTTCAGTGCAACGCCAAGTGGTTGACCAAAGCTTCCCTAAAGTCCAATCTCAAAGAGTGTAGTATCGAGTCTCAACCAACCCCAGTCGGAACCGAAGCCAGTCGTCTCACTACTTTCTAATGGCTAGGATTAGTCAATTAGGGTTCTAAAGGTCTGGTTAATGCTTTGATGACACCACGCGAAATGCCAAATTTTTCCTCAAGTAAACATGAGGAACATCAGGACATCCAAAGTGTCACATTAACCGTAGCCATCATTTTAACCATTCCAGTATACGCCGGATAGTCGCGATGATCTATTGCTACTTACCTAAGGTACACTAGATTCGGGTGTAGGATCTTTCACTCAAAAATACCCTTAAAAGAAGGAACAATTTAAAAACATAAAACGATTTTTTAAGGTGACCTCTCTCTTCGTAAGTCCCCAGCAGAGTCGCCAGTTCTGTCATACGGTGAACTGACTTTAATGTGTTTTTTAATCGCAATGTCGCGGTTAGCAAGAGTCGCCACCGACTTTTCTTTTATCCAATAAGGAAAGGTGGAAAAGAACAGGAAAGACCTTAATTTAAATTCTTAGGTTCGGGAGGTACATTATACAAAGGGAAGGTGTGAGCACCCTTTGTATCCATGGTTATCCATGGGCTCTTAATTGCTCAATCATTTATGTTTTTCTCGTTTGAAAAAGTGTTTGAAAAATGTGTAGAAAGTGTTTTGAAAAGGAGAATTTAACTTTGTAATGATTCTTGTATGAATGTATACAAAGTGGTTATCTCGATTAGTTTTGAAAGTTGTTTAGAAAAATATAACTCGGCAATGGTCCTAGTGCGGATGTATGCCAAGTGGTGGTTTTCTAAAAAGATGTTTGGAAATGTGTGAGGTGTGAAAAGTATTTTAGGTTATGAATGAGCAATTAAGGGTTATACCTATCCGAGGTCTTTCCGGGCATTTCCTATCCTTATGAGGGTAAAACTGTCCTTACTATTAAGAAGTAAGTAGTTTTATCCTTTGGACGTAAAAGGGTCATCGTACGGTCATCGATTGGTCATTGAAGGCAACAGTTGTGAGGATACCTTAGCATTCGAAGGGACTATCATCATTTAATCGTAGGCTATACCGAAGGGTCATCGCGGGACAAAGGCAACATTCGAGGGACTATGATGATTTAACCGAAGGGTCTTTGCTAAGGGTATCCCCATATTCGCGGGACATGACCGTAAATGCCGAAATCGTGGGGTAACAAAGAGAGGTCCAAGATCACTTATTTAAAGGCAATGTGTTGTAATTACTTAGATAGCCGTAATCAATTAGGTAATTAGGTCCATATTAAAATCAATACATTAAGATCAATTAAGCCATTAGGGTGGATCTTCGCCATGAAATGAATACATTAAAATCAATTGAGTAATCCAGGGTGAATCTCCATAAGGATCTCCCACACATAAAGTGGGATACCTAGCCGGCCGTTTCCTCGGGAACATGTAAACCTTTGCACAATTCAACACACGGGTTAGAGCATCAAAGTAAAGTACAATTGAAAATTGCACTACAACACAACAGTCATAATCTCAGGCCAAATGATGCAGAATTATAATAAGTCTTGGTTAGATAGACATAAGGCATAATAGAAAAGAAACAAAGCAGCCACTGTCCCGTTCGCCTCTGCTTCGCCTGGCGAAGGCTCAGCGAATGCTCGCTACAGGCTCGCTTAGCGATGTGCTAGCGAGCGGCCACGGGTTTGGAGTTTGACAGCAGCATGACCTCCGAAAACCTGAACTTGTATGGCACTTGATTACAGGAATAGCATGGACAAACATTCATGATATTCAAGCATATTTAAATTCGCATGTGAAATCAAATTACATATTCGAAACTTCAATCATGATGCTTTATGTATATAGGGATTACCGATTAAAAGTATAAAACAATAGTGATGCGCAAACCTGCTTGCAACTAAGCTGCTATGTTGAAGAGACTGATCGCTTTTGGTATCGGAGGGAGTTGGGCGGCGGTAGCTTCGGAGCGGAGGAGCGGCCTTCAGGGTTTCTTCACTCGGAACTCTCTAAAGTAGCCTCTAGGGTTTCTGTGCCAGGGTTTTCGTCCGTCTTCCTCCGTCTTTTTCCTCTTTTTTTTCGTGACTGAAGCTTGGCTATTTATAGTGCTCTTGTCGTGACCTAATGGGCTCAGAATGAAGCCCAGAAATTCTGATATTCGCCAGCTTCGCTAGGCGAAGGAATTACTCGCCTAGCGAGCCAGCTAGTTTGGGCTTTTTCTGGATCTGGTGCTTCGCTGGGGCGAGTGTCATAACGAGGGGTTCGCTAGGCGAAGGAATTGCTCGCCTAGCGAGCGAGCTACTTCGGGCCATTTTCTGGATTGGGCCTGTTGTGAGCTGGGCTTTTGTTCCTTTAATGTCAGGGCCTTGCAAAATAAGTTGGGGCGCCTCGAGAGTGTTTGGCAAGATTAATGGGCAAATTTTGGGGTATGACAGCTGCCCCTGTTCAATATTTTTGAACCGAGAAAGTTAGGATGACAAGTATGCCATTCGTGGTCTGGAGGTGAAAGGTTATTGAACACTAGAATGCCCCGAAAATTTGCGCTTGTCAACTAGCCTTGATGGAGATGGGCTTAAAGATGCCATCCAGGAAGTTTGATGATGAGAGCTTCCGATTGTGTCGTACGTTAGACGATATCTGGAGACATGGGGGGGTCATACCGGGTCATGCGCTAGACCGTACGGTGAGTCCCCCATTACGCTGTCGACTTCGTTGGGGAGTCAGAGTGTGTTATCTGCTACTAGGGATAAGGGATCATAATAGATTGTACGCTAGATCGTATCTGAATAGCGGACTGAGTCGTCCATTAGGCGGGTGACTTTGCCGAGGATGAAAAATCAGAATGGATCATACGCTAGATCGTCTCTGAGTTGCAAAATGAGACCTCCATTAAGCGGGTGATTTCACTGGGGATGAAAGATCAGAATGGATCGTACGCCATATCGCATCTGAGTTGCAGAATGGGCCATCCATTAGGCTGCATCTGAGGAAGGTGGAATTAGAATAGATCGTACGCTAGATCGCATCCGAGTTGAAGATCCAAAGGGGTCGTTTGTCAGGCCGCGTCTGAGGATGAAAGGGTAGTCGTATGCTAGACCATGTCAGAAAGTACCGTACGCTAGGTAGCATCTGAGGAGATGAACCTCCGAATGGGTCGTACGCTAGACTGTCTTGAAATAATTGAAGGAATCATATGTCGGGCTGAATCAGAGTGAACCGTACGTTAGGCTATATCCGATGATATTTGTATATGTTGTATTCGCAATAAATGTCTGGGATGGGCTTAGAGATGCCATCATTAGGAGAATGTCAGGATAAATATTGACATGGAGTATATCTGAAAGATATATATGTAATCGATAAAGATGCCCGCCTGAGTGGATCTTTATTTGACCGTATCAGGAGGATGCTTAACCTGAAAAATCAAGTTAGTTTCATGCAATGTCATGATGCATGAGATGCAAATGTTGTATACATGCGTGTGCTGTGAAATGATGTAATGAGTGAATTATGCGTCTGAAATAAATGCGAACATTGTATGCATGTATATGTTATGCAATGATGTAATGAATGCACTATGCGTCTAAAACGTTCTTCCAGGGGACTCTACTGGGGAAATAAATCTCAGTCTGCTGGTCGGAGAGATTTGTATTGATGACCTTGCCTCAGCCGGGGGTATTCGATTTTCATCTGACGGCAGACACATTCGGCAGAGCTTGGCCGGGGGTAGAAGAGATGACCAGTTTGTGTAGTGATGCCAATTTCTTCTGGGGAATAACTGGCGTTGCCGGGGAGTAGAATTAGCAACGGATTCATTGGGAAGTGTGATTAGACCTTCTCCTTGATCCTGAAGTCGTGTAGTAATTGCTACTGCTATTTTAGGAATGCATTTTTGGTAAACATCGATCATATTCAAATGCATATATTAATTCAAACTAAATCAATGGACGTTTACGCAAACAAAACAGAGAAAGTAAAACATGAAATAAAATTGTATTGATTTTGAAATAGGGCCTATAAACCGGCAATTTGTGTACAAGGAGACAGAAATCCTAGTAAGAGGAAATTGTCAGAAGAACAAAGAGAAAGCTATGCAGAAAAAGTCCTATTGATTTTAATTCCACTACTGTCATTATGTCTTCAAGCATCTCATCCCTTGCTGTCGGATGGAAGTGATTGGCTTGTTCAGTTCCTTTGACTTGGGTGAAGCTGACAGAGAACGGGACATAGTCATACGCTTTTAATCCCTAATTTTTGCCTGGACCGCCTTTTCAGGTTTTCAGTCCACCAGGATACCCTTTTTTGCCCAAGCCGCCTTTTCAGGTTTTCGACTCGTCGGGTGTACATTTTTATATGTTTATTCTTAATTTTTGCCCGAACCCTTCTTGGTTCGCCGGGATGCCCTTACTTTTGCCTAGGTACGTCGACCTAGCGGGTCTCTTTTATGCGTAGTATTTTTTGACTATGTCTGCGTTCACGGGATGCGGGAAGTCTTCGCCATCCATTGTAGCAAGTATCATGGCTCCACCAGAGAATACTTTCTTAACCACAAATGGCCCTTCGTATGTGGGAGTCCACTTGCCTCTGGGATCACCTTGCGGTAGAATGATACGCTTGATCACCAAGTCGCCAATTCGATACACCTGTCTCTTGACTCTTTTGTTAAATGCCTGGGTCATGCGTTTCTGATATATCTGCCCATGACAAACAGCCGCAAGTCTCTTCTCGTCAATCAGATTTATCTGATCGAGTCGAGTCTGAATCCATTCATCTTCATCTAGGCCCGCCTCTTTCATGATTCTTAGAGAGGGAATCTGGACTTCCACTGGTAAAACGGCTTCCATTCCGTAGACTAAAGAGAAGGGAGTTGCCCCTGTCGAGGTGCGTACTGAGGTGCGATAACCATGGAGAGCAAACGGTAACATCTCATGCCAGTCTTTGTACGTTACTGTCATCTTTTGTAGGATCTTCTTGATATTCTTATTAGCAGCCTCCACGGCGCCGTTCATCTTTGGCCGGTACGGAGAAGAGTTATGGTGTTTTATTTTGAACTGCGTGCAGAGTTCAGTAATCATCTTGTTGTTCAAATTAGTACCATTGTCAGTGATAATCCTTTCAGGGATGCCATATCGACAAAGAAGACTATTCTTGATGAACCGTACCACCACGTTCTTGGTGACAGAAGCAAATGAGGCCGCCTCTACCCACTTTGTAAAGTAATCAATAGCAACAAGGATGAAACGATGTCCGTTAGAAGCAGTAGGTTTAATCTCTCCAATCATATCGATGCCCCACATTGCAAAGGGCCAAGGTGCTGTCAACACGTTCAACGGAGCAGGAGGCACATGTACTTTGTCCGCATAGATCTGGCACTTGTGACATGTTCTGGAGTGATGGTGGCAATCAGCTTCCATGGTAGACCAGTAATACCCTGATCTCAGAATCTTCTTGGCCATTGTATGTCCACTAGAATGAGTCCCGAAAACACCGTCATGCATGTCTTCCATAATCTTTTCTGCTTCCTTTTTATCCACACAGCGAAGCAGAGTCGAATCATGATTACGTTTGTATAACACTCCATTACTCAAAAAGAACTTGGCGGAGAACTTCCTCAGGAATTTTCTGTCATTGATGGATGCCCCTTCAGGGTATTCCTGAGCTTCTAAATATCTTTTCACTTCGTGAAACCAAGGTTTCTCCTCTACTCCCTCAGTAGTAAGTTCATAACAATATGCTGGTTCATCTAATCGTCCAATGGTGATCCTGGGAGCTTCATTGTCCCATCTGACTCTGAACATAGATGACATGGTAGCCAATGCGTCCGCCAGCTGATTCTCTTCCCGTGGAATATGTTCAAATGTAATCTCTTCAAAGTATGGGATTAATGTCATCACCCGCTCTCGATAAGGGATGAGATTCGGATGTTTAGTATCCCATTCTCCTTTGATCTGACTGATTACTAGTGCTGAGTCTCCGTACACCCTCAAAAACTTGATTCGCTGGTCTATAGCGGCCTTGAGTCCCAAAATACATGCTTCATACTCAGCCATATTATTGGTACAATGAAAACATAGTCTAGCAGTGAAAGGTGTATGGTAACCCCCGGGAGAAATAATTACAACCCCAACGCCATTGCCCAATGCATTAGAAGATCCATCAAAAACCATAGTCCATCGGGATCCCAGTTCGGGTCCTTCATCCGGTCCAAGTTTTTCATAATCAGTAACAAGCATGACATCCTCATCTGGGAACTCAAAATTCATAGATTGGTAATCGTCCACCGCTTGATGAGCCAAATGATCAGCTAGCACGCTTCCTTTGATTGCTTTCTGGGTAGTGTACTGGATATCATATTCTGTTAAAATCATTTGCCATCTTGCTATCCTCCCGGAAAGAGCGGGTTTCTCAAATATATATTTGATAGGATCCATCTTAGAAATCAATAAAGTGGTATGATTCAACATATACTGCCTTAGTCGACGAGCAGCCCAGGCCAAAGCACAGCAAGTTTTCTCGAGCAGTGAGTATCTTGTTTCACAGTCGGTAAACTTTTTGCTAAGGTAGTATATGACATGCTCTTTTCGACCAGACTCGTCATGTTGCCCCAACACGCACCCCATTGAATTTTCTAACACGGTCAAATACATGATGAGAGGTCTTCCTTCAACTGGTGGTATCAGGATCGGAGGTTCCTGGAGATACTTCTTGATTTTATCAAAAGCTTCTTGACATTCATCGTTCCATATCATCTCTTGATTTTTCCTTAGTAGTTTGAAGATGGGTTTGCAGGTAGCGGTCAAATGGGAGATAAATCGGGCAATGTAATTCAACCGTCCCAAGAAACCTCTGACTTCTTTATCCGTACGGGGAACTGGCATTTCTTGAATAGCTCTCACCTTAGCCAGGTCGACCTCAATTCCTTTACCACTGACAATAAAGCCCAAGAGTTTACCGGATCTCACTCCGAAGGTGCACTTGTTCGGATTCAATCTCAACTTGTATTTCTTCAACCTCTCAAACAGTTTGTATAAATGATCGAGATATTCTTCTTCAGTATGAGATCTGGCTATCATGTCATCCACATATACTTCTATCTCATGATGGATCATATCATGGAACAAGACCACCATAGCACGCTGGTATGTTGCTCCTGCGTTCTTCAAACCGAATGGCATTACCTTATAACAGAAAGTGCCCCATTGCGTCACAAACGTAGTTTTCTCCATGTCCTCAGGTGCCATTTTAATCTGGTTATAACCCGAGAATCCATCCATGAAGGAGAATACTTTGTGTTGAGCGGTGTTATCTACCAGAACATCGATGTGCGGGAGCGGAAAGTCATCTTTGGGACTTGCTTTATTCAAATCTCTGTAATCTACGCACATTCGCACCTTACCATCCTTCTTCGGCACCGGCATTGAATTGTTTCATAACCTCGGCTTTGATTTTCTCAGACATTTCAGGACGCATGCGGCGAACCTTTTGCTTGACAGGCCGACAATCTTCCTTCGTTGGCAAACGATGCACTACTATGTCAGTATCCAATCCGGGCATGTCTTCATAAGACCAAGCGAAAATCTCTACATAGTTATGTAACATCTGAATCAATCTTTCTTTGACACTGTTTTCCAAGCCTGCTCCTATTTTGACTTCTTTCTTGTCCACTTCAGTACCCAGGTTTACAATTTCGGTTGACTCTTCATGCGGCTGTATAGTCCTTTCTTCTTGCAGTAACAGTCTGGCAAGTTCTCCAGGTACTTCACAATCTTCCTCACCTCCATCCTCGGCTTGGTAGATCGGATTTTCAAAGTCATAATGAACAGTAGTAGAACTATTATCAACAGGATCCAGGGTGGGTATGGATCTGCAATTCGTTACGTGAGTGTGTGTAAGAAAACATAGCTTTTTTAGAAGATGACAGGAAAGATAAAGAGCGCAATATTTGAATGCAAAACGTCCATTGATTTATTGAATATGAATATGCTTATGAAATGACAAACCCTTAACAAATTAGCTATTGTGCCCCGGGCATAGACATAATGCTTTAAGAAGTTCAATTGTAAACATTAAAATTAAAAAAAATCTGCAACACTAAAACAGACAATAACAATTACTCCTGACTAAAGGAAATCGGGATAGTGTCTTCAGTCTTCCAATTATTGAGTCCGTCACCAATTGTTGGGAAAATCCAGCTATCCAGGTCGCAATCGCTATCAGCATCTTCTACAGCATTGATTTGATCTTTGACCCTCTTTTCAGAGTTAAATCCCAGACCAGATTTATCAGACTTGTAGGGTATGTTGATCAGTTGACCCTAACCAGTACGACCACCATTTTCGACCACAGCTTGAGCGTCTTTCAGAGAAATCATGGCAGGAGGAGCTCGAATAACCTCGGGCACAAGGGGAGTTGGCTTATGGACAGGGCTGGGCGGAGGAACCACTTCAAATGACTGAGACGGAGTCTCGAAGAATTCACCATCCATCTCAACGTATCTGAAGGTATGCACACTACTGACGATATACTCTTCTTCCCCACACACAGTGACGATCTTACCCTCTATTGGATATCTCAGCTTTTGATGGAGAGACGAAGCTACAGCACTTGCCCCGTGAATCCAAGGGCGTCCCAACAAGCAGGAATAGGCAGGACGAATATTCATTACGTGGAAGGTAGTGTTGAAGACTTGAGGTCCTATTTTGATAGGGAGAACCACTTCACCATGGACAACACTCTTCGCACCATCGTAAGCACGCACCACAATGTCACTAGGCTTCAGTTCAATGCTCTTGCAGTCAAGTTTATCGAGCACGGCTTTCGGTAGCACATTCAAAGAAGAGCCATTATCTATCAACACATGAGACAAGGTGATCCCCTTACACTCAATGGAGATATGCAGAACTTTATTGTGATTCTTCCCTGCTGGTGTCAGGTCAGCGTTGGAAAAACCTAGGCCATCTTCAACAGTCAGGCTAGCAACATAGTTTTCAAACTGATCGACGGAGGTCTCCTGAGGTACATGAGCAGTCTTCAAGAATTTTATCAAGGCATGGGCATGGGATTCAGAAGATAACAACAAGGATAACATCGAGATCTTAGACGGGGTATGCCCCAACTGTTCTACCACATCGAAATCACTCTTGCGGATGATCTTCAGCACTTCTTCCATTTCTTGTTTGGCAACATCCTCAGTAGTAACTCCGACCGGTGTTTTTGACTGAGAAGGGTTGACTGGTTCCTTTCCCCGGTTTTCGGGAATTGGAGGTGAGATCTCTGGAGAGAAGATCCTTCCACTTCGAGTAACTTTACTAGTCCCAACAATGTCATTAGGATTAGCAGAATTACCAGCTTGCTTTACACCATGGATGTAAACATCACCTCCATAATTCCACGGAATGGCTTTACTTGAGGAATACGGTACTGGGCCAGGTGCAGTAATGATTAGGGGCGTTACCTTGGGCTCAGCAGTAATCTTCACAGGTACTCTAGGAGCGGTAATCTTCACTGGAACTTTGGACCTCGCAATCACAGATACCTCTTCAATAGGGTTCTTCGCCTTGGGAATCTTTTCGAAGAGAATTGTACGATCATCCATCAGCCGTTGAATACCCTTCCTCAACTTCAAGCAATTATTGGGTCGAAGTATGCAGCGATCGCAATTTTCAGCACAACCTGGAAATAAACCGGCTTGCAATAAATTCTTCTTGATGATCAGGAGAGGAGACGTTAAATCAGCTACATTAGAAATGTGAGAATTGTTATCCACAGCATTAACAGTCTTGTCATGGTTAGGCATAGGTGCAGTGATGACGTTAGGAGTCTCCGGAGGCTCAAATTCAATTTCTCCAGCTTCGATCATATCCTGGATTTTATTCTTCAACGACCAACAATCGTTTGTGTCATGCCCGGGGCTATCGGAGTGATACGCACACCTGGCATTGGGATTATAACGAGAAGAAACAGTGTTGGGTTTCATAGGAGGATCTCTGAGGGTGATCAGATTTGCCTTTAGCATCCCCTGCAGTGCTTGTGCCAAGGTCATATTGATCCTGGTAAACTGCCTTCTTGGCTTGTCTTGTTTGGGCTGGAAGTTTTGAGATGGCGGTGCTGCAATCGTAACCGCTCCAATGGTATGGTCACGATTTTTCTTGTTACGACCCTTTTGACCGTACACAACATTTGATTCATTCCTCCCCTGATAGGACCTTTTGGTGCTTGCAGAGGTGGCCGCCTGTATCTTTCCACTTCGGATGCCACTTTCAACACGCTCACCTGTCAATATAAGTTCAGTGAAACCTGATGAAGAACTTCCCAGTAGATGGCTGTAGAATGGGCCAGTCAGGGTGCCCATGAACATGTCCACTAATTCTCGGTCAGTCATAGGGGGTTTGACTCTGCCAGCCAGATCTCTCCATTTCTGAGCGTACTCTTTGAAGCTTTCTTTGGATCCCATAGTCATATTCTGCAACTGTAGCCGAGTAGGTGCTAGTTCAGAGTTATACTGGTACTGTTTATAGAAAGTTGTTGCTAAATCAGTCCAGGTGCGGATGTCAGAGCTCTCGAGCTGATAATACCATTCCAATTGTGTGCCAGACAGACTCTCTTGGAAGAAATGGATCCATAGCTTCCTATCAGTGGTATGCGGCTGAATCTTTCTCACATAAGCTCTCAGATGCATCTGAGGACAGGATGCACCATCGTACTTAGTGAAAGTGGGGATCTTGAATTTGCGGGGAATGACCACATCAGAGACCAGTCCCAAGCTTTCGAAATCCAGACCGGGCGCCTTCTGACCCTCCATAGCTAGCATACGTTCTTCCAGCAACTTGTACTTGTCACCTTTTGGAGAGTACTGTTCATCCTCATAATCTTCCTCATCGTCCTCAGCGTTGAAGAGATCAACATCTTCCTCTCCTGAATCATCTTCCGTCTCCTTTTCTGGACCATTCGGAATTCCACACTTGACTCTCGCGGCCTGTCTTTTAAGCCTTCTTCCTGGGTTAATGTAACCCACAGGTTTCTGGTCTTTCTTATTCTCGAGCAAGAGAGCTTTCAATTCTTCCTGCCCCTTGGATAAGCTCAGCATCATCTCCTGGAATTGAGCATTCTGAGCCTGGAGATCTTTGACAGTTTGTTCGAGAGCCATTTTTCTGTTTAAGAGGAAGACCGTGAGAATATGGTCTTTTGGAATACCTGTTATGCTATGTTATGTTATGTTATGCAATGTATGAAATGTTTTCAAGGACTTTTGGAATTTAACTTTGCATAAACTACCCAAAAGAGAGGAACTTTTATTACTAATTGTTCATTACAAAAAATAATAATACAATGAAAACTTAAGTCTCCCAGGGACGGCTTCTTTTTGGGCGAAGATATGCATTGAGTCTTCGTTCCTCATTAAGTTGGCTGGTGAGCTCTAGTACTTTCTTCTTTTCTGCATTGAATTGAGCTTCGAAAGTATCCCTTTCCTCTCTCAACTGGGTCCAGGACCTCTTCAATTCCTCCACATCGGTAGGCATATCTGGATAAGGAATGATCTGAGAAGCACCTCCTTCGACCCCTGATTCAACAATCAATGGTCCAACCGCAAGATATGGCATGACAAGTTCACGAGCTCTTGCGCGTACCCATCTGAGGTAAGGCTCCATAGGAATAGAATTTTTCTGTCCTAAAGTGCTTCTTTTCACCATGCCCCAAGCTCGTACAAACCTTTGACGGAGACCTTGAGAGTCATTGTCATAGTCAAACACTGTACCTTGAATAATCATTTCATGTGGACCATCTCTTCGAGCATACCCGAACTGACGTAGGGCTAAGGCAGGATTATAAGTAATGCCTCCTCTTATCCCCATGAGTGGTACATTAGGGAATTCTCCACAATGGTCGATGAGGATAACATTTTCTCTGAGATTAGAACACCAACGAATGTCTGAATGGGAGAGTGCCATTATCCTTTGAGACCATTTCAGATTTTGCTCATTCTTCAAGATTGATTGAGGAAGGTGTGAAATAAACCACCTAGACAACAAAGGTACGCAGCACATGAGAGTCCCTTGCTTTTTCAGAGTACGAGTGTGAAGGGAATGCAAAATATCTCCGAGCAAGGTAGGCACAGGGTTATGAGTGAGGAATACCCTAATAGCATTCACGTCTATGAATTGGTCTGGATTAGGGAATAACACCAAACCATAGATTAGTAATGCTAGGACATCCTCGAAAGCATGGACATCCATAACTTTTAGGAATTCTCGGGCCTTATTTATCAGAAATTTGGCCAGTAAACCCTTAACTCCACTTCTTGTTACCCAATTAGTTTCAATGTCGGATTTTGTCAAGTGTAACGCCACGGCAACTTCTTCAGACTTTGGAATCTTTTCCAGACCACTGAAAGGTATTTGATCAAGAATAGGTATCCCAAGCAACTTGGAAAATTCTTCTAATGTGGGTACCAACTGATAATCTGGGAAAGTGAAGCAATGATGTTTAGGGTCGAAGAACTGGAATAGAACCCTCATCATATCTTCTTTAAAACCAGTGGTAACCAAACTGAGGAGATGACCATGTTTCCTGATGAACTGAGCATGATCGGGAAGTTCTGACACTAAGTCCTTGAGTTGAGGAGAGATTGCTACAAAATTGATCCGGATGGTCTTCCTGGAAGCCATAACCTGTTTAACAGGGCAAAGCTAAATCCCTAAGTCCTTGAAATGGTTAGTACAATGCCATGATGTTATGATGTTATGATGTTATGATGTAAATAACAAGCACAAGCAAGTCACACAACAATCATTCTTAAGTTTTAAGGCTTGCATGAGTTCCATAGGTAAGTACCCTCCCCACTGAAGTTTGGTTGGTTCAACCTGTCCTAGAATAGTAACCGGGTTCTAGAAGGATCTCATATCATCGACCTTTCCTTAAGTCCACTTCAGTGCAACGCCAAGTGGTTGACCAAAGCTTCCCTAAAGTCCAATCTCAAAGAGTGTAGTATCGAGTCTCAACCAACCCCAGTCGGAACCGAAGCCAGTCGTCTCACTACTTTCTAATGGCTAGGATTAGTCAATTAGGGTTCTAAAGGTCTGGTTAATGCTTTGATGACACCACGCGAAATGCCAAATTTTTCCTCAAGTAAACATGAGGAACATCAGGACATCCAAAGTGTCACATTAACCGTAGCCATCATTTTAACCATTCCAGTATACGCCGGATAGTCGCGATGATCTATTGCTACTTACCTAAGGTACACTAGATTCGGGTGTAGGATCTTTCACTCAAAAATACCCTTAAAAGAAGGAACAATTTAAAAACATAAACGATTTTTTAAGGTGACCTCTCTCTTCGTAAGTCCCCAGCAGAGTCGCCAGTTCTGTCATACGGTGAACTGACTTTAATGTGTTTTTTAATCGCAATGTCGCGGTTAGCAAGAGTCGCCACCGACTTTTCTTTTATCCAATAAGGAAAGGTGGAAAAGAACAGGAAAGACCTTAATTTAAATTCTTAGGTTCGGGAGGTACATTATACAAAGGGAAGGTGTGAGCACCCTTTGTATCCATGGTTATCCATGGGTTCTTAATTGCTCAATCATTTATGTTTTTCTCGTTTGAAAAAGTGTTTGAAAAATGTGTAGAAAGTGTTTTGAAAAGGAGAATTTAACTTTGTAATGATTCTTGTATGAATGTATACAAAGTGGTTATCTCGATTAGTTTTGAAAGTTGTTTAGAAAAATATAACTCGGCAATGGTCCTAGTGCGGATGTATGCCAAGTGGTGGTTTTCTAAAAAGATGTTTGGAAATGTGTGAGGTGTGAAAAGTATTTTAGGTTATGAATGAGCAATTAAGGGTTATACCTATCCGAGGTCTTTCCGGGCATTTCCTATCCTTATGAGGGTAAAACTGTCCTTACTATTAAGAAGTAAGTAGTTTTATCCTTTGGACGTAAAAGGGTCATCGTACGGTCATCGATTGGTCATTGAAGGCAACAGTTGTGAGGATACCTTAGCATTCGAAGGGACTATCATCATTTAATCGTAGGCTATACCGAAGGGTCATCGCGGGACAAAGGCAACATTCGAGGGACTATGATGATTTAACCGAAGGGTCTTTGATAAGGGTATCCCCATATTCGCGGGACATGACCGTAAATGCCGAAATCGTGGGGTAACAAAGAGAGGTCCAAGATCACTTATTTAAAGGCAATGTGTTGTAATTACTTAGATAGCCGTAATCAATTAGGTAATTAGGTCCATATTAAAATCAATACATTAAGATCAATTAAGCCATTAGGGTGGATCTTCGCCATGAAATGAATACATTAAAATCAATTGAGTAATCCAGGGTGAATCTCCATAAGGATCTCCCACACATAAAGTGGGATACCTAGCCGGCCGTTTCCTCGGGAACATGTAAACCTTTGCACAATTCAACACACGGGTTAGAGCATCAAAGTAAAGTACAATTGAAAATTGCACTACAACACAACAGTCATAATCTCAGGCCAAATGATGCAGAATTATAATAAGTCTTGGTTAGATAGACATAAGGCATAATAGAAAAGAAACAAAGCAGCCACTGTCCCGTTCGCCTCTGCTTCGCCTGGCGAAGGCTCAGCGAATGCTCGCTACAGGCTCGCTTAGCGATGTGCTAGCGAGCGGCCACGGGTTTGGAGTTTGACAGCAGCATGACCTCCGAAAACCTGAACTTGTATGGCACTTGATTACAGGAATAGCATGGACAAACATTCATGATATTCAAGCATATTTAAATTCGCATGTGAAATCAAATTACATATTCGAAACTTCAATCATGATGCTTTATGTATATAGGGATTACCGATTAAAAGCATAAAACAATAGTGATGCGCAAACCTGCTTGCAACTAAGCTGCTATGTTGAAGAGACTGATCGCTTTTGGTATCGGAGGGAGTTGGGCGGCGGTAGCTTCGGAGCGGAGGAGCGGCCTTCAGGGTTTCTTCACTCGGAACTCTCTAAAGTAGCCTCCAGGGTTTCTGTGCCAGGGTTTCCGTCCGTCTTCCTCCGTCTTTTTCCTCTTTTTTTTCGTGACTGAAGCTTGGCTATTTATAGTGCTCTTGTCGTGACCTAATGGGCTCAGAATGAAGCCCAGAAATTCTGATATTCGCCAGCTTCGCTGGGCGAAGGAATTACTCGCCTAGCGAGCCAGCTAGTTTGGGCTTTTTCTGGATCTGGTGCTTCGCTGGGGCGAGTGTCATAACGAGGGGTTCGCTAGGCGAAGGAATTGCTCGCCTAGCGAGCGAGCTACTTCGGGCCATTTTCTGGATTGGGCCTGTTGTGAGTTGGGCTTTTGTTCCTTTAATGTCAGGGCCTTGCAAAATAAGTTGGGGCGCCTCGAGAGTGTTTGGCAAGATTAATGGGCAAATTTTGGGGTATGACAGTTGTGTTGTTTGTAGTGTGAACCCAAGAGGGTGTGATGTGGTGAAAAGGGACATCCAATGTCTGATGGATGAAGGCATGATCCAAATTGTTCAATCTCGTCATGTAGATGACGACGTCAATGTCATAGCGCCCGTTTTCAAACAACAAGAGCGGTTGGTAATTCAATATGATAGCGGTAACAATAATAATGTCAGTCAAAGATCAGTATCGCCGTTGGTAATACGGTTAGCGGGCCCAGTCCCGTATTCATCTGATAAGGTTGTACCGTACTAGTACAATCCTACAATGATAAAGAATGGTCAAGAGGTCCCGTTACCTACGACTGGTTCAGTAGTGAGCATTGTCGATGTTACGAAGGTGACCCGCAGTGGTCGAGTGTTTGGGCCGGTGTTCCTAGAAAACAAAGAAGAAACGATTGTTGGTAAGAAGGCGGAGGTGCCTAATGTAGATCCGGTTGGTTGTTCAAAAGATAAGTCTGGTGAATCCAGCAACTTGAAAGCCAATGATGATGATGAGGTACTCTGATTGATAAAAAGGAGAGAGTTTAATGTGGTAGAGCAGTTACTCCAAACTCCCTCAAAAATCTTAGTGTTGTCTCTGCTGATGAATTCTGAAGCGCACAGAGAAGCACTACAAAGAGTTCTTGAACAAGCATACATAGAGCATGATGTTACTGTGGATCAGTTTGATCAAATTGTGGCTAACATCACTTCATGCAATAGTTTGAGCTTCTGCGATGAAGAACTTCCTGAGGAGGGAAGAAATCATAACCTCGCTTTGCATATTTCAATGAACTGTAAGGATGATGCTTTGTCAAATGTGCTTGTTGACACCGGTTCGTCACTAAATGTGCTTCCGGAGTCAACTTTGTCAAAGCTATCTTACCAAGGAGCGCCTATGAGGTATAGCGGTGTAATCGTCAAAGCCTTTGATGGTTCACGCAAGACAGTAATTGGTGAAGTGGGTCTTCTAGTTAAGATAGGTCCGAGTGATTTTCAGATTACTTTTCAAGTAATGGATATCCATCCGGCCTATAGCTGTTTATTGGGAAGGCCATGGATTCATGAGGCAGGGGCTGTTACCTCCACTCTGCATCAGAAATTGAAATTTGTCAAGAATGGCAAGCTTGTGATTGTTGGAGGAGAGAAGGCGCTGTTGGTTAGCCATCTATCATCTTTCTTGTATGTTGAAGCTAAGGATGAGGTTGGAACTCCGTTCCAAGCCTTGTCTATTGCTGATGAGAAGAGAGTTGGGGCACCTATGTCCTCGTTGAAAGATGCCAAGAAGATTGTGGAAGAAGGTACCGTTGACCAGTAGGGGCGCATGGTAGAGGTCTCCGACAACAAAGGCAGAACCGGTTTGGGGTTCCAGAAAGGCTCATCAATTGCAAGATCTGAAGATATGCAACTCAGCTTCCGTAGCGGAGGGTTCATTCATGGCAATGAACAACACTTAGCTGATGTGCTAGAGGATAGCGAAGAGGAAGACTGCACCAACTTTGTAACACATGGAAAGACATGCAACAATTGGATTGCTATTGATATTCCTGTTATTTTGCATCGATCTAAGTAATTGCTTTTATATTTTAAAATCCTTTTCCTATGCCTAAGGGAGAAGTGAACATTGTTTGGGCATTTTAAATTGATCATTAATAAAATTAATTCTATTCATCCACATCTTTCATGTTTATTTTTTACTTTTTGCTTTATTCTGAAAATGGTAATCACAAAAAACATAAATAAACAATATAATTGTCCATCTGCATAATATTTGGTCACAAATTCACTTCTCTAAAATCAAAATATCAAATCATTATGCAGGTTGGTTTCTAACCCCATTGAATACAATGATCCTTCTCCTTCTCCAAATTTTGAATTCCCTGTGTTTGAGGCCGAGGAGGAAAGTGATGTAGAAGTGAGTGATGAATTGTCTCATCTTCTTGAGCAAACAGTCAGTAGAGTCAAAACTGTTCACAAACACTCAAGTCAAATGACTCCATTCACACATTAAAACATCTTGGGACATCACCATAAGATAGTCCTGTGCGTTAGCTTTCCAACACTTTGAACTACGTCTCAATCAGAGTCATTAAGCTAAAGTTTGGATGAAAACAGTATCTGAACAAAATCAGCCTCTTCTGATTCGAATCATGTTATTTTCTTAATTCAAATCAAATAAGGTAGAAGCATTTTTTCTAAAATTTGACCTCTGATTCAAATCATGTTGAAACCTTGATTTGAATCAAACTGGGTAAAATCGTTTTATGCTACGTTTTAACTTATGATTCGAATCATGTTGAAGTACTTATTCGAATCAAACCTGGCTACATAATTTTTATTCTAAATCTTCATGGGAATTTCACTCCTAAGCGCAATTTCTTCACCATAGACCTCAAATTTAAATTCCAGAGAACCTCATACTTACATCAAATCATCATACATCAATCATATAAGATTTAACACATCAGTAACGCACAGATTAATCATCCATATCATCAGTTAGCCACAAAATCATCATCGTGTTCATAAAATAAAAGCATATATTCATGAACATAAAAACTCAGAATTGCACATACAATTTCATACAAAAATCAGTTACCAATACAACATAAAATTCATAGTATATCACAATAATTAAGAGAGATTTTGCACAAACCATCTCAAGATTCAATAATTTCATCAATGGAAGAAAAATAGAAGGAAATGGTTAAGAGGATAAGGAATCTTCTCTATTCTTCATGCTTAAACACCTATATCATGAAAAATTCCTCCTACCTCGAATTTGCAGCAAGCTTCAACTTACAGCATCACACTACTACGTAAAACCCATTTCACAACAGTTGGAAAAGGGATACCAATACGCCTGACCAACCGTTATGAGGTAAGGGGTGGTTGTATGTATGATGTTTTCCACCACAATCGTGTGACTGTGATTATAAGATATGTAGCGCATTATCTATCACAACGGTTACTTCAAACAACCATTGTGATATTCTTTAATGCATAACATCTAGCAACGGTTCTTCTAAACAACCGTTATAATATATACACTGAGTTTATTATAACTCATGTGGAATGCATATTTCGTCAATGCTCACTAAACATATAACATTTCAATCTGATATAGAATATTATAATATGACAAATTAAATCATATTAGAAGAACAAGTTACATGTTTAATACTAGACAAGAGTTCTTCAGTCTGTTATCTGCATTTCACTCTTTAACCATTAGAACTTTGTTTAATGCTCATTATTCTTCAACCTCCTCTTCTTTCACCTCTAGTTCATTTTGAAAAATATTATTTACTTTGCAAACAAAACTAGAGGTGGAGAAAGGGGCGTCTGAAGAAAAAGAAACATTAAACCAAGTTCTAACGGTTAAACAACGAAATATAGATAACGGACTGCAGAATTCTTGTCTATAATTGAACGTGTAACTTGTTTCCTAATATAACTTTATCTATCATATTAGAATTTTCTTATGCAATCTGAAAAGTTATATATTTGGTAAGGGGTTGAAAAAACACTCAAACCACATAAGATATGACAAACTCATCTTTTAAACAAATATTAACAACGACATTCATCAACAATAAACCTTAAACAACAGACATGATAAAACAAGAAACTCTTATTAAAAACAACAAAATCATCAACGCATAACATAAACTACATACAACATACACCTTTTATTAAACAACAACAACAACAAAAACATATCAACTATTAGAATTTTTAGAAACATACTTGTCCCATAATGACATCCACAATGAAAGGAGGATGAAGCTAAAGTGAGAGCTACAAACTTGTGTTAATTTTGAATGAATGTCATTATGGGTATTTCACACAAGTTTGCAGCGCTCACTTTAGCTTCATCTTCGTTAAAAAAAATTCATTCACCATCCCTACCTACAAGTTAAAATAAACAGAAAGGTCAAACATTATGAAACAAGTTATTGAAACATAAACAATAATACATAAACATATTTTGAAATATAAACTATTGTGAAGATGAACCTGTAAGGTAACCGTTTACTAAAGTTTGATGCAACAAAGGTAACTCTTCGAAGAAGACGGATTCACTACATAAGTTTGAGGTTTTCATATGAGAGAGACGAGTGACAAAGATGCTACAATTTTAAAGATATGTTAAGGTTTTGTTTTGAGAGCGACGTATGTTATGAAGCGAGAGATAATTCCTCTTATATATAAATATGTTAACACCTTTCACCATATTGATAATATGATCCATCATGAAATGATTGCACCTTACACCACGGTTGGTTATAAGAACCACAGTTGGTTATAAGAACCACGATGATATACAAAATCAAGTCCATTATGTCACGATAAATGAAAAATTATTTGTGTTGGGATTCAAACCCTTTCACTCCAAGTACATTTCACTACGGTTGTTAACTATGACTGTAGAGAAATATCTTTTAGTAAATACCAAATAAAATGCACAAAAAGAGTTATTACCACGGTTAACGGGAAGACGGTTGAAAAATGGATATTACGAAATGTCTATTTTGTAGTAGTGACGAGATCTCTCTTTTCTCCTACTTCTTGCAATGCTAGAGCTCTCTTTGACTATGCTCACAACTTATTCTCCCAAAAAAATAACCCTAACTCTATTTAAGTAAAATCCTATTATTTTTACTAATTCACTAACTCCCCTCAATTCTCACTAATACCACCATTTTCCTTAATTTTAATTTAATTCTAGTTTCCTTCCTAAAACTCAATTTCTCTTTATTTCTACTATTTAAATAAATAATATTATAATACTTACTACCCACACTCATAAAAATAATTAAAACAATTAAATAACTCAAAAATACTTCAAAACTCAATTAAAGAAACGAAAAATTGAAGTGTTACACGATGAACAACAACTTTCTTAATTTTAAAGCAAAATCGAGGTGTTACACGATAAACAACAATATTTTTAATTTTAATTTTTCTATATTTTTCTCTCTCTAAAACAAATTTGGTTAATACAATTTATAATTTGATTAAAATATAACTTTAAATCAAAAAGTGATCTTAAGTGGTAAAACATAACTGATTAACTGAGTTTTAAAAAAATTGATTAATATAATTTATAATTTAATTATCGAGTCTTGTGACAACAAAAAATAAAATCTTACGTCTTAAATGAACTTTGGTAAATGATATGTAAACTGTTTGTTAATACAACTTATATTTTGATTAATGATTGTCAAAGCATAAAACATAGTCTTTAAGTAGTAAAAAAGAATTAGTTGTGAAAGTGTAAAGTGGTGATTAATATATTTTATAATTTGATTAATGAATGTCAAAATATTAAAAATAGTTTTAAGTAGTGTAATAAAGTGATTTAGTAAAGTCTAAAATGCCTGAAAGTGATTAGTATTATATTTATTATTATTTAATGAGTTACTAGTAAAATAACTAATTAATAATTTTTTTTAATAAAGCAATTCAATTGATTAATAATACAATTTTATATTTGTGTTATAAAGTAATTTTTTATATTTTTAAAAATATTGATTTATTTTAAAAATAATTTTCAAAACTTATTGTTCATCATATTATGAATAGTAAATATGATATACATGTAAAATTTGATTCAAAAGAAAATTATTTTATAAAAATAGAATTTTGTAACCTAACATAAAGAACATTGAAACAACAAAGAAGTTAACATAAACTCTAAAAAAACACGTTGTTCTTGAAAAGTCTACGAAATGATCCATTTTGTTAAAATATTTCAGCAAAAGGAACAACATGGAAATAAATAAATAAAAGACATTAATATAATGTTTCATAGAGAAAAAACCACATAGCTATCATCAGAACCGGCTGAGGGCAAGATCACCTTTGTTTTTTTTAAAATAAAATATATATTTAATATTATATTAAATAAATTATAAAATTGATAATTAAATGAATTTGTCATTTGTCAAGCAACATGATGGTAAAAATTGTGAATCTTTCTTTTTATTCTTTTTCAATTACGGTTGCCTAATTTTTTCTTTATTATGATAAAAAATTAATAATTTAAACTATTTGAAGATAAATAAAAAGTATAAAAGTAAAATTAAATTAAATTTTTTAATCATTGATTCTTTTTATTTTGTAATTATTAAATTCTTTTTTTTTATTTCTAATTTTGTTTATTAATTATTTTAATAATCTTTTGCTATGTAATGGATATATCATTATAGAACATTCTAACCGAAAAGACATTTAAATATTTATTAAAATTTAAAAAATATTAAAATTATAAATTAATTTTAGTCTTAATTGAATTTTATAATTTACAAAGAAGAATTTAATTGAAATATATTAAAAGTGTAAATTTTCTTTACATATTTAATTAATTATAGACGTTAATGTTGGAAAGAGTTTAAATTTTAATCATCCATAAAATAATGTAAACAAATATCGATAATCTAATATTGTAAAAAAAAAATCAGTACATAGTAATTAACTCTTAGAAGAAAAAAAAAATAAAGATAAATAAATATAAAATGCATGATATATCTATAACTATATATAAAGGGGGATAAGTGATTTTGGACTTATCTATTTTCATTTTCAATTTATCCTTTAAAATATATACAATTTATTTCATTAAAAAAATAAAATATTAATAAATTTACCATTTTTAAATATGCATAACTATAAAGTTGGTTTTTGCACTATCTTCAAGATATATATATATATATATATATATATATATATATATATATATATATATAATATATATATATATATATATATATATATATATATATATATATATATAATATATATATATATATATATATATAATATATATATATATATATATAGATAGATAGATAGATAGATAGATAGATAGATAGATAGATAGATAGAGAGAGTAGGGGCATGTACCCCCACAATGTTTTTTATTTTTTAATATATATATATATATATATATATATATATATATATATATATATATATATATATATATATATATATATATATATATATATATATATATATATATATATATATATATATATATATATATATATATATATATATATTATTTATTTTGAAAGTCTATTTTAAAATTAAATATAGTCAAATTGGTTGTGCTTAATTTTAAAATAATTTTTTAGTAAAATTTTAACAATAATTTCATTGTATATATTTTTATTTTGATTGTGATGCATTGATAGTATAAAACTTTTTACACTGACAGTGCATATCAATTAATCTCTTACTCATATTATATTAATTATTTATATATAGAGATAAATATAATTTTGTTAATAATAAAATTGAGAAAATTACACAAACAAAAAATTAAAAAAATTACTAAATACTTTTTTAAAAATTAAATATCGTAAAAGATAAAAAAAAATGATGTATAATTTTTGTTTTAAAAAATAAATTTCATATATTACACTATTAATTTATAAACTAATATATTGCCCCCATAATTTAAAATCTCTGACAAAGTCTATATATATATATATATATATATATATATATATATATATATATATATATATATATATATATATATATATATATATATATATATATATATTAAATGATATAAATAAAAATCAAATAAAAATTATGTTTTAGAATCCTCTCAAAATGTAACTTTCATTCCAATAATAATTTCTATTTTATATATATATATATATATATATGAGATTAATTACTATACAATGTCAGTGTAAAAAGTTTTACACCGTCGGTTCATCACCATCACCCGTTTGTATTACTTTATAGATTTTTAAAATAAAAGTCAAACTTCTTTTAATATCCAACGTCTATAATTAAGTGATGGTGTAAAACTCTTTTACACCGACAGTGTATTTCAATTAATCTATATATATATATATATATATATATATATATATATATATATATATATATATATATATATATATATATATATATATATATATATATATATATATATATATATATATATATATATATATATATATATATATATATATTAAATGATATAAATTAAAATTAAATAAAAATTATGTTTCACGATCCTCTCAAAATGTAACTTTCATTCCAATAATAATCTCTTTAAATGATATATATTACAATAAAATAAAAATTATATTTTTATTTTTACTCATATGTATATTTAAAAAGATGAATTAACGGGCACGGAGTGTCTAAACTGCCCATTTAGACGTCAGTTTTAATAAGTTTAGCAAGAAGTACTACCGACCAGCATGTTTTCATGTTCTTTGAAAAGAACATTAATGACCTAAAAGGAAAATTGTTGACAAACAATAACTGTTTTTGAAGAAAAATCAAGGTGGTGGAGCCTACGGCGGATTCCGACGGATCATGGATGCCGGTTACAACAAGCTTTTATGAATTATTTTTAGTTAAAGAGAACCAGCCTGGAAAGGTAACAAGGACGAACATTTACGGTGGAAATTGGCTTTCTAACATCCTTTGCCGTTGACAATAATAATTTCATGACAAAGCAAACTTTGGTTTGTAATTTATGGATTTGGCATTGGGATGCTTTGCATTTGTACTTTTTATCATTGGATTCTATCACTAACATGTCTATAGTAAGGGATTAGATATATCTAATCTAACAGACACCACCAAACAAATGTTCAATTAAATGAGTTTGAAGTAATTAGATCGGATTAATATTTGACTCTTACTTATGAAAACAAATATTTTATTCAAGAATTTAATTAACAAATAGGGTAGAGTTTTTTTATGGTTAATTAATAGTAGTAATAACTGATAAAATCATTAGAAAATTTTAATTTTAATTTTAATTTATTTTAAAATCATATACATAAATAGTTTTAATGTGCAAACATACTTAAATAAATTGTAAATCTGTATTTTCGATTAAAACTCTATATTTATAAATTCAAAATTTTCCGTTACAAAATATCTTAAAACATATCTCCATTGAATTTAAATTTATATATTTTTCATTAGAAATTTAAGTGAATGATTTGAATTAAGACATAAAAATGCATAAAATTTGTTTATATGATTCAAATCAATATTTTTATAATTCGAATTAACTTAATCGAACCAAAATCCAAGATTTTGGGTCATTATTTGATTCAAGTCGAGTCTTTTTATGATTCAAATCAAAATCTCTATGATTAGAGTCAGACTTTCATGTAATTCGAATCAAATACACAAAAATAAAATTCAGTTTTTCAGAATTATGTTTGATTCGATTTATATTATGCCATGATTTGAATCAAATGGACAATATAAAAGTCAACCCTTCTAATGATTCGAATCACACTTCAATGATTTCAAATTTTAACAAAAATGAAATGTTATTTTGAATTGAGAATTGCACGATTTGAATTATGTTGTGATGTGTTTCTTGATCCAAATCTCCGACTAATTAACTAGAAATATATTGGATTGACTTTAACCAAATGGTTCAATTTATGAGTGCATAAAAATAATTTAACACTCAACCTTAGAATGCACAACTATGTGAGAAGACTCAATTACGACAAATAAACAAACTACTACTAAATTAACAAACAACAAAATATAAAAGGATAAACTCTAAGAGACCGAGCAAATTCACTTTGGTCTTAAAATGATAGGATATAGAAGTTGTCATCGATGTATGACAAAAAAAAATAAGTTTGGACAAGATTTCAAGTAAATAGGTTAATGACTTCCCTTTTAGCACGAAGATCCGCATGGAATATACATAAATTATTTGCATGCCAAAATTTTTAAAGGAGACATGAAAACTATAAGTGACACAACTCTAAAATTAGAAATTTGTCGCAACCATAGACATGTCAATCCTCACAAAATATCGAGATATTTCATCAAAGTCAATGATACCTAAAATATTCTACATGGTCTTTTTGACTTCCTTAATTTAATTGAGCCATTTGGTGTGTCTGGGAAGAATTAAAGTAGGAGAAATCATCATTACGCACCTTTCTCAAAGAAATATAAAGTATTATATTTTGGCGAAGAAAAAATAGTGGCTTTATCTTTGTAACAACATATATGAATTTTAAGGTCGTTAGAAATACCTTCATTTCAAAAATGAGGCATCGTAAAGGTAGAAGGAGGAGTTCTAGTACCATATGGGATAAAATTCATTCCTTGACACCACAAATAAGTCCCACAAGGCACCTCATTAATATTTGAAATCATGTTTGATGAATTATTATTGAAGGTTTTACGAGTACACATACATAGAGCATTGTAATTAAAAATTGAAAATTTAGGAAAAAAACACACAAATATTTTGAGAATAACTCTAGACATTAAAATGTAAAATAAGTTAGGGTTTTGAGAACCGAATTTTTAAAATAGAACCCTTGAAAAGATGAACCAGTTATGCCTATAATATCTAAAAGGTGCAGGTAACCATCACCCTACTTTGACACCATATTCAAAAGACACGACTCTTTATTAGACTCATGACGTGTGAGATACATAATCAAAGACACACTCGTTTACTTAAGACATGTAGCCTTTGGATATGTTGAGTCATAGCCATCATAACCTTTGATCGTTTGTCAAATAACCTTTGATTGTTCACCAAAGAGGATTGTTAATCAAAATAAGGTCTAAGTTCTCGAATAAAACATTGATGGATTCAACTACAATGGTGAAATTGACATAGAATATAACTTGCAAGACACATTTGCATAACATGATGAGCTTCACTACACTTTCTATTAATACAATTAGTTTTGATAATGGATATTTCCAACATGTGTTATATCACGACTTAAATTAAACATAATATCAACCGGGAAATTTAACATCGATATAATGTCAATTTTCAAAGAAAAATATTTTAACTAATATAAACTTCTAGCACATGATCTGTGAGAATGGCTCGACAAAGTAACTTTTAGGATCATAGCCTATAAGTGATACCCGTAAAGACAACCATTTAAAATAATAATAATAATACTTTAATCAAAACCATTCATATAACAATATGAACAACAATAACTTATGTACTACAAACTCAAACTTCATCAAGTTCTTGAAAATTTAAAAAACATAATGAGATTAACTTATGAGAGACTATTAATCTATGATTAAAAAATAACACATTTATTTTGTAAAACATTTGGGATAGGTAATATTATGGTTAACCTATATCCAATATTCTTTTTATTCTAGTCCCTATATTGACCTCATATTTTATCTCCATAGTGGTATAGGTTCGGAGAAAATCCAACCCAAAGCTAATGACTTGGGATGAATTAAAAGATTGATCCAGATTTTATACATGTTGGACTAGCGTAAGCCATACTATATATGCCTTAATAGGCTTGATGTTTGGTGGATTATGGACTGAGATAAGCGACGATGCCACATGGATTCCATTACACTTAGACGAAACAAACATGCCTAGCTTAAATCCACCATTCAAATTTCTTAGCTAAGTTTGTACATTCATCATATCTAGGTCAACATAGAAATTTATATCATACAGAGTTCAACCTCGATTACTTATACCCAACTCTTCATCAAAGTTGTGGTCCTTATAAAGAGTATTTCATGGAATGTCTTACATCATGCACAAATGAGTAACGTAAGATTAATGTGCTCAACTCCATGCTTATGTAGAAACAAATGACGTCACATGTGTGTGCTTAACTCCATTCTCATGTATGAACGAGTTGCGTGGATCTATGAGGTTAAACGTAATGGGCTTGTAGATTCAAAGATATGGTCATTGAGTCAACACAATGAGAACCATAAAATAATACATTTAAGATGGGAAAAAGGAACCAAATTCATATAAGGAAAATAAGGTATTTTATCCTTTGTATTTTTCTACTAGTACTATTGGAATGCCTTCTAGGGAATTCCACTTAGTAGCTCATTTATTTTTAGTTACATTGTGTTTAAACACATGAACATTGGTGCATATTATGGGGCTATAGTAAAAAAATTCAACAACCTAGCTCTATTCTTGACCTACTTAAGGTCATGGTAGACCAACCACCTCTTCAGGTTTTGTGGTCAATGAAGATTTCAACTCACATTTAACTCTACTTATGGAGGCGGTACTCCAAGAGAGAAACATGGAGAAACAAGAATTAAATGAGGATCACCAATGTAAACAAGAGGAAATTAAATTTTGGGAGTCCAAGATGGGACAAAAACTAAATGAGCGAAAACATAAACTCAAACACCTAATAAAGGCCATAGATAGGGAGATAAGGAAAACAACCAAGTTCATACAGAACAATGTCATTAGAGCGAAACCACTAGGCTAATTCCCCGGGCTTTTCAAAATGTTTGAATGTAAATCCAAAAAGTATCTAGTCTTATTCTCTCCCGGGACCCTATCATTAATTCTTATGACAAAACAAGTGACCCTCAAAGTCATGTCTCAATGTTTCGAATGCACATGTTCATAAACTGAGTTAACGACACATTGAGCTAGGAAATTTCAATGAGGATCTTAAAAGATATAAATCATTAGTGAATTGAAAAAGAAAGTCTAGGACCAATACAAAATTTGAATACCTTAAGAACCATTTTATTTCCCAATTTGCAGCAAACATTGAGAAGCCTTTCTTGGTAGCCAACTTTTATAATGTACAACAATGTTTAACTAGATCATTAAGAAACTACCTAAACCAATTCAACAACGGCACACTCAAAGTCGTAAAACCAAATAAAAATATATTTAGCAAGGCCTTTGATAAAGATTTGAGTTCGAGAACTTTCATTAAAACCTTAAATCTTCATAAGCCATTATCAATGGATGTGATCCGAATAAGAGCCAATAACTATATTGAGATTGAGGAGACTGCTCAAGAGAAGGGGTATTGAGAGATAATAAGTACAGACCAAACAAATGAGGGTCATTTAGAGTGAAGGAGGGAATAAAAAATAAAGTTAATATCTTGGAGCGCCTAGATGGTAAAAACGATACCACAAACTTGGAACACAGTAAATCTTCGTTACTACATCATCTAAAGAAGGGAAGAAATTATGAAAGAAGAAATTATGTAAATCTCTACTTTTATTCTCATGTTTTAGTTAAATTAAAGGTATGTTATGGATATGTGATATTTAACGTAATTGTGCTAAGTAGTTATTTTTAATGTTTCCTATAACTCTTTTTTAATAAAAACTATATTGTAATTAAGATTAATTTTTTCCATGATTTTCAAATTCAAATTTATATTTTAGAGAAAGATTTATTAGAGAATTTTCTTCACGTCCTAGTAAAGGTAGCCAAGCTGAGATATACTTTTAATATCTGAGAGAGAGTCAATATAGACTCGAACCTTAGGAAAATTTATGTTATAGTAAAATATATATTAAAGGACTTCTTTAACGTACTAATAAGGGTAGTCGAGCACAAAAAAGCCTCCAAACCTAAGTGAGAATCAGTATAGACCCGACCCTTACACAAATTTGTGTTATATCAAAAGATTTATTATAGACTTTCCTTGATGTCCTAATAATGGTGATCGAACATATATTCACATTCGATGCTCAAAAGGAATTAGTATCACCCAACCCTTAGTAAATTTTATATTATAAAGAATGATTCGTTAGAGACTTTTCTAAACATCCTTATAAGAATGTCTAACAATAGCTACACCTTCAAGACCTAAGAGAGAATCTGTATAGACCCGACCTTTAAGAAAATTTATGTTTAAGTGAAAAATATGTTAGAGGTTTTCCATGATATCCTGGTAAGGGTGGTTGAGATGACCCGTGCGTTCAAGATCTAATTAATATTTGTTTATAAACCCAATCCTTGTGAAACATTATGATGTAGGGAAGGATTCGTTAGAGACCTTCCTTAGCATACTAATATGGATGGCCAAGCAGACATCCACATTCGAAGGATGAAACATATCAATAATAAAATAATAACATGAAAAAATATCAAACCCCAAAGGCATAGTGGATCTCATTGTGGAACCTTGTTTTACAATTGATATATTTTTAACAAGGACATTAACTTTTGATGATGACAACTAAAGTATTACGATTTGTCAAACATGAACGATTAAATGGATAAAGATGCAAACCTATATTAAGGGTTTGATGAACTTGACGATCCGATGATGGAAAAAAAAGAATACAACTAAAGCCTCATCTTAAATCCACTCAAGCATGTGTCAACATAAAGAAAAGTATCTAACAAAGGCTTGAAGCAATATTTGGTGATCTCCTAACTTAGCATTAGTGATATCTTATTTTAGTAATGAGTAAACGATTGTAAAAGCAAAGGGACTTTATCGTAAAAGTATAAGGCTAAAAGCACACACACAGTAAAACATCTTTCAAAATGTTTTATCAAATAAAACATCTTCAAATATATCTTGAAATTGTGTCGGAAGACTTAGGAGCTGTTAAAATAGCTAGAGGGAAAATTTTGGCTTATCTAATCGATTAGGTCCTTTGTCTAATCGATTAAATTAGTTCAAACTTACGCCTAAGCAATTTCGACAGTTCCTTAATGATGTGCAATGACTAGATATATTTTCCTTCCTTGTATGGAACTTACAAACGATTATTTTCATCTTTTAATCGATTAGACTTAGATTATAATGGTTTAGATTGTTACAAAATGCATTCAATGAAATTTCCTTTTTGAGCCAACCTCAGGCCTATAAATAGAGGTTTCATTTCTCGTTCAAATCATCCAGAATCGTGTTTTGACACTTTCATCTCTCTCTCTCTCTCTCTCTAAACATTTCTTTAACTTTCTCTCACTATGTTTTTAGCATAAGTGCTTTTGTGAGAAGAGTCATTTTGTGAGTGAGACCATTTTTGTAATTCTTGAATGGGTAGAATTGTAAAATTCACCAAGGGAACCTTTTGTGTATAGTTTGGTTGAATACTGTCCAATTAGGGATTTTATTGGGTTAAAGTTAAACCCGTAAAAAGCTTTTGTTTGGGATTGAGCATTTCAGACCTAGTTTAGGTTGAAGATCAGCCTGTGATTCATAGGTTCTTGGTAAGCTCGATGATAAAACATGGATAGGTTGAAGTTAAGCCCGGTACTTAAAAGCTTCACGGGTTCGAGATCAACCCCGTGTTAAAATGTCACAGGTTTTTGGTTATCCCGGTTAAAACCAAGATATTGAGCTCAAAGGTTATTAAACTTGAAGACTAACCGCTTGAAGTTCCATTTTTATGGAGAGAAGACTAACCACTTCAATGTTTGGGAAGGAAGATTTACCCCTTCACTCTCAAGTTTACTATGAAGAAAATATGCAAACGCCCATATCCATCGTCTTGTATATTGTGATTGAAAATCAATCACCATTTCCTTGTATATGGGGGGTTGTAAGTCTTTCCTGCTAAAAGATCTCAAAGTATTAACGAAAACTCTCAAGATCAATTATTGGGGAGAGGAGTAAGTCCTTTTTTACCGAACATCTATAATTCTTGGTGTTCCTCTTTTCCCTTAATTCCTTTTATTTATGTATTTTATTTTTCTGCTGCTAATTTTTAAAAATACATTTTAAATATGATTTTATTTCTCAAATTTTTTAAAACCATTTTTTTCCAAACCACACAATCAACCCTATCCCCCCTCTTGTATGTGAAGTCTTAAGTCCAACACTCATAAATAAAAACATCAATGTACGACAAAGCTTAGCTCGGGTACAAATAACATACAAAGATACATGTAGTATATAAGAATTGCAAATTAACACAGTCGTGGCTCCAAGGTGACCTCATAAATAGTATAAAAAAATTGTACTTTAAATTATAAAAGAAAGTTAAAATAGTATGAAGGTATAACATAATAGAACCAAGCAATGAGTCGAGTTCCCCTATAAAGATTACCTACCTCTGAGAGAATCATGGGTTGAGTCACAATACCAAATGAAGCTCTAGGGTCCATAATTTGACCTCTTTGGAAAATTATGTGTGAGTTATCCAATGTAAGTTCAATGTCATAATAAAGCACTCTGGCCTACTGAAGAGAGAGTGAAACACCACCTTCAAATTCTTCAATATCGGTGTCCAAAATAATCTATATATATTTTTCTTCTTAGCACCATCAATTCAAAGATATTCAAGATGCAACTCTAGCTCATAACAATGTGACTCTAGGTTGTAATGACCTACATGAAAGGTATGTTAACTCTCATGATAAGCTTTAAGCTTAAGATTGATTTTTTTAGTGTCTACATAGTGTTGTTAAAGGACTCCCTCATATAATAATTGTCTACTTCTCCTTTATCTAGATAATTTCTCAAATTGATAACAAAAACAAGATAGTGAAAATGCTCTTCTTTAATAACTTTGCTAGTCTTTGAGGCAAGTGCACCTCTTTAAGAAATTTGTGGTTCTCAGAGGCCACGCATAGAGAGTAGTTCTTTTACGACCTCCAATGAATCATCAAAATTGAGATGACAAATTATCTTCTTGCCAAAGAAGAAGGTGAGATAAGGTAGTTGTGAAGGAGGTGAACTAAAGTAAATGCAAAGCGATAAGGAGGTGAGCTAAGTTAGGTGCAAAGTGAGGATGAGGTAATCTAAGGTAGGTGTGGAGAATGTGAGCTAGAGTAAGTGAAAACTGAGGAGGCGATAATATAAGGTAGGTGTAGAGGACATGATATGATAGTGGTGCAAAGTGGGATGAGGTGAGCTAAGGTAGGGGTGAAAGAGTAATGCTAAAGTAAGTGTGGAAGATGTGAGTTAAGATAGGGGTGAAAGAGTAATGATAAAGTATATGTTAAAGAGGTGGGCTAAGGCAGGTACAAAGTGAGGAAGAAGTCATATAATCTAGACCTGGAGGAGGTGAGATAAGGCATGTGCAAAGTGAGGAAGAGGTGAGCTAAGGTAAGTTTAAAATGAGGAGGAGATGAGCTAAGATGGTGTGGATGAGGTCAGTTAAAGTAGAGGCAAAATGAGAAGGTTGGGAACTAAGGTAAGATAATACATTTAATGAAACACATTAGGTGCACTTGATCAAGCAATGATGGGGTTGGATATTATGGTCTATGTGAGGTAGCACATCTAATCACACACTTTGAATGAACATCAATACTAAAGGTTAAATCAAATCTTAAAATCTAAAATGTTATAAATTCTTGTAAGAAGCATAACCCAAAATCTAATGTTTCGGAACCACTCACAAATCCACCCAAATGAGGGATTCTAAGAAGCATCCCAGCCTAAAGAAAAACAATCTCAAAGAGGCTTCTAGCAGAAGCTCTAATGGAAGGAAAGGTTTCCATAGGGGCACCGAGAAACAACTCTACTTGAAGGACATAACCTTAAAGGGGGCGCCAAGAAGCAGTTTAACTAGAAGGTAAATGGATCTATAGGGCCACCTAGCAGTAGCTCGACCTAAAGTTGAGTGGTTTATGGGGGTGGTTATTGAACAACACCTTAGCCTGCCAAAACAGGCGCAAGGAAAAAGCATCGAGTAGAAGCTCATTCCACATTATTGCAAAATAAAGTGTGTGTTAGTTATATTGAAATTTTGAAGAAACAAACATAAAATCTTAGGTGAGGTCAAGTTCCACCTCAATACTCTAAGTAAAATAAAAAGAAATCAAGCATATAATTGAGGAAGTGAAAAGGGCTAGTGAGTTCACATGGATCGATCTCATAAGGAGCAAACATATATGCCTTAACACGTTTGACATTTGATGGACTATGGACTAACATGGGTCAATCTGATGAAGAACAAAATGTTTATGCCTTAATAGACTTGACGTTATATGGACCGTGGACTGACATTTGACAATCTGATGAAGAATAAACATTTAGACCTTAACAGGCTTAAGACACGGAAGAACATGCCACATGGGCTCAATTACACTTCGACCATGCTGGATATGTCTACCATTTCTCTACCCTTCATCGTGTTTAGCTACGTTTGCCCATTCAACGTGTCTAGGTCAACTTGATCATTCAGGTAATGTGAAACCCCCACCTTGATCAATTAGACTAAGTTTTTCCTTAAAGTTACAGTCCTTCTAGAAAATGCTTCATGGCATGTCAATTCCACGCTCATGCACAAACGAGTGACCTAAGTTGCATGTGCTTAGTTCCACTTTCATGTACAAACGAATTGTGTGGATCTAGGTAAAAGAAAATAGTTTGATGTTATAATTTAGATGTTATAATTTTTGTGTTTAGATATGTGTATGCACCTCTATGTCAAAGAAAATTTAATTATTAGCCAAAATTTATAACGCAACACAAATAAATAGTTCTAATATTACATTAAAAGACGAATCATTGTAGATGTAATCGTGTGCACTCGAACATTTGAGTCACTTGATTAATATCAAATAGCAGTACAAGTTTTAAAATTTAATCCAGTATAACTACTTAACTAATCCTAATACATCTACGGTACAGGGTGTTGTCTATCGTAATAGATCTGTCACGTAACATTTTCGTCATTTTTTTTTTTCACTTTCAATCATTTAAAGGCGGTCTTAAACCGCCACCGCCACAAAGTTTTAGTAATTATTAAGTGATAGTTTAAAATTATCGCTAATAGATTGAAAAAAAAAATCGTTTAGCATTGGTTTAAAAAAAACCATTGAAATTGAAGGGAAAAGAAACCACTCACTTACTGAATCTCACGATAGACAGCACTATAGTACTAATAGATCTCTCAAGGTAGAGAGTACCACATTACATACCCATATACTAAAAGAAACATAAGAAGTGTAATTCGTACTACTAGTATACACCAACAGATCCAACGCATTTCATCCCCGAAACAAATATAAACAAACAAACAATTAGATAAATCCAACTTTGCTTCACATTTTGCACCTCTTCTTAATGGCTTCTCCTTACGTTTCCTTCACGTCTCTCCCTTTGTAGGACCACCCTACACTTTACTACCTCTCCTACTATATTACCATAATAACACATCCTGTTAACCTTATTTACCTAACACTTTAACTCCCAAATAAACACTATAACAGCAACTTCACTTTGCCAGAATGAAACACACTATCTGACTCACACCTAATTATGACCTCATCTAACTAAACTGTCCAAAAAAAAAACTTCAAAGTGGTAAATAAAAGAGCCCTCAAATTGTGCTTGACAACTTTGACTCTTTATCTACAATAGTTATAGTTCATTTTAGTAACAAAAATGTACAATGCTGTTATATATACAGTAGTAGTTAAATTACCGTTCAACTTAAGTCAATGTAATATTTCATATTTCATATTTCATAACTTTGTTCAAACGTGGCTGCTTTTCTGGTAAAGTAAAACGTGTCGGTGTCGTCTATAAGAAAATTAAAAACAATGAGTGCATGAATAAAAAAAACATATTGTAGTGTAGTGTAGGTTCAAAAGATAAGAGTAAGTTGTTTCACACCACACCTCAAATAGCAACACTCTCCTTTCACTTTTCTTTATCAAAAACTTTCTACACTTGTTTACTAAGCAATTATTATATACTCCATTTTCATTTTAAGAAAACCTTCATTCTCATTGTGCTCATAAGTTTTACAAAAATGGGAACATCTCAAAGAACAACATTAGTAAACACTGTGTGTTGTTTAATTATTGTGTTGTTTTCTCTCACTGTTACTGTTGTGGTTGGTGATTTAATAACAGATCAGAAGAATCTTACAGCTAAATCTAAAGATGAAGTGAAGTGCACGCCGTGTGGTGAAGTTTCGTCGCCGCCGCCACCTTCTCCTCCTCCGCCGTCTCCGCCTCCAGCTTCCACGAGTAACTGTCCTCCGCCTCCTTCTCCTCCGAGCTCCGGCGGTGGTGGTGGTGGTTCAAATTATTACTCTCCACCGCCGCCGTCTACTTATTACTACTCATCTCCACCACCACCGGCGACGTCCACCGGAGGAGGTGGAACAGGTGGTTTGTATTATTATCCTCCGCCGAATGGTGGGACTGGGAACGGGAACTATCCTACTCCGCCGCCTCCAAATCCAATTGTACCGTACTTTCCTTTCTACTACCACACTCCGCCACCTTCCGCGGCGGCGCCTCCACTATTTAAGGGATCCGTAATGCTCTGCGCCGTGTCGTTTCTGGTGTTGTTTTGATAGAAAAAAGAAAACAAGAGAAACGAAAATTGAGGTAAGTAAATTAAGTACATGGAATTTTGCAGATCTCGAAGATTAGAAAGAAAAGTAAAAAAAAAGTGAGATCGATGAAAATGGAAAGTGTACTTATTTTTTGCTGTCTCTTTAATTCTGATGTAATGTAGGTTCATCGATCTGCAATTTGTTGCCAATTTGTAATTGTATCTAGCTATTTTATTTTGTTTAGTATGAACAAATATTATTTAAAGAATAAATTAAGCATTATTCATTTCCATTTATATTGTGTTTAGTATAGATTATTATTAATTAAGCGAGTTTATACTTATCTTAACCATGGGTGTGCTATGATAATTTAGTGTCCATATGATTAATCAGTCAAGTTTATCAAATTTATGTTGTTAGTAATCAAATTCCAATACTCTCTTTTAGCTTCCATATTTGAACTCAGATATAAACACGTTGTTTATTCTGGTTCTTTCTGAATAGAGAGATTAAGTACTCTCTAGTAATTCAATTTCAAGTAAAGTTTATTAGTTTGTTTGAAATTATAGTTTGGATGTGGCTGATGAAGATTTTAGTAGTGTTTGACAGCTGGAAAATGAGAGGGATTATGGTGCATTGGAGGTAATTGAAAGGAGTGGTGTCCACTAAATTTATCTTCATCTGATTCAAATTGTTTGTTGTTGGGGGAGGGTCCTTGTGTATTGATTCGTGGCAGCTTTTATTTTTGGGTACTAGTAATAATTTAGTATAGGAAAAATTACACTCTACTCTTTTATGTTAGACCTAAATATCAAGTATTTTAAGTTTTTTTTGCCTTATACATTGTTTGTTTGTTTCTATCTATTTTATTACTTTTTTCCTCCAACTAGCTCACTCAATATAGGAGCGTTTCATTAACGGGTTTCTACAAATGAATAAAATACGAACATTTGCAATAAAATATTGATAGTAAACTCTCAATTTAATTTATATAATTTTTTCTAAATAAATAGATACCTTTAGTTCCATAGCAAAAAAATAAATTGATCTTTTATAAAAAACACAAGGATTTATGAATTTTTATGAATAATAATGTTGTAATTCATAATTCTATAAATGTAATTTTTAAAAGAATCGATTTTACTATTAAAAAGGAGTAGTGACACATCTTGTTGTTACACGTTTATCTTTTATTTTTTAATAAACTTTATTATATTATAATGAAATATATTTTAAGTAAAAAATTATTATTATTATTATTATTATTATTATTATTATTATTATTATTATTATTATTATTATTGTCGTCGGTAGTGTTTTTAGCATGCAATAGGACTAAAGACAACATTCTCAATCACAAGAAGCACATCCAAAGGCATATATTGAGTGGTCTCGTAATCAAGAAGCCAACACTAAATCTTTATCGTCAAATATCATCAAGATCAAAGGATCTCTTCTATTCCATGTCGGGTGACCTATGGTGGTTCTAACCATCTTCTATATATAAAGTTCTGCATGCGCCAAGATTTAGGTATTTTATTCACTCTTACATTCTAACTACTTCTCATTCTCCTATTAACTTGGAGCTAACCTTGTAAGTCCACCTCGCTTTGTTGTATCAAAAGTACGCCCACCACATTTGAATTGTATTTCACTCCGTCGTCAACTATTTATGGTTCTTATACAAAATAGAAGCGTTGTTTGTGGGAATCAGCTTTTGATTATCACGAATTTCCACTATCAGATCCTTCTGGTTTGAAAATGACATTTCTCCACAACGATCTCGCTCGAAAAAAGACAATGATGTCTAATCCATTTGCGAAAATCACCATAGATTCTCCGGCCTTAAATCATCACCTTATCTCGTCGTCTCTCCGATTGACGATGAATCATCTAGCAAGGAGGATAAATTAAATCAATGTTTGATGCAAAGCTCTTCAAAATTACTAGTGACAACTAGAAGACAGACTTGTCCTAGGGTTCTGAGACAACGATAATGTGAATGCAATGTAACACTTACATTGGTCATAAATGTTATTTTAGTGAACCACTTGGTGTTAGGAATCCTTATTGATAATGGGAGTTCTTACGATGTCATGTACACCAACGTCTTTATAAATTTAGGGTTACATGATCGAAACCTCATACCATATGAAAGCGAGAACCTTCTAGCATTCAACTACTCCACCACTCACCCTAGCAGAGTCGTGGAATTATCAGTGTCTATCAAGGAAGGGAAGGATGAAAAGATTGTGACTGTGTATTTCTTGGTGATTCCTAGCAGAAGCGTCTATAATTGCATCTTAAGGAGATCTTTCCTTGTAACGTTAGTTGTAGTGGCTTCTATTATCCACCTGAAGATGAAGTATCACAATAAGTTTGGGGAATCAAACTTCATTCTAACTGATCTATGTAGAACACGTCTGATACACCAAATGATACTAAAGAACCCTCGTGCAACCGTCCTCATTTTCGATAAGAAAATGAAGACAACTCTTCCATCATCCATCACCACACTCAACCTTGATGTGCGAGAAGATTAAGTTCTGCAAAATGACAAACTTAACTCACCAACAAAGACCAAAATAAAAAATATGGAGATTTATCCTAGATGGAAACTTTGATGTTATACAATTTGATGAGAATCCAACAAGATCAATCTATGTGGGAGATGATTTGATGGCCACATTAAAAAAAAGGACTCGTTGAATGCCTCATAGCCAATACTAGTCTTTTTGGAGTCTCTCTGAAAGAGATGCTCGACATAGATCCAAGTGCAGCCTATCACTGATTGAAAATCGACCCCTCTACCTGATAGTGACCTAGAGAAGGAGACGACAATCCCCCAAAGGCGAAGCGATAATGAATATGGTTCAGAACCTACTCAACGCCAAATTTATTTCCTAAGTAATGTGGATCGTTTTTGTGTCTTGAGAAGTGGGAGAGTTGGTGAGAAGTGGAGAAATTAATGTGAGTAGAACAGTTAATGAGACGTGAAAAACTATGATCTTCTAGAAACTAGAAACAATGATGGGATTCTGAAAATATTTTTATGAAAATGACAACACGCAATAAAGTGGTAATGATGACGATGGCGTCAGTGAAAGAGTTAGAGTGGTGTCGAAAATACATTAAAAAATACCACCTTTCTCTATTCTGATCTAAAATAGAAACATGGCATTTTGGGGGGCAATTTGTTATCTCATATTTTTTACACTGGCATTAATGTGATAAAAAATCATATAATAATGACTTTAGTGTAAAGCCAAAATAGTGAATAACGGCCATAAGGATTTCAACAAATGTGACTTATCGACAAGGAACGTCATTGTGGTCGAAATTACAAGCGAACAAGGACTAAGGAGTTGCGGACTTAGTAAAATTCAGAGTTTCAAGACATTCTACGTAGTCAAATGAAGTGTAAATGGATAAGATCAAACGGTTACTGAAAGACACGTGGAAGTTTGTCGAAGAGGAAAGCTGCATGGAATTGAAGACGTGGCATGTTATGTGTAGTCGACCGTTGTAGACACCTTAGGATTAGTATATAAGTAGCGTTAACTTTGAGTTTTAGGGGTCCGAAATTGTACGCAATTCTACATAACTCAAAGTATCTGTGTGATTGAGAAAAGAGTTTCAGAATGTACGTATGCGTTCCATTTTTTATGAATTAAAACATTTTATATTCAAACCATTTCTGCATTTTCAATCACTTTATTTCTTATGTATTTCGATTTTAATTTAAATTCCAATCATTACTTTTAAACTTCATTTTGATTTTTAGTTATTATTTTCAAATTACACATTTTGACATTTATGTCAAAATCATTCAAGTTCATGATTCACACAAAATATGTCTTGAGATATTTTCGATTTTAATCCCTTAAGTAAATTGAAACTTGTTTTTGTTTACTAAATTTCACGGTAAAAAAATTGGCACACCCGGTGGGACGATTTTTGTGTGAATTTGTACCTTTGTTTTTGAAAATTCCTATTTTTAAGTTCTGCATTTAAGAAACTTCTTATATTGTGAGAGTGCATAAGATTGAGGAGTGGTAGGATAACCAAAATGGAAACTAAAAATCCAGTGAGGAGATACGTTAGGAAGATGGTTAATCCCAAAAACAAAAATAATAATAATAGATAACAACCAGTCAATAGCACTGGGGCAGGTACGATTTCTGCAAGTTTGAATGAACCAGTTGCCTCTATTGCTAGCACGGCGACCATACCGTCGACGAAGATTATACCATCAAATCCAAAAGAAGGGGCATTTTCCCCTTTGATAATGCAGAGTCACCCAGTGACTCCTAGAACGATTATGACAACGGACTTTATACCTTTTTCCACCAATTTCACAATGCCCATGTCGGGGCGTGAACAACCTTATGGTATGCCAACATCAATGATGGCAAGCCCATATACTAACCATTCGACGTTTGCTGACAATGTTGCGGATGTATATTCACCAATATTGGCATCTGGCTCAGCCATAGGTAACCCCGATCAAACCATACAATCCCAAGTAGGGATGGGATTTGGTTCCCATGCATTGCCAACACTTACTATAAATTATGTGATGGCGATGAGACATTAGATGGACGAAAGTAACCATGATATGGTTAATACGCTTACTCAACAAATGGGTACCATATTTAGTCCATTAATTAAAAATATGAACCAGAGTTACCAACAGTTGGCAACTCAAATGAATCGAATTGTTGATTTCTTTGGCGCTTCGCCGGAGTCGGTTCAACCCATTGTACAACCTCAATTGGACAAGCCAATTCAAAACTAAGGGATAGACCATGAGGAAAACATAGTGAATCAGGGGCAACAATTTGAGCCCCGGGTAGTCTAACAAGGGAGACCTATAGAGGCCGAATGACCATCAATTTTGATAGTGAATCGAGACCAAGACGCGGACCAAGTGGTTCGTCAAGTTAGACAAGAGAATATGTTAGGAGAAAACAATCTTGCAGCCATAGTCAAAAGAATAATGACACAAAATAGTGTCAACATGGGCCTACAGAGGCCAAATTATTATCTCTTTTGTTGGAGTATGTTTTACAAACCGAACTCCCAAGGGGATGGGAAGTCCCTAAGTTTATCAAGTTTGCTTGTGATACTAATGAGTCCACAGTCGGACATATTGCTCAATATTTGAATGAGGCAAGGCACATAACGAATAATAAAAACTTAAGGATGAGATACTTCCCTAGTTCCTTTACAAAAAATTCTTTACATGGTTTACCACCCTTCCTGAAAATTCCATAAATGATTGGACTCGTTTAAAAAGGTTGTTCCATGAATAGTTCTATATGGGGAAATCTAAGATCAGTCTAAAAGAATTGTCGAGTGTGAAGCGAAAGTTGGCTGAAATAATTGATGACTAACTTAATAGGTTTTGATTGTTAAAAACAATTTGCTTTAATCAAGTTACTGAACATGAAGTAGTCGAAATGGCCGCCAGGGGATTATATTATTCTATTAGGAAGAAATTAGATACACAATGTCTCAGAGACATGGCTTAGCTGGCGGATAGAGTTCAACGGGTTGAGCGCTTGAAGGCTGAGAAAGCCGGAGTGTACAAAGGTAAGGAGTGAATGACTTATGCCAATATGTAAAAAAGTGACTTGATGTCAGATGTCGAATATGACCATATCGAAGAAAGTGAGGTTGATGTGCCTGAGTTAAAACCAGGCCCTCCAAATCTGTGTAAACTACTTACACCTGTAAACGGGAAGAACGCTTCTGAACTTGAGAAAAATGATAAGTTCCCTAAGAAAACATATACCTTCGACGTGACCAAATGTGATGAAATTTTTGACTTATTGGTTGCAGATGGCCAAGTACTAGTGCCACCAGGCACAAAAGTGCCACCATTAGAGTAAAGAAAGAAACGGGGGTTTTGTAAATGTCATAATTATCTAGGGCATAAAACCTCACAATGTTTTCTTTTCAGGGGTCCTGTTTATAACACTTTGAATGACGGAAGGATCAAGTTCACTAAAGGCAAAGCTCCTATGAAGATTGACTCTGGCCCACTGCAAGTCGGGGAAGCCAATGTTGCTTAGCTTATAGGAACTAACATGGTCGAGATCATTGATTTCGACATGGAGGCAGAGGGTGAAGCTTTCGAGAGCAATGAGATTCAAGTTGTTTATCCTAAGGCTGGTGAAGGTTTGCTTGAATTCCTCCATTGATGTAAAGCTAAGGATTCAGAAGTTATGTTGTGCCCTAGGTGCAATGTTGGTTTTTACAAGAGGGATGCAAATAAAGTGGAGAGTGCCCAGCAGGCGAAGAAGAAGGAAAACTAGAGGAGGAGCAAGCCTGAGTTCTATTTTGACAAGAGGGGAGTCCCTTAGAAGAAGGAGCGATTTCCCAACCATCGGAGAGGCAAGCCTCACACTTACATGTCAGCGTATAATGCTCCCCAAGGAAGGTGGTTGAGGCTTGTTATAAAGGAGCTGTCTGGAAATCAGAGGTGGGGGAATTTCGAAATCGGTTGATACTCTTCAATGACCTATCGAGAAAATTTCCAGGTATCGAAGAGGCGCTCATATGGTCCCAATAACTATAAGGGGAAGAACCCAATGTCACATACTCAATTGAGAAGACTTCAGAGGAAGAATAAGGCAGAGAAGGAAACTACTGAATCAAGCAATAACAAACCATACCATAGTCGAGTAAGTGATCAGACTAAGAAGTCAGTTGAAAGACAATTGTTTTCCCCTAAACAAGTTAAGTCGAAGGGAAAAGAGAATGAGGAAGTACCATCTAAGAAGGATGAATTAGTTATTGATAATTTTGAGTCGGGGTCAGAAGACGATTTTTATGTGTTGTATAATGTCGTATCGGTACTCCCAAGGGAATATGATTGTGCCACAGAAGTTTCTGAGCTAACAGATTATGAAGAGGAGGAAATGATGAAGCACAAGCTTGTGTACTATTTCGTCACGAACGATGGTTGCATTGAATAGCTAACTATTGTTGAGGTCGGCTTATCAAGTCGTGAGCCTTCATCATCTCCTTCTCCCATCAAGAGGAATCTTGGTGATAGCCCGTCCACTCCTATTGAAGGAAGTTCTCCCAATCAGGATTTCCTATCGCAAGGTGTTGAGTTTGAGGCTCTTACTTCTTTCTTTCAGGTTCCTGCAATCCTTCCTTCTTGGGTACCAAGCACCCCGAAGGAATTTGTTGCTACTCTGGATAACGATGACCTGGCCTTCATCCGAAGCTTGTTTGTAACTGACATATGGAGTATTTTTACACATGCCCCCATACCCTTTTTAGGGAATGGATCTTTGGATTCAATAGTAGTTGTCGACCATGACGATGTATTATGCTCTAGAGATCTTTATAGGGAGTGGGTCGGGCTGAAAAATAAATGTGAGGACCTTGAGTGCGAAAATTATGAGGTTGAGAAGGAGTTATCCGAGCTACAGGCCGAGCTTGTCGATTCTTTGTAGAAAGAGGTAAATTGGTATGGTTCTTAGTCATCATTGGTTGCTCAGATAATGAGATTGAAGGATTCGCTTATTGGGGTAAAGAAACATTATAAGAAGGATTTTGAAGATACTACGGAAGTGTGTCGTGCACTCGAAGCAAATCGAATTGTTCTTCAACAAAAGAAGAATGGTCAGATCAATTCTTTGAAAATTCTTGAAGAGAAAGTGGTTGTTGCATGGCATAAGTCTCAGGAGTTCTATTCAACGTGTTATGGATGTCGTGTATCGGATCCAGGATAAGAGGTTGGAGCATGCTAAAGGATTTTGTCTCGGCCTTTCTACTATTGTCGATCAGTTGGATCCTTTCTGAGAAATTCCCATAGAGCATTTTGGATGTGGCCCAGCTGCTTCAAGGTCGGGCGCTGATGTTTGAGAATCTTTGTGTTCCCATTTATTTAATTTTTGCTCCTGCAAAAATTTTCCAGGCTTTGTGCCTCAGTTTGTAAATAATATTTAAATTTATTTATATCGCTACCTTTATCATATTTATGCTTTCCGATTTCGTATTGCAGTATTTCAATCGTTGACTCTAGTCGACTGAGATCTGAGGAAAGTTAGGGATTGCTTTCGAGCCTTACAATTTGCACAATTTGTTCGCTATAGAGAGAAGTAAATATTATTCACTTAAAGTTTAAATAACCTAAAGTTATCTGCAAGGTCATGTATAACTTCTTTGTTTGTTAGCACGTCATGTTAAGATGTACGCGTTGTCAAGGCGACATGTCGAACCACTCAAATGTGACTGTGATTGGAATGTACATGTGTAAGGGAAGCATTAGTTCAATTTGATGTGTGTGTATATTGGATTTGTGTTGGTGAGGCATGAGCTTGACTTTGGGTGTTTATGTTTCAAGGTGCACCTGTAATTATTTAGCATGGAACCGCCAGACATGGTTATGCTTTGGATCATATTCATAAGAATATAGATGAGTCCAAATAAATGTGGTTATGCTTTGAATCATACTTATAGACGAGGGACATGAAACTGGTTAGATGTGACCATGCTTTTTTAATAGTGCTCTATGTCATAAAGGATCATTCCCCGAACAAGGGTAGAGGATCCTCGTCCCTCTCCCCAAGGTGCTAGATCGAATCAAGGTGGATGGCTCTAGGCTCCACCACTCATATCCTTTGCATTGGCTAGATCTGAAGGGGGTGCGCCAGCTACGCAGGATTGTGTGTAGTTCTTCGACAATGGGTATTTGAGTGATGTATTGGAACGTGAAAAACGTCTCCAATAGCACACCTGGTGGAATTTGTTACTAAAGTCATACGTATAAAGCGTCTCCGATAGCTCCCCTGAATTTTGAAGACGCACAAGACGCTGCAGAGAATTGTTTGTGTAGTCGGACGTGCGAAGCATCTCCAACAGCACCTCTGAACTTTGGAGGCACACTCGATGCTAAAGGGATTTGATTGCTTTGGTCAGAAATACAAAGCGTCTTCAATAACACCCCTGAATTTTGAAAGCATGCTCGACGTTTAGGGGACTTGATTGCTTTGGTCAGACAAACAAATACTCTCCAAAATCACCCCTAGACTTTGAGTCAGTGTCAATTGCATTGGTTGTACCCTGGTTCGTTATCACGTTCATTCATGTCTTGGCTTCCTCAAGAATGGACAGGGCAGAAAGCATAGTAGAAAGAATATAATAGAAAATATACATATGTATTTCATTTCACTCTTATATAATAGTTTACAACTACATTAATTAAATCTCGCGGTCGACCGCAAGTGTATATCAAGCGATCACCCTCAGATGTATTATTCGGGTGGCTTAATGACCAATTGACTTGAAGTATTGGGTCCTTGGCTTAAGAGATAACAAGCCTATGATGAGTATGATTGATTTGGCTTCTCAGGGTCAAGGTGGACTAGCTCTTTTGGACTCGGATCTTCTTCGGGATGTCTCAGATGCTCGGCCAGACTGGAAGATTGGGGATGATACACCCTGACTTGTTCATTCCCTTTTGTTCCCGTAGAAATATTCACTGACCGTTCTAATTGAAGATCTCACGGACCCGACCTCTCTCTACCCAGAATCAGCTGGGCCGTTTAGCTTTGCTTAACTTATCATCTTTAGAAGTTGTTTCTAATACCGCGTGTCGTTCCCTTCCATCAGAACATGATCGGCTTGTGGCTTGCATGCCGATTGAAAGTTAAGTCACGTTATTGTATGGTATTGTTTACTAGTTTTGATTTTTTTGCTAATTTGGTTATTGTTGTTAGAATTTGTTTGCGTATTCGTAATTTGCTTACCATTTAATATTTGTATGTTTGTAATATATTCGCATTTGAATCCTATTGTAATTGATTCGTCTATTATAAAATTGTAGCATTAAGATCCCACGGTATTCAATGTATTTAGAGAGTTTGATTCCTTGATAATGTCTCTTTTTTAGCCTATCAAGTTATCCTTTTGTCATTTCATCAAACTTGACTTGAATCATAAGTTAGAACTATTAAAATTAAGATGTTAAGTGTTTGATTTGAATCATGTACTAAATGTGAGTCGAATCATAAACTTATAAAAATTGGGATTTTTTTCTGGACTGCTTGATCCGAATCATAAAATAAACCTAATCTGAATCACAAACTCTTGTGACTCAAATCAAGTGTTATCCATGAGTTGAATCACATGTCTGAAAGAAGTCGTATTTGGGTTCTTCCTTCATTGACTCGAACCAGGAATCTAACTTGATTTTAATCATGATTTTCTCTTGACTCAAATCATGACACTACAAAACCCGTTTTTTCCATCTTTGATATATATAGTTGTTTCTTTTGTGAAAGTAATAAAGTGTGTGAAAACCCAAAAAAGGTGAAAAACATTTTTGAGACAAAATACAATTTATCTTCTTTTCTTTAGTGAGCCTATACCCAGCAGCATTATTCTTTATATTCTTCTCTATAAAAACTTCTTAAGTATTAATCTATGTCATATTCACTTATTTTTATTGCACTTTATTCTTGTGCAATTTTTTTTGTTGTTGCTTGTAATTAGAGAGAGTTAGTTGATTTATCTTGTGTGTTCATCATGATCAATAAAGCTCATGATATCAATTAAGAACCAAGACCCATTTACCCAAAAATTAGAGAGAACATTATGTGTGTCTTCTTCTTTCACCTACATCTAACTACTTGACTAACACCTTGTGAATTAGAGTGCTTGTGAGATATTCTAGCACTATTCATCATCTTCATCCTTAGTATTTTCCCATTTTTTAGTATTTTCATCTCTAAATATTGAGTGTTAAGGGAGACTAGTGGTACATTAGAGTATTTAATGTTTTTGTGTGAAGTTTGTTATTTGTAACCAGTGCAAATATCATTTCTTGAATGAAGTTTGGTCCTCATTGTTATCTATCAACAAGAGAGTTTCAATATAGTCCAAGTAATACTTTGGCGAGATCAATTATTAATGTTTCATAAGGGGAGTTGGAAGTTGTCCTTCTTTGGTGGCATTCGAGAAAGATGGATCGCATACAAAGTTGGGAGTTGTCCAATAAATGCTTAGTTAATGGAAATCGCTCAGACAAGATATCGGTGGGATCAATATTTCCACACACAAATACTTGGAGCATGTTATTATGAATAGAAAGGTTATTAGATCAAGATCTTTAGTGATCTTGTTTTGTTAGCAGTTTGAGTGTTTGCATCAACAGAGGGAACTATTATGTGATAGTTCATTGTAATCAAAGTGCTTGTATCAAACTTATCAAAATAGAGGAAGATCGTGATTATCTTCCAGTGGTTGATTAACACCATTGAAGAATGGAGTAGGCAAAGCGAGGACAAATGTTGAACCACTATATATCTGTGTGTATCTTTTCTTCTTCCCTTATCTCCTTTTAATTTACTAGTATCTAATAATATTATTATTACATTAGTGCATTACTGCATCAATTGTATGTTATATAGGTTAGACTTTACTTATAGAGTTTTAATGTATAAGCTTAGGCATGTGATGCATCAATCTTATTGGATTATCATAGACACAATCATGTCTTGAATGAACATCTATGTAAAGTGTTTTTAAATCGCTTTGTTTAAAGCGACTTTGGTATTCTTGTAATTTACTTGCATTAGAAGCAACAAAGTATTTAGTTATATCATGTATTATTTCATTTTTTTAATTCATTGAGATGCTTCCAAGCTCTCCACTTTTGTATTTTTCATTTGCGCTTCTTAAAATCTCTGATTTCGTTTATAAAACCTAAAATGCCTTTGAAATTTTCTTAAAGGGAGAAGGTTTATTCAACCCCATTCTAGACTTCTTTGTGTCCATATTCTCATCCAACAATTGATATCAGATCCTAGTTGATCAAAGTCTTGTGACTCCAAAAGTTAAGGATATGGTTCTTTTGATCCTAGACGATTTTTTATAATCGTTTGGAAGCTTATGCAATTCAATGATATTACATTGATGTACTAATGTCTGATTATTCATTGCATGCATTAAATAGATTAAATTAAAGTAGAAACTTATTAGAATACCCTTCAAACATTAATTATATTTAAGATATTCTCTAAGTTTTGATTCATCTATGATTGATTGACAATATTTCGAGGTATGTGCAGTGAAACTGGGAACCTGTACTATATCTTGAAGTTAGCTCTTGATTAATCCTAATTAAAGATGAAAATACAATTCACACTATAATATGTTGGAATTTATGTGAGATAAAATTAAAGAAACAAAAAAACATCTTCTAAGTGACCTATTTTTCCAAGGTTATCGTAAAAAGAAGATAAAGGCAGCTTGCGGCTATTGGAAATGATTCTCCTAAGTTTCAACAATTACAAAAGATTCAAGGATAGATTGTTCTCCTTGAAGTTCTATTGATCTTCAAAGAGTTGAACAGTTAGTCGGGATTGACAAAGTGTGTCAATTAGTGAAAAATAAACCATCATCATTCAAAGTTCATCTGAAACCTTATGAAGAAGAGTGTGATAGTATACTTCAGACGTGCAAGAGGAGTTGTATCAAATTAGTATATGATTGATCGTGTTATTATCTTATGATGTTTTTTTTTGTTGATTACTAATCGTTCTCATGTGCAGCAAGTTAAGCCTAGATCGTCTAAATTTGGTATGATCATTCCAACCCTTTTTTATTTCTTTTTTAGTATACATAGTTGTAATTATTCCAATGTCTATATGCGTTGTATGTTTGAAACATGTATGTGTATGTGAGATGTTTGTACATTTCATGCTTTAATTTTTCAATCATTTATGCATCGGTTTAACTTTATTTTCGTCTGTTCATTGCATATATACATTTGCATTTAAATTCATTCATACGTGCATCATCATCAATATAAATTTCCATTCATTAAAGATTTAGCATTTTCGTTATATATATATATATATATATATATATATATATATATATATATTATATATATATATATATATATATATATATATATATATATAATATATATATATATATATATATATATATATATATATATAATATATATATATATATATATATATATATATATATATATATATATATATATATATATTGCATTTTATCAAAATCAACTTTTTTCATGCATTAAAATATTTTTTTAAAATAATGCTTCATGATTTGAATCATGAAGGTAACTTAGTTCGAATCAAACAAATTGAAATTTCAAGTTTTGGGTGTTGTTGAAGTCTGATTCGAGTCACGACTACAACGTGATTCGAATCACTGCTCATTCTTTGAATTTTTCAAATACATGATTCGAAACACAAAAATTACCTGATTCGAACCATGAAACAAAAAGTCATGCATTAAGTCCGTTTTCAACAGTAACGGTCCACTTTTTCGTTTTTCTCTTCATATCATTTCATTTCCCTCATGCATCCACACTCTCATTTCTCAAAACTCATTTTTTAAAACACCATAACAATTCATTATTCATAAACATTCATTCATTCCATTTCATCTCATCATCATCAACCATTCCCAAACCCACTTTCATCATCATGGACTCAACATGTATGTTCAAGCTCTAAAAAGCAAGTTATCTGAGAAACAAAAGGGGAAGAGATAAGTTCCTACTTCAAATTCATCTCCTTCTTAAGTTCCCAAAAGGCCGAGAACAAAAGTTTGAACAAACAAAGAATCATCTAATGAGGTTCAGAAAAAGGAAAAAATGGGTACTTCTCGTCAAGGCTCAATCAAAGATGTTTCTCTGATCAATATGAAAGTTTGCATGATGCACCCTGAAGAAAGTCTATTGAGGTGCGTGTGTAAATTTTCAGTCAAGCCAGTTGATTCTGAGTATTTTGTTGAAAATTAGTTTGAAACCAAGCTAGGAATTAAGTTTTTGACTCCATTTGAGAATCATGGTATGTTTAAGTTCTTGAGTTTGAAAAAGGATTATGACCTTGAGTTGGTTAAAGAATTCTATTGAAATTTTAATATTACTAAAGATGGATTAGAATGTCACCTTAAGGATAAGCTGATTACATTTTCTATCAATAATTTTAATTCTCACTTTGGTGTGCCTGCTGGAGGTAATGAAGTTAACACCGGTAACACCTCTGCCTCTCCAAGATTCCAAAAGCTTGATTTTGTGAAAACAATTTCTAAGTTAATTTTTATTGATCGACTAGATATGGTCAATTTCAACATTAATCATATTACTTTTGAAATGTGAACTTTGCACTGGATTGCTTCCAAGATGTTGTACAGGAAACCTCACAACTGGGCTAGGGCAGATGATCTTGATCTTATGTTGATGTGGGTGATGTTAGGTGACAAGCATAATAATTGGGTCACATTCATTTTTATAAGGATGGATCATTGTAGGTCCACTTTTAATGTCTCACTCTTCTACTAATTTTTTATTCAGTACACCCTTGAACTGAACGGCATTACTCCATTTGATTCTTATATGATGAAATCACCAAATCCTGTTGACGACTCTACTATTAATTTGATGAGGTACTACAAAGATAAATATGGGCAGTGCTACTTTTTACATACATATGGGACTCTAATTTATGAGGACATGATTGTGAAACCCTCTGATGAAGGGGTAGGTTAATCGTCTGTTGGTTTGCTTTCTCCTGATGTGAAAGTCTATCTTGATGAATTAGTTGGAAGAATTTTGGCTGATAATCAGATACGGGAAGAAAGGATCATGGCAAGAATTTAAAGGGTTGCAAAGGAAATTTAAGATAGCATGATAAAGCTAGAGGAAGCATTGAAGGCCGAGATGCAGAGTGGTGAAGCCCAGATCATTGCTCAGGTTGATTCTATGAAAGTTTTAGTTGAGCACCTTGGTAAAACCTATATAGTCTTTCCTCTTGGTTCTCCTGATCTTGATATAAAGTCTTTTAACCCCTTTCCAAATCTTGCAACTCCTCCACCTCCTCATGTAGAAGCAACTGATCTTACTTGATTTAGTTTTCTTTTCTTTTTCATGAATATCATAACATTAGCATATCATGGATAACTATGTTATTTTGGTGTCTGTCTATTTTATGACCCTTGACTATACTTTGGAGTATGTATCTTGTGACAAGTCTTTTAGTCACGTATATATGATATCTCTGTAATTCTCATTATGTTATCGTTTTCTTGATATCTTTATTAGATTTTGTGTTTGCGATAATTGGTTTCGTATGCAATTTATTTGGTGCTTGTTTAATTCACTAAGTATGACATTCTAATTTTGGATTTCATATTATCATGGATTCAACTATTTTGGCGTGTGTTTTCTCTTTGTCTTTTATCTCTTTTTTATATTTGTCAAAGGGAGAGAAGGTATTGAGATAATATCAATATTTATGTGCATTAAATGTTTAATGCATGTGGCTTTAGAGCTTTTACAACTCAAGTGGAGTGGAGTACACTAATCACATGAACACTAAAGAAACTAAACATATTCATTTCATCCATAAAATTTCAAATAATGCTCAAATAGATTGATCAACAATATAATATATCCAAACTTGTCAAACATCAAAAAGGGGGAGACTGAAAGTGCAGTCATGTTATCGTATGGTATCTTTTACTTGTTTTGATGTTTTTACTAATTTAAGTATTGCTGTTAGAGTATTTTTGGATATTTTAAATTTGCTTACTGTTCTGGACTGGGCCATGACACTAGGCACGGCACGGCCCAATGCTCGCCAAGCCCACGTCCAAACGACCATGTCCAAACGACCACGAGGACAAGTCAGGTGAACGACCGTCCGCCCGAAGCACGTCTCCCCGGCCCCTTAAATACGTGTCGGACAACGAGCGGGTCCTCCCCATACGATCTCCATCCACTCATCGTCAACCCACGCCGCGGACACCTAAGTTGTGTCGGGCAGAGCCATAACGGCATCTCACTCACCACGTCACCCAACTCCCCTATATTGTCTCCTTAGGGATAGGGGCAGTTGGACCAGGGGGCAGACCTTGGTCTAGGTCTTAACGCTTCTTACGCGTCCCCTGGCAGCTCCTCCTTGGGCCTAGCTAATCCAGCCCATTAGGAGCCTTGGCCCAGCGCTGGGGGCTCAATATAAATACCCCTTTCATGGCAAAGGGGCAGGGATTCTAACTCACACTCTGATAACCTCATTCTGTACCTTTTCTGACTTAAGCATTGGAGCACCTTGCAGGTACACCCCCCTCTCATTTCATTCTCCGGCCCATTCACCAAGACCTTGGAAGGCCCTCCTGACCAGGTAAGATCAGTGGCGCCGTCTGTGGGAATCAGCTATCCCCATCTTCATCAAACGAGGATCAAAAGCTCATTTATTTCTGTCCTTCCAACATGGCCGGAGAACAACATAGCGATCACAGCCGTCCCCTCGTCAACCACAATATGGACGACGGCCCGCCATCCCACGAAACGGACGCTCGGGACGGTCATCCATCCACCCCGTCTCCAGAGCCCCAAAACAACGGGGATGCCTCTCACGCCCACAATTTAGGGGCAGAGACATTTCATCCCATTCCCGTTCCCGTTGAAGGAGACGCCGTAATGATTGCCATGGTGAATGCCCTCAATCAGGCCGGTTCTATGCTCCACCAGCAACACGAACGAATCATGGCCCTCGAAGCCGAACGACAAGAGGCCCGACCCCAGCCGGTGAGTAGGATGCAACAACGTTCGGAGCCAACGAAGAAGCGAGGACGTCGCTCTCCAGAACCCCACGTCAGCAGGGCCCGCGCCCGTCGTGACGGTGGTCGAGCGGGAACATCACCAAGGCGCGGACGCAGCCCCGACAACAACGAACTGTCTCCCTTAAGGAGCGACGAGGAAGATTTGCATTGCCCCCTGTCTCGGGCAATAATGGAAGCCCCGCTCCCCAAAGGCATGGAGAAACCACCAAATCTAGCTGTGTACGACGGGACTACAGATCCCGACGATCACGTCGACAACGTCAACGCGATGCTCGACTACCGCAATGATATAACCGGGCACCTCAAATGCCGACTGTTCTCAACGACCCTCAGGAAAGGGGCCATGGCTTGGTACAAAAGCTTGGCCCCTGAGTCCATTACGTCATGGAGAGTCATGAGGTCCATGTTCACCAGGCACTTTACAGCTTCCCGTCGTCACCCCAAGACTGAGGCGACCCTTGAAGCCATAGTGCAGAAGAAGAATGAAACACTGCGCTCATACATCGAGCGATTCAACCAGGAAGCTGTCGAGGTAGATACCACCGAGCACATGAAGAAGTATCTCCTCGAGAGAGGTCTCTTGCCCGGCAGTGAACTTAGCAGAGCCGTAGGGATCGAGCCTCCCCGCACCTTAAACGAGCTCCTGCATAAAGCCCAGGCCTACATCAGATACGAGGAAAAGCAAGTGGCACACAATGCCCGCAGCGGACGTAACGCTGGGGAGACCGAGCACTCGAAACGCGAGGACACGAGCATTTCCCGTCGCAACGGAGACAAACGAAGAGAAGAAAGACCTCGCGAGCTCCGGGAAGGAAGAGGCCCCGCGGGCAGATATAGCGAGTACACCTTACTGACAGCTCCTCGAGAGCGTATCCTCGCAGAATGTATCAACTCTGAATTTAAGCAGGGCAGGGTCAGGTTCCCAAAACCGTCTGCACCAAAGCCCCACACCGACAAATCAAAGTACTGCCGGTTCCACAGAAGTCACGGGCACGTGACCGAAGACTGCGTCCACCTGAAGGATGCGATAGAAATTTTAATCCAAGAGGGGCACCTGAAGCAGTATACGAGGAAGAACGAAGCTCCCAGACACGGCGAGCCAGAGAAGAAGAGACCCCGGGAAGACACGCCCCCTGACAACTCTCCCTATCAAGTGGCCCTCTGCGTGTCACGACCGGAAGATTTCTTCCTCCCCGAACCATTGCCCGAGGGCAAGATCACTGCACTCAGCCCCTGGGAAAACTTCCCTTCCACACTGGTGATATCAGGAGGAGGAACTAACGGGGAATCCGCGGCCCTCTCCGTCAAACGTAAGTTCGACGAACTCCTACTGACTGCCCCCGAGCAGAAAGCGACATTGACAAAATACCGGGGAAAATCCAACCCAATATCCTTCTTCCTGGAGGAACTCCCGGGCGGATCCCCGAACTCGGGCATCCCACTATTGATAAGGGCAAAGATGGCCCAATTCGACGTACGACGCATCCTGGTCGACCAAGGCAGCTCAGTGGATATCATGTACGTCCACCTCTTCAAGACTCTGAAGCTAGACAAGACCAACCTAGCCCCCTACGTCGGATCAGATCTCCAAGGATTCAACGGAGCGACAACCAGACCGTGGGGATATGTTGAGCTCCTCGTCACCTTCGGCGAACAGGAAACGGCCAGGGAAGTCAAAATCCAATTCCTGGTCGTAGACTGTCCGTCTCTCTACAATTGCATCTTTGGACGCCCGACACTGGCCGAACTCACCGCGGTCCCATCCACCGTCCACCTAAAGATGAAATACTACACCAAATTGGGACGTGTGGTCACCATCCATGGTGACATCGAAGCAGCCCGGCGATGCTACGACGCCGCAGTAAAAGGACAGGCCGTAGTCAGCACGAAGAGCAACTGCAACAACAAAAAACTCAGGACCGGGGATCCTGCCCGAGGAATCAACGCCATCGACCTCGACTGTCGCATCGGGCTGGACGAGACCGAAGAGGGGAGGTTCCCCAAGGAACGCTCTCTCGGACACCCGGTCCGACCAATCCCCGACGGAGAGTTCGAACTCATTCCTCTTGGGGACGATCCGGAAAGGACGGTGAAGATAGGTAAAGGACTACCCGAGGAAACAAGAGAAGAGCTAGTAGCATGCCTCAAAGAGAACTCGGACCTCTTCGCGTGGAATGCCGCAGAAATGCCCGGGCTGGACCCCGAGATCGCGTGTCATAAGCTAGCTTTAGACCGGGCAGCCAAGCCCATAGCACAGCGTAGACGCAAGCAATCGCCCGAAAAGGCAGAAGCTGCCGAGCGAGCTGTAAAAGACCTCTTAGAGGCAAATTTTATTTCTGAAGCCCAGTACACAACCTGGCTCTCTAATGTAGTCCTCGTTAAGAAAAATAATGGAAAATGGCGCATGTGTGTTGATTATACTGATCTTAATAGGGCTTGCCCGAAAGATGCTTTCCCCCTCCCTAATATAGACATGCTCGTTGACAACTCTGCAGGTTTTAAACTCTTGTCCTTCATGGACGCATATAGTGGATACAACCAGATCCCTATGTCGCCCACAGACAAGAAACACACAGCGTTCATGACCCCAACGGGCAATTACTATTACAACGTGATGCCGTTCGGGCTCAAGAACGCTGGCGCTACATACCAACGCATGATGAACAAAGTCTTCAAGGACGAAATAGGGGACATGCTCGAAGTATACATGGACGACATGATCGTCAAATCACACGAGGAGACAACGGGACACAATTCACGGACGGAGGATTCCAGGACTTCATCGCCAGCCTGGGCACCACACAGCATTTCACGTCTGTCGAGCATCCGCAGACGAACGGGCAAGCAGAGGCGGCCAATAGGGTAATCTTACGTGGCCTCAAACGCAGACTCGGTGAGGCAAAGAGGGCATGGGTCGAGGAGCTACATAGCGTGCTATGGGCCTACCGCACGACACCACATTCTACCACCGGGGAAACCCCGTTCCGACTAACTTACGGCACCGAGGCAGTCATCCCGGTGGAGATACGGGCGCCAACGAGGAGGACGGAGGAGCCCCTAGACGAGGAAATGAACGATGAAACCCTTAGAGCCGAGCTCGACCTAGTCGAGGAGATACGTTCCGAAGCAGCTCTCAGGGAAACAACCCTCAAACAAAAAATAGCACTACGCCATGACGCGAAAGTCATAAAAAGAGAGTTCCAGGTCGGCACCCTGGTCCTCAGAAGAAACCAGAAAAACCCGAGAGAGGGCAAACTGGCGGCCAACTGGGAAGGCCCTTACCGCGTCCGCGACAAAACGAGCAACGGGGCCTATTACCTAGAAAACCTACAAGGAGAACAACTCGCTCGACCATGGAACGCAGAAAAACTTAGACAATATTACAGCTAAATACACCACGGGGAGACGTGGCAGGTACGACCACGCTCTTCGTCCCCAAAACCCCAGGGAGGAACCACGAGACCCGGGAACGATCCGGGGTCACATAACAAACACAACCCTCCCGACGGTTGGGATCTTGACCAAGACTCAACGTCGAAGTACCATGACTGGCAGGGCACCCAGCTCGCGATGGGAGGGCCCAAGCCTCGGGACCAGGGTTCGAACAACGGACCCGGGCCTCGATACCCACGGGCACAAAGCCCGACACTTCGTCGGTTCCCTAAACCGAGGAGATTAACAAAGTCGAGCAGAGTACGAACTCATACAAACAAGTATCAAACACAAACGAGCACAATGAATGATAACGTAAATATTCATACATTAAAAACGATAAGAGCGGCCGAAGCCAAGTACGCCCGAAGGCCATATTACAACGCCCGAAGGCCAAATACATAAGGCACGCAGGCCATGATAACTAAAATCAAAGAAACACAAATAAACTAAGACTCCGCTCGGAGCACCTCTTCATCCTCTTCTTCTTCTTCTCCCCCAGCTCCTCCTCCGCTTCAAACGGGCAGATAATCTCACCATCCCGGACGCAGCAGTTATAGGCCGACCCTACTGTCACCAACTCAGGGTTCAGAAGCCCGAGCTGCTCGACAGCATTGTCGAAACCCTCTTTGAAGCAGGCCACGAGATCTTGGTTGAGAGTCCGAATATGCCCTAGCAGCTCACCGCGCGAACCAAGGGCGCGTTCCTCCTCGGTCTCATCTGCCAGAGGACGGACCTTTCCCTCGAGAGACTCAACCTGAGCCCGTAGGCCAGCGTTGTCCTCGGTCAGCTTCTGATGGTCGACCACCTGCTCTTCCAAGCTCGCCTTAGCAGCCTTCAACTGGTCCCTCTCCTTTTCCACCTCCTCCAGCTTCTGGCTCAGCCCTTCCTGCAGCTGATGCTCTTCTTTGTAGTCCGACAGATCTTTAGATAGTCTTTCCTTCTCCGTCCGAACCTGCAAAAGGGCATCCTCCAGCGAGGCGGTGGAGACCGAAGTGTCGGTCAAAACCATGGCCGTCTCCATCACCCGGATGACAGCAGCAATATCCCTGGCCAGATCTTTCCTCCGGGCAGCAACATCCTGGTCCAGAATAGCCTTGGCCTCAGGCGCAGGCACAGCAATCGACTCCTCGGCCTTGAAGAACGACCGTTCCACATAGCAGGGAGGTAGAAGATAGCTGCCCGGTCCATTCGAACTTCCTGGAGACGACCTGGTAAGGGCCCCAGCCGGACGCTTCCGTTTATGGAGGGGAGAAGCCGCTGGCGACGGACTGCTATCAGGAATGTTGATCGGGTTAGATCGAGGAGGAGAGGAAGGAATCACGCTCGCCGCCTGCGAGGGACTAGCCCCGGCATCGCCAGCAGTCTCCAAGGGACGGGCCACAGTTTTCTTCTTCTTCTTGGGCACCCGGTCAGGAGCGCCGACCTGATTCGCTAGCTTCAGCACCCGATCACGAGCATTCGGCATGGCACCTGCAAATAAATTACACACCAACATTAGCGAGCGAAGTCATAAACAGAAATAAAAAGCTAAACAAAGTCTGCCTACTCAATAACGCCAGAGCTTCCTCCTCGGTATCACACTCGAGCAGAGCCTTCGTATTGATATAACGCGCCTCGGTGATTAGTTCCCCGGCCTCATCCAGGTAGGGCACGCCCTGTCGATTCGCCCAGAACCCCAAGCTGAAGCTCTGCACGTAATCGACCAGCTTCTTGTACGCGAGCCTATCCTCCTCGCCGAGCATCGCATACTTGACTCGGTAATGCGCCGTGGAGAGATCGAAATGATCACGCTGCCACCTCAGCGGTATCTTCGACATCAGCGTCTCCTCCCCATTGGGTTTCCGCTGATAGTAGTATAGAGAGTGAAGGGCAGCCCGGGTAATCGGCATCACCACGTACCACCGGTTTTTGAAATGGCGAACAGAATCCTCGTACGTCTTGAACAGACGCACGGGCTGCTTGAAAGAAACCCAACTGTGGCGACCACGGGAACCGGACCTCTGGAGATGGAAAACGTGGAAGAAGAAAGCCCGGGTGCAACCAATGCCGAGGAACTGGCAAACTAACTCGAATGCCCGCATAAATGCGAGAGCATTAGGATGTAGTTGGGACGGCGCCAGCCGGAGCCACTTGAAGACCGACATCTGGAAGGAGTTGAAGGGCAGTCTAATCCCCGCCTCACGGAAAGCAAATTCATACATGGTGAACTGCTTCCCCGGGAAATGATGGCAAATGCGGTCTTCTTCCTTGGGGGCGCAGCAATACCAGTTTGGTGGATCCTCCCGGCTTATGGTCTCGACCATAGCGTAAGCAATGATGGCCTCGTCACAGAAGTCTGATTCCTCCTCCAAGGGCTCGTCCGCAACCCATGAGAAGTCGACCTGCCCGGAAGAGGAGGCGTGTTCGGTACCATCTCGGACACTCCCATCCCCGACAGGGAGACGAGCGATTGTCGCGTCTTCGGTGGAGAACCCAGAATCTTCCCTCCTCGGTCGTAAGCGCCCGGTAGCACCTGAAACGCAGACAGAAAGAGTGAATTCGACGTCATATCAAATCCACCCTTCCACCGCAGGTCAAGTGAAAGGGCGTAGCGGCGACGGACACTAACCGTGCTCAACTCGGTGACGCGCGCATTCTATGGAGACCGGGCATAAACTTCATACAGCCTATGCAAGTATTGCCCGGCATATGAAATTTATGCCCGATACAGCATGATCCCAACCCTATTTTCTACCATCTAATATACACCTACAGTCCACTACACTATTCCTAAGTTAAACCTAACCACATTTCTACAAAAATAGCATGCGTTTGACAGAAAACAACAAGGAAAAACAGTGGATCACAGTGGAAAATCATACCTGACATAGTTAAGTTGAAAGGGGTACGGTGGTGCCCGAGCAGAAGACGGTGGTTCAGATAGGAGGACGGGCGGAGACGGCGGTCCAGACGGTAGAGCGAGCAAACGAGGGAGAATGTGGAGAACTCCGGTGAACGTGTGAGCGAAAAAAGTGGAAATGAAGTTACTCAACCCCTGTTTTATAGGGCTTGGCACGTGGACCAACACGCTAGGTCATCATTGCCTAGCCTGCCTACGCCGTCTTTGCACACGAAACGAAGCGACCCCACTAATTCTGAGACACGTCTATCAAAGATAAGAAACTGAAACGACCCGAGCACCTATCCGTCTCCTCGACTCACCAAGACGCCACCTCCCCGCGTCATACCCACGTTTACCACAAGGAAGGTGCAGACCAACCGATCACCTCCATCCCCGACATTCCCGGAGAAAGGGTCGGTCATGAACAGGTCTGTTACGACCTCACCTGTCTAACGATCAAGCTTCCCCATCGTCTCGGGGAACCCTTAGTTGAAACATAAGTCATCTCTCTGGCTCAGAGACTCGACTTGGGGGGCTCCTGTTCTGGACTGGGCCATGACACTAGGCACGGCACGGCCCAATGCTCGCCAAGCCCACGTCCAAACGACCATGTCCAAACGACCACGAGGACAAGTCAGGTGAACGACCGTCCGCCCGAAGCACGTCTCCCCGGCCCCTTAAATACGTGTCGGACAACGAGCGGGTCCTCCCCATACGATCTCCATCCACTCATCGTCAACCCACGCCGCGGACACCTAAGTTGTGTCGGGCAGAGCCATAACGGCATCTCACTCACCACGTCACCCAACTCCCCTATATTGTCTCCTTAGGGATAGGGGCAGTTGGACCAGGGGGCAGACCTTGGTCTAGGTCTTAACGCTTCTTACGCGTCCCCTGGCAGCTCCTCCTTGGGCCTAGCTAATCCAGCCCATTAGGAGCCTTGGCCCAGCGCTGGGGGCTCAATATAAATACCCCTTTCATGGCAAAGGGGCAGGGATTCTAACTCACACTCTGATAACCTTATTCTGTACCTTTTCTGACTTAAGCATTGGAGCACCTTGCAGGTACACCCCCCTCTCATTTCATTCTCCGGCCCATTCACCAAGACCTTGGAAGGCCCTCCTGACCAGGTAAGATCACTTACCATTTAATATTCGTGTGTTTGTACTTTATTCTCATTCAAATTTTATTGTAATCGTTTCGGCTATCTAGAAAATTGTACCATTAAGATCCCTCAGTATTCAATATATTTAGAGAGTTTGATTCCTTGATAATATCTCTTTTTGAGCCTAGCAAGTTGTCCTTTTGCCATTTCATCAAACTTGGCTTAAATCATAAGTTAGAAGTATTAAAATCAAGATGATAAGTGTTTGATTCTAATCATATACTAAATGTGAGTTGAATCATAAACTTTTGAAAATTTGGGATTTGCTTCTAGACTGCTTGATTCAAATCATAAAACAAACCTGATTCAAATCACATACTCTTGTGACTCGAATCAAGTGTTATCCATGAGTCGAATCATATATTTAAAAGAAGTCATATTTGGGCTCTGCTTTCATTGACTCGAATCAGGAATCTAACTTGATTTGAATCATGATTTTCTCTTGACTCAAATCATGACATCACAAAACTCAATCTTTCCATCTTTGATATATATAGTTGTTTCTTTGGTGAAAGTAACAAAGTGTGTGAAAAACCAAAAAGGGTGAAAACCATTTTAGAGATAAAACACAATTTGTCTTCTCTTCTTTAGTGTGTCTATACCAGCATTATTATTCTTTCTCTTCTTCTCTATAACAACTTCTTGAGTGTTAATCCATGTCAGATTCACTTCTTTTTCTTTCACTTTGTTCTTGTGAAATTTTGTTTTTGTTGCTTGTGAATTAGAAAGAGTGAGTTCATTCATCTTGTGTGTTCATTGGGATTAATCAAGCTCATGCTATATATATCAATAACATTAGTTAGGGGTTAAATATGGTTTTAGTCCCTATAAATATGTCAACATTCAATATTAGACCCTCTAAAATTTTTCTTCAAATAATAGTCCTCCTAATATTTTTCATCCACACTTTTGATTTCTCCTGTTAACGGGCGTTAACAGAAGCTGGCGTAGTATGCTACATGGAATTTTGCGATGACGGGGCATACATGTGGCAATGTCAGGGTGGCAAAAAATGCTGACATGGATGTCACATGGCATTTGTTTCCATTTTTTATTTTTATATTAATTAAAATTATAGTGACAGAAAGACTGTCGCTAAATTTGTTGCTAAGATGAACATCGTACCTAAACTCATAAATGATAGCTAATTTGTAGTTAATTCCTAACTAATCCCTAACTAATTTAAACACATCATTCTTCTGACCTAAAATTCGATTGTTTTTTCATGATTTTTTGCATATAAGTTTATAACCTTATAAGGATTTCTCACACAAATAATTTTTTTACTTGAGATGAATTAAATATGATTTTTTTGAACATCGATTTTCCATGAAACGGAAACAATGCAAACGTTGGCATATGATTAAATTTTGAAATAATATTTTGTAGAGACTTATATAATAACACATAAAATCAATCTGCAAAGTTTTATGTTATTCCGAATAAATCTCGATTTATTTTGATTTTTTTATCGAAACACATATAAATGTATTTTTATATAGAGGCGAAAATGATTATTATGACCTATACTTTATTTTTTTCATGATTTTTGTCGTTTATCCCATCATAAGGATCTTTTCCACCAAAATTGAAATCGGTTTGACATGAGATAAATTAAATATGATTTTTTTAAGCACCGATTTTTTATGATACGAAAACAATGCAAAGGTTTGCATATGATTGAATTTTGAGCTAATATTTTGCATAGACTTATCTCATAAGACAAGAAATTGGTTTTCAATGCTTCATGGAATTTTGAAAAAGTCTCGATTTATTTTAAGTTTTCTATCGAAACACTTTTTTTTTCTAGAGGCGAAAATCATTATTATGACCTAGACTTCGTTTTTTCTTTCATGATTTTTGGCCTGAATGTTTATCACATTATAAGGATCTCCCACAAAAATTAAACTTTTTTTGACATGATATAAATTAAATATGAATTTTTTAAGCGTCGATTTTCCATTAAACTGAAACAATACAAACGTTGGTATATCATTGAATTTTGAGTTAATAGTGTGCATAGACAAATCTTATAACACATAAAAAGGATATGCAAAGTTTAATGGCATTCTGAATAAGTCTCAATTTATTTTGATTTTTCGATTTAAACACGTGTATATATATATATATATATTATATATATATATATATATATATATATATATATATATATATATATATATATATATGTGTGTGTGTTTCGATGGAAATATCAAAATAAATTAAGACTTATTCGGAATGCCAAGAAACTATGCAGATCCCAGTCATGTGTTATCATATAGGTCTCTGCGAAAGATTATCTCAAAATTCAATTCAATTCAATCATATGTCAACGTTTACGATGTTTCTGTTTCATAGAAAATCGGCATTTGTCAATATTTTTTGTCACGCTGTCATTGCCACATGTATGCCACATCATCAAAAAAATTCGCAGGCCACGTAAACCTCTGTCGGTGAAAACTAACGCGAGGAACCAATTTTAGAGACAAAATTTTTTTAAAAGGATTAAAATTGAATGTTGGCATATTTATGATGACTCTTTTGTTGAAAATGTATGTAGTATGGACAATAGTCTCACATTGGTAGTAAATGTGGAGACTTGAGCATTTATAAGTGAGAGAATCCACTCATTTATAACCTTAGAGTTTTAGGTGAATATGTGGTGTGTCTCTCATAAAGATATTGCTTGAGCTTCTGGTTTCAGAAAGGGATCGGCTTACTTGTATTGAAAGTCAACAGCGTCAGTATGGTAAATAAGAAACGTTCCGTTGAAGAGTGTCAAAGGCGTCAGTGTGGTAAATATACTTCCTAGTGAAAAAACTCCCCCAACATCTTTATTTATTTAATTCATTAAATTTTATATTATATAATATATTAAATCAATCTTGAAAGTTCTTGTATAATTTTTTTTAAAGAGTTTAATATAGAGAGTTACACATAGAGAGTGTGAGAAACAAAGAATCACAAGTTAAAATCCATGTGGGCCTCCAACATATTAAATGTATATAAAACTCTTTTAATATTTGAAATGTATTTAAGTCTATTTTTAAAGTATTAAGAAATCATAACAAATACATGTCTGTTGATCTGATTCTAAAATTTCTATTTTCATAAATTAATGGTGAATTATGTCCAATTCAGTTGAATATTGAGGTGAAACCCACTACACTATTTATAATTCTACAACATAGTTATATGTTGATTTAAAAATTTTCAACTATCATTTTATATTTATTCTTCCATACTCCAGTCTAATAACAAACTATATTATCTTTAAATTTTTTGTAAATTATATTATCAATAAATTTATAGACAAAAATTTTTTATGGTAATGGATTGCATTTTTCAATATGATAAGCTAATTAACATAGAGTAGTATTTGAAGATGGCCAAAAATAAATATAGAAATAATTTTTTTTTTAATACAACCATAATGATATTTTTATGGGTAAGGTTAACTTCTGTCCTTGGGACACAAGTTAAGAGATCAATATAGAAATAAATTTTTAGAAATTGTGTATTAAATTTATTAGAAATTTATAATTAATAATTTTATTTATTTTTTCAATACAAATTTTTTATTTGTGGTTTTCTTAACATGTGCCATTTATTAATGATATTTTTTTCAATATATTTCTATTATTTATTATTTTATTTTTTTCAATTTTTTAAGTTTTTTTATTTATTTGAAATAAATGAAGGATAATATTATAAAATTATATATAATTTTTTTTTCATATATAATTTATTATATTTTTTAATTCATATGAAAAATATAAAACATCATAATTTAAGACGGATAATTTAAGACGGATGTAGTAATAAATTAGAAATATAATGTTAACATTTTATTTCAATTTCTGTCAACCACACATATTGTTAATATATATTATTTTGCTAAAATTTATAAAATAATATTATTTTTTTCTGATTACTTTTTAGTTATAAAAATGAGAGATAAGAAATTTTGATATATCTTTCTAAAATAATTTTAGAATATTTTTATTTTAAAAAATTGAATATCATTATATATTTTTATCATATTGTTGTCAACAAAAAATACTCTCAAAACTTAACTTAACACGTTACAATAATTTATTTTCAATTTTGAAAAAGATAAATTTCAGACTCATTTTAAATTAAATATTTTAATGAAGCAAATATCTTAAATCTTAAAGTAGTTATTGCAAACTCTTAGTTGATCTAATATATAACTCTTTTACGATATCCCTATGTTTCACTATTATATTTTTCATTAAATAAAATAAAAACAAACAATACAATTATTGGTCTCTCACGTATAAAAAATAAAGAATTTGTCCATAATTTTTTTATAATAATGATGGTAGGAAGTATAATAAAAACTATAAATAAGTGAATTTTAAATATACTTTAAATTTTATTTAAAAATTAAAAAGTAAATACATATTGTTAATATCTTAAAATTAAATATTTTAAAAAAAAGGCATAAGTATTAAAAAGGCATAAGAGTCAAAATTTAAAAATATAAAAAAAAAATCATAAGTTATATCTTTTTGAGATATTTTTCAAATTTAATTCTAGATATCACTTAAAAGTATTTTTTCCTTTTAAATAAAATAAAATAAAATGTATTCAATTATAATTTTCATAAGTTAGCATAAAATAAACTTATTAACCATATTTATTAAAAATTCTTAATATAATTTAAATTTAATATAAAAAATTAACTAACAATCCCATATTGGATGGTCTTAATCTAATTATCTATTAATTAAATTAATATTATTTAATTGGTCACGAATGCACTTACTTTTTAAAAAAAATACATATTCTTAAAATGCAAGATCCGAACAGTTTTTAATTAGTTCTTTATTGTTTGTGATAGTTGGATTTTTTTTATGCATATTCATGCTACAAATTTGTGGAGACTCCCGTTTCATCCTGAATTTGTCGGCATAAATGGTAAATGTATGAACAGTAAAACTTTCTACTTTTTCAAACTTGTGTGACTCAGTAGTACTAGTATTATTATGCTGATATATTATGTGGTGTGATTTACTCCTCTATTTAAAATAATTTATTTATTTAAAATAAAAGAGTATTTTAAAATAAATAATTAATTTTAATTTTTAATATATTTTTTTAATTTTACTTTTTAATTAATATTATTTTTATTATTTTCAATATATAATATGATATTTTAGTAAAAATATTATTCTCGATAGAGAAGTAAAATTGGCAAGTTGTAATCCATAAACAAAAGCCATAATGGATCATGTGCTTGAAAGAAGGATAGTCGCCATAACCACCCAATCAGAATCCTTGTTTAGCTGTCAGAATGATCAACTAGATATCTTGACATCAATAACTCATTTCTCTTTAAATTTAGAATTCACATTCAAAGTTTTGAAAACAAAATTCTTCTGCAAAAAGTTAAGGGATCCAGCTCGGCTGCCGTCCACCTTCACCGATCTATACCCTTCTCTTAGAGTAAACTGCCACATTAGTTATGTATGTATGCCACACTAGTTATGCAGTTACTAGTATTGAATATTTTATGATGAGGTCTTTGACTCAGTCAAATTTTACCCATATTAATCCTTCAATATTAACATTAAAGACTATATGGATACTATGTCAAAAAAACATTTACCCATGTTAATCTTTTAAGGAATAATATTGATAATAACTTGTTAAATATAATAACTAAATTGATAATAATTTGTTAAATATAATAACTAAATTGATTATAAATCAATCCTTCTATTTCAAAATAATGTTCAAATAGATATTTTTTTAAATAATCATTTTTAAATAACAAAATCGAAAATAATCAATTATTCAAAAAAAAAAACCAAAATAACTGTGTTTTGAAGAGGATGCGTCAGATGAATTGGCGCATCCCCAATGCATGAAGAGGAGGCGTCAATAGCATTGGCGCATGCATTGGGCTCCTCATGAGGAGGCGTCAATGCTAGTGGCGCCTGCATTGGCCCTCGTGAGGAGGCGTCAATGCTAGTGGCGCCTATGTGTGCTTGGTTGTGTGGGCGCCAATTCATCTGGCGTCTGCTTGCATATCATTGTGGGCGACAATCCCTCAGGCGCCCACGTGTTTTTTACAATTGATGTTTCGTCTCTATAAATACCACGCCTTGGATACAATATTTTTCACTCAAACTCATCTCCTAACACCATAATTTGTCTAGTTCAACCACCATGAATTTCAATTTTTCTCTGTTTCAACAATGACTGCATACATTCAGAAACGAAATGTTGATGTAATATTTTCCGTTGTTGCGGCTCCGATACAGATTCGACTTTGGAACACAGATACGTTTGAATGTCTTAATCGGACGTTGTACAATTGGTTAGATGGAGAAATTGGAGAGGGTGAACGGATTAGAAGAATACAATGGCTTGTGTCCACGTTCAACCAAAACGGAGAAGTGCGCAAATGGATGGATATTAAGAATGACCAAGACGCTCGTAGGATGATGCATTACATGTTTAAAATTATTTTGATGGTTGTAATTGCATAGTTCTTGTATTGTATTTGTTATAATTATTTGTGTTACTATTTATGTAATGGTACTTTCGTCACAGACGTCTAATATGAAATAAATTTAGTTTCTCATATATTGCAATAGAGGTACATGTAAATTTATCTGGTTGTGCTCGTTCCAACACTAGGACAGTTATTACGATTGTGACCTGGTTGACGGCATGAACTACATAGTCTAACCATTTTGTTCACCGTATCCATTTCGGTTCGAATCCGGGTGCTGTTTGGGTGACCCTTTTTCTTCCTTCGCATAACTTCATTGTGCCAGACGATGTCCCCTTGATATTCTGGCCAATAATCCTTTTTTTCCATTACGGAAAAACTAATTTTATAAACATTTGAAATGCTGGCGACTTTGTAAACTTCAGATAGCAAGTAGGATGGATCCCTTCGAACCTTTGAGCATGCCGCAATGACATGGGAGCAGGGGGTACGAAAGGCTTGGAACTTTCCGCAGTCGCACCAACCTCTATCTAGTTCGACTCTGTACTATCCCATCGGCATGCCCTCATTGTGATCCATGGACTCGGCAACACTATACCAACCTTTAGTTCGGTCAAAGATTGTAACCACGTGTGTGTTTGCTTTGGCAGCTTCATGTCTGATGAATTTCATTGAAGCATCATTGAACAACTGTTCAGATTGCAACACTGAACTCCATTTTGAGCGTCTGGTTTCAAACAACGCCCCTAGCTTGAAGCATGTTGCCTGCACCAAAGCGGTTATAGGTAGGTTACGGATGCCTTTGAAGACAGAGTTCATTGATTCCATAAGATTTATTGTCATGTGGCCCCAACGCTGACCGTTGTCGTATGCCCTAGTCCACTTCTCCAATGGAATACTATCGATCCACCGTACCGCATCTTCGTTTGACAACCTTATTTCATCGCGGTAGTGTTTGAAAGAAGGTTCTGATAATGCGTAACCTGCATTGACAACCTTCTTCCGCAACATCTTATCTTTGATTTCCCGCATGAAATTCTGAGCAATATGTCTAATACATAACACATGCGTCGATGGAGGATTTTTCCAGCCGTTATCAATGTTATTATATGCACTGGTGATGAAGGGTGTCTGTCGGAGATCAAATATAAGTTAGGCTGAGGTGCAACGTGCAATCGAAGATTTCTTAGGAAAAAAACTCCATCCCTCGCAGTCTCCCCTTCAACTAGGGCAAAGGCGATTGGAAAAATATTGTTGTTCTCATCTTGTGTCACTGCCATCAGTAACGTTCCTTTGTATTTTCCGTACAATCATATACCATCAATTTGTATAATTAGTTTACAAAAAGAAAACCCTATGATACATGGTTGATACCCTCAGAAGCGACGGTGAAATATTCTATTTCCAACAGCACACGTACCATCTGGTGTATAGGCGGGCAATGTTTCTGTTCTGGACTGGGCCATGACACTAGGCACGGCACGGCCCAATGCTCGCCAAGCCCACGTCCAAACGACCATGTCCAAACGACCACGAGGACAAGTCAGGTGAACGACCGTCCGCCCGAAGCACGTCTCCCCGGCCCCTTAAATACGTGTCGGACAACGAGCGGGTCCTCCCCATACGATCTCCATCCACTCATCGTCAACCCACGCCGCGGACACCTAAGTTGTGTCGGGCAGAGCCATAACGGCATCTCACTCACCACGTCACCCAACTCCCCTATATTGTCTCCTTAGGGATAGGGGCAGTTGGACCAGGGGGCAGACCTTGGTCTAGGTCTTAACGCTTCTTACGCGTCCCCTGGCAGCTCCTCCTTGGGCCTAGCTAATCCAGCCCATTAGGAGCCTTGGCCCAGCGCTGGGGGCTCAATATAAATACCCCTTTCATGGCAAAGGGGCAGGTATTCTAACTCACACTCTGATAACCTCATTCTGTACCTTTTCTGACTTAAGCATTGGAGCACCTTGCAGGTACACCCCCCTCTCATTTCATTCTCCGGCCCATTCACCAAGACCTTGGAAGGCCCTCCTGACCAGGTAAGATCAGTGGCGCCGTCTGTGGGAATCAGCTATCCCCATCTTCATCAAACGAGGATCAAAAGCTCATTTATTTCTGTCCTTCCAACATGGCCGGAGAACAACATAGCGATCACAGCCGTCCCCTCGTCAACCACAATATGGACGACGGTCCGCCATCCCACGAAACGGACGCTCGGGACGGTCATCCATCCACCCCGTCTCCAGAGCCCCAAAACAACGGGGATGCCTCTCACGCCCACAATTTAGGGGCAGAGACATTTCATCCCATTCCCGTTCCCGTTGAAGGAGACGCCGTAATGATTGCCATGGTGAATGCCCTCAATCAGGCCGGTTCTATGCTCCACCAGCAACACGAACGAATCATGGCCCTCGAAGCCGAACGACAAGAGGCCCGACCCCAGCCGGTGAGTAGGATGCAACAACGTTCGGAGCCAACGAAGAAGCGAGGACGTCGCTCTCCAGAACCCCACGTCAGCAGGGCCCGCGCCCGTCGTGACGGTGGTCGAGCGGGAACATCACCAAGGCGCGGACGCAGCCCCGACAACAACGAACTGTCTCCCTTAAGGAGCGACGAGGAAGATTTGCATTGCCCCCTGTCTCGGGCAATAATGGAAGCCCCGCTCCCCAAAGGCATGGAGAAACCACCAAATCTAGCTGTGTACGACGGGACTACAGATCCCGACGATCACGTCGACAACGTCAACGCGATGCTCGACTACCGCAATGATATAACCGGGCACCTCAAATGCCGACTGTTCTCAACGACCCTCAGGAAAGGGGCCATGGCTTGGTACAAAAGCTTGGCCCCTGAGTCCATTACGTCATGGAGAGTCATGAGGTCCATGTTCACCAGGCACTTTACAGCTTCCCGTCGTCACCCCAAGACTGAGGCGACCCTTGAAGCCATAGTGCAGAAGAAGAATGAAACACTGCGCTCATACATCGAGCGATTCAACCAGGAAGCTGTCGAGGTAGATACCACCGAGCACATGAAGAAGTATCTCCTCGAGAGAGGTCTCTTGCCCGGCAGTGAACTTAGCAGAGCCGTAGGGATCGAGCCTCCCCGCACCTTAAACGAGCTCCTGCATAAAGCCCAGGCCTACATCAGATACGAGGAAAAGCAAGTGGCACACAATGCCCGCAGCGGACGTAACGCTGGGGAGACCGAGCACTCGAAACGCGAGGACACGAGCATTTCCCGTCGCAACGGAGACAAACGAAGAGAAGAAAGACCTCGCGAGCTCCGGGAAGGAAGAGGCCCCGCGGGCAGATATAGCGAGTACACCTTACTGACAGCTCCTCGAGAGCGTATCCTCGCAGAATGTATCAACTCTGAATTTAAGCAGGGCAGGGTCAGGTTCCCAAAACCGTCTGCACCAAAGCCCCACACCGACAAATCAAAGTACTGCCGGTTCCACAGAAGTCACGGGCACGTGACCGAAGACTGCGTCCACCTGAAGGATGCGATAGAAATTTTAATCCAAGAGGGGCACCTGAAGCAGTATACGAGGAAGAACGAAGCTCCCAGACACGGCGAGCCAGAGAAGAAGAGACCCCGGGAAGACACGCCCCCTGACAACTCTCCCTATCAAGTGGCCCTCTGCGTGTCACGACCGGAAGATTTCTTCCTCCCCGAACCATTGCCCGAGGGCAAGATCACTGCACTCAGCCCCTGGGAAAACTTCCCTTCCACACTGGTGATATCAGGAGGAGGAACTAACGGGGAATCCGCGGCCCTCTCCGTCAAACGTAAGTTCGACGAACTCCTACTGACTGCCCCCGAGCAGAAAGCGACATTGACAAAATACCGGGGAAAATCCAACCCAATATCCTTCTTCCTGGAGGAACTCCCGGGCGGATCCCCGAACTCGGGCATCCCACTATTGATAAGGGCAAAGATGGCCCAATTCGACGTACGACGCATCCTGGTCGACCAAGGCAGCTCAGTGGATATCATGTACGTCCACCTCTTCAAGACTCTGAAGCTAGACAAGACCAACCTAGCCCCCTACGTCGGATCAGATCTCCAAGGATTCAACGGAGCGACAACCAGACCGTGGGGATATGTTGAGCTCCTCGTCACCTTCGGCGAACAGGAAACGGCCAGGGAAGTCAAAATCCAATTCCTGGTCGTAGACTGTCCGTCTCTCTACAATTGCATCTTTGGACGCCCGACACTGGCCGAACTCACCGCGGTCCCATCCACCGTCCACCTAAAGATGAAATACTACACCAAATTGGGACGTGTGGTCACCATCCATGGTGACATCGAAGCAGCCCGGCGATGCTACGACGCCGCAGTAAAAGGACAGGCCGTAGTCAGCACGAAGAGCAACTGCAACAACAAAAAACTCAGGACCGGGGATCCTGCCCGAGGAATCAACGCCATCGACCTCGACTGTCGCATCGGGCTGGACGAGACCGAAGAGGGGAGGTTCCCCAAGGAACGCTCTCTCGGACACCCGGTCCGACCAATCCCCGACGGAGAGTTCGAACTCATTCCTCTTGGGGACGATCCGGAAAGGACGGTGAAGATAGGTAAAGGACTACCCGAGGAAACAAGAGAAGAGCTAGTAGCATGCCTCAAAGAGAACTCGGACCTCTTCGCGTGGAATGCCGCAGAAATGCCCGGGCTGGACCCCGAGATCGCGTGTCATAAGCTAGCTTTAGACCGGGCAGCCAAGCCCATAGCACAGCGTAGACGCAAGCAATCGCCCGAAAAGGCAGAAGCTGCCGAGCGAGCTGTAAAAGACCTCTTAGAGGCAAATTTTATTTCTGAAGCCCAGTACACAACCTGGCTCTCTAATGTAGTCCTCGTTAAGAAAAATAATGGAAAATGGCGCATGTGTGTTGATTATACTGATCTTAATAGGGCTTGCCCGAAAGATGCTTTCCCCCTCCCTAATATAGACATGCTCGTTGACAACTCTGCAGGTTTTAAACTCTTGTCCTTCATGGACGCATATAGTGGATACAACCAGATCCCTATGTCGCCCACAGACAAGAAACACACAGCGTTCATGACCCCAACGGGCAATTACTATTACAACGTGATGCCGTTCGGGCTCAAGAACGCTGGCGCTACATACCAACGCATGATGAACAAAGTCTTCAAGGACGAAATAGGGGACATGCTCGAAGTATACATGGACGACATGATCGTCAAATCACACGAGGAGACAACGGGACACAATTCACGGACGGAGGATTCCAGGACTTCATCGCCAGCCTGGGCACCACACAGCATTTCACGTCTGTCGAGCATCCGCAGACGAACGGGCAAGCAGAGGCGGCCAATAGGGTAATCTTACGTGGCCTCAAACGCAGACTCGGTGAGGCAAAGAGGGCATGGGTCGAGGAGCTACATAGCGTGCTATGGGCCTACCGCACGACACCACATTCTACCACCGGGGAAACCCCGTTCCGACTAACTTACGGCACCGAGGCAGTCATCCCGGTGGAGATACGGGCGCCAACGAGGAGGACGGAGGAGCCCCTAGACGAGGAAATGAACGATGAAACCCTTAGAGCCGAGCTCGACCTAGTCGAGGAGATACGTTCCGAAGCAGCTCTCAGGGAAACAACCCTCAAACAAAAAATAGCACTACGCCATGACGCGAAAGTCATAAAAAGAGAGTTCCAGGTCGGCACCCTGGTCCTCAGAAGAAACCAGAAAAACCCGAGAGAGGGCAAACTGGCGGCCAACTGGGAAGGCCCTTACCGCGTCCGCGACAAAACGAGCAACGGGGCCTATTACCTAGAAAACCTACAAGGAGAACAACTCGCTCGACCATGGAACGCAGAAAAACTTAGACAATATTACAGCTAAATACACCACGGGGAGACGTGGCAGGTACGACCACGCTCTTCGTCCCCAAAACCCCAGGGAGGAACCACGAGACCCGGGAACGATCCGGGGTCACATAACAAACACAACCCTCCCCGACGGTTGGGATCTTGACCAAGACTCAACGTCGAAGTACCATGACTGGCAGGGCACCCAGCTCGCGATGGGAGGGCCCAAGCCTCGGGACCAGGGTTCGAACAACGGACCCGGGCCTCGATACCCACGGGCACAAAGCCCGACACTTCGTCGGTTCCCTAAACCGAGGAGATTAACAAAGTCGAGCAGAGTACGAACTCATACAAACAAGTATCAAACACAAACGAGCACAATGAATGATAACGTAAATATTCATACATTAAAAACGATAAGAGCGGCCGAAGCCAAGTACGCCCGAAGGCCATATTACAACGCCCGAAGGCCAAATACATAAGGCACGCAGGCCATGATAACTAAAATCAAAGAAACACAAATAAACTAAGACTCCGCTCGGAGCACCTCTTCATCCTCTTCTTCTTCTTCTCCCCCCAGCTCCTCCTCCGCTTCAAACGGGCAGATAATCTCACCATCCCGGACGCAGCAGTTATAGGCCGACCCTACTGTCACCAACTCAGGGTTCAGAAGCCCGAGCTGCTCGACAGCATTGTCGAAACCCTCTTTGAAGCAGGCCACGAGATCTTGGTTGAGAGTCCGAATATGCCCTAGCAGCTCACCGCGCGAACCAAGGGCGCGTTCCTCCTCGGTCTCATCTGCCAGAGGACGGACCTTTCCCTCGAGAGACTCAACCTGAGCCCGTAGGCCAGCGTTGTCCTCGGTCAGCTTCTGATGGTCGACCACCTGCTCTTCCAAGCTCGCCTTAGCAGCCTTCAACTGGTCCCTCTCCTTTTCCACCTCCTCCAGCTTCTGGCTCAGCCCTTCCTGCAGCTGATGCTCTTCTTTGTAGTCCGACAGATCTTTAGATAGTCTTTCCTTCTCCGTCCGAACCTGCAAAAGGGCATCCTCCAGCGAGGCGGTGGAGACCGAAGTGTCGGTCAAAACCATGGCCGTCTCCATCACCCGGATGACAGCAGCAATATCCCTGGCCAGATCTTTCCTCCGGGCAGCAACATCCTGGTCCAGAATAGCCTTGGCCTCAGGCGCAGGCACAGCAATCGACTCCTCGGCCTTGAAGAACGACCGTTCCACATAGCAGGGAGGTAGAAGATAGCTGCCCGGTCCATTCGAACTTCCTGGAGACGACCTGGTAAGGGCCCCAGCCGGACGCTTCCGTTTATGGAGGGGAGAAGCCGCTGGCGACGGACTGCTATCAGGAATGTTGATCGGGTTAGATCGAGGAGGAGAGGAAGGAATCACGCTCGCCGCCTGCGAGGGACTAGCCCCGGCATCGCCAGCAGTCTCCAAGGGACGGGCCACAGTTTTCTTCTTCTTCTTGGGCACCCGGTCAGGAGCGCCGACCTGATTCGCTAGCTTCAGCACCCGATCACGAGCATTCGGCATGGCACCTGCAAATAAATTACACACCAACATTAGCGAGCGAAGTCATAAACAGAAATAAAAAGCTAAACAAAGTCTGCCTACTCAATAACGCCAGAGCTTCCTCCTCGGTATCACACTCGAGCAGAGCCTTCGTATTGATATAACGCGCCTCGGTGATTAGTTCCCCGGCCTCATCCAGGTAGGGCACGCCCTGTCGATTCGCCCAGAACCCCAAGCTGAAGCTCTGCACGTAATCGACCAGCTTCTTGTACGCGAGCCTATCCTCCTCGCCGAGCATCGCATACTTGACTCGGTAATGCGCCGTGGAGAGATCGAAATGATCACGCTGCCACCTCAGCGGTATCTTCGACATCAGCGTCTCCTCCCCATTGGGTTTCCGCTGATAGTAGTATAGAGAGTGAAGGGCAGCCCGGGTAATCGGCATCACCACGTACCACCGGTTTTTGAAATGGCGAACAGAATCCTCGTACGTCTTGAACAGACGCACGGGCTGCTTGAAAGAAACCCAACTGTGGCGACCACGGGAACCGGACCTCTGGAGATGGAAAACGTGGAAGAAGAGAGCCCGGGTGCAACCAATGCCGAGGAACTGGCAAACTAACTCGAATGCCCGCATAAATGCGAGAGCATTAGGATGTAGTTGGGACGGCGCCAGCCGGAGCCACTTGAAGACCGACATCTGGAAGGAGTTGAAGGGCAGTCTAATCCCCGCCTCACGGAAAGCAAATTCATACATGGTGAACTGCTTCCCCGGGAAATGATGGCAAATGCGGTCTTCTTCCTTGGGGGCGCAGCAATACCAGTTTGGTGGATCCTCCCGGCTTATGGTCTCGACCATAGCGTAAGCAATGATGGCCTCGTCACAGAAGTCTGATTCCTCCTCCAAGGGCTCGTCCGCAACCCATGAGAAGTCGACCTGCCCGGAAGAGGAGGCGTGTTCGGTACCATCTCGGACACTCCCATCCCCGACAGGGAGACGAGCGATTGTCGCGTCTTCGGTGGAGAACCCAGAATCTTCCCTCCTCGGTCGTAAGCGCCCGGTAGCACCTGAAACGCAGACAGAAAGAGTGAATTCGACGTCATATCAAATCCACCCTTCCACCGCAGGTCAAGTGAAAGGGCGTAGCGGCGACGGACACTAACCGTGCTCAACTCGGTGACGCGCGCATTCTATGGAGACCGGGCATAAACTTCATACAGCCTATGCAAGTATTGCCCGGCATATGAAATTTATGCCCGATACAGCATGATCCCAACCCTATTTTCTACCATCTAATATACACCTACAGTCCACTACACTATTCCTAAGTTAAACCTAACCACATTTCTACAAAATAGCATGCGTTTGACAGAAAACAACAAGGAAAAACAGTGGATCACAGTGGAAAATCATACCTGACATAGTTAAGTTGAAAGGGGTACGGTGGTGCCCGAGCAGAAGACGGTGGTTCAGATAGGAGGACGGGCGGAGACGGCGGTCCAGACGGTAGAGCGAGCAAACGAGGGAGAATGTGGAGAACTCCGGTGAACGTGTGAGCGAAAAAAGTGGAAATGAAGTTACTCAACCCCTGTTTTATAGGGCTTGGCACGTGGACCAACACGCTAGGTCATCATTGCCTAGCCTGCCTACGCCGTCTTTGCACACGAAACGAAGCGACCCCACTAATTCTGAGACACGTCTATCAAAGATAAGAAACTGAAACGACCCGAGCACCTATCCGTCTCCTCGACTCACCAAGACGCCACCTCCCCGCGTCATACCCACGTTTACCACAAGGAAGGTGCAGACCAACCGATCACCTCCATCCCCGACATTCCCGGAGAAAGGGTCGGTCATGAACAGGTCTGTTACGACCTCACCTGTCTAACGATCAAGCTTCCCCATCGTCTCGGGGAACCCTTAGTTGAAACATAAGTCATCTCTCTGGCTCAGAGACTCGACTTGGGGGGCTCCTGTTCTGGACTGGGCCATGACACTAGGCACGGCACGGCCCAATGCTCGCCAAGCCCACGTCCAAACGACCATGTCCAAACGACCACGAGGACAAGTCAGGTGAACGACCGTCCGCCCGAAGCACGTCTCCCCGGCCCCTTAAATACGTGTCGGACAACGAGCGGGTCCTCCCCATACGATCTCCATCCACTCATCGTCAACCCACGCCGCGGACACCTAAGTTGTGTCGGGCAGAGCCATAACGGCATCTCACTCACCACGTCACCCAACTCCCCTATATTGTCTCCTTAGGGATAGGGGCAGTTGGACCAGGGGGCAGACCTTGGTCTAGGTCTTAACGCTTCTTACGCGTCCCCTGGCAGCTCCTCCTTGGGCCTAGCTAATCCAGCCCATTAGGAGCCTTGGCCCAGCGCTGGGGGCTCAATATAAATACCCCTTTCATGGCAAAGGGGCAGGTATTCTAACTCACACTCTGATAACCTCATTCTGTACCTTTTCTGACTTAAGCATTGGAGCACCTTGCAGGTACACCCCCCTCTCATTTCATTCTCCGGCCCATTCACCAAGACCTTGGAAGGCCCTCCTGACCAGGTAAGATCAGTTTCCATCTTGACAATTGTCCCGGGAGCATATTGTTTTAGAGCCAACAGGTACTTCGGAAGTTGTTTGTAAGACTCCTCCCAATTGTCAAACACTTTTTCAACAGTTTTTGTCCTAGCTCTCCATGCCTTCCTATATGATGGAGTGTACTCGTACTCTACCCAAATATGCAAGATTATTGTACTCACCTTTAACGACGGATTATCGCCAATGACAGACAATATTTCATCGCATATTAGTTGAGAGCTTAATTTACGATGATCCTGCATTGGGTTTGTCAGCATGCATGTGTGATCTGGACCCATTGATCCAATCTCCCAAGACTCGTTCCTCTTCCGGTACGAAGCTGAAAACCTAAAAAGGCAGTGCTCATTCGGACAATAAACTTTATACCTCGATGCGTCAGTTCTGTCAACTCTAAAATCAGCTGATAGTTGCATGTGGAATTTCTTAATGGCTTTTACACATTCCTCTTTTGTACGAAATGTGTCTCCTTGTTTCAAAGATCAGTGTATCTGCACGTAAGGATTGTACCATACATCTGTTGAAGGTTTATCTGAACCCAAATTCAACCTTGTCATGTGTTGGGGTGGGCAGTATACATGACTTGCTAGTATTGACTCCTCTTCCTCTTCAGCGTTCACCATCAAATCAACCATGATCTCAGCTTCTTCTTCTTCGTCATCTGGAACATTCACCTCATCTTGTTCGTCATCAGTCTCACAAAACACTTGTGACTGATCAATAAACTGAGACATCTGTTCTTGATGTGGTAATATATAAAACTCTATATCGTTATAACCGGATTGTTCGTGACTTACAAACATATGTTGAACATCGTCATCATCTCGAATCTTCTTTTGATAAAATTTTACCTGGTTTTCTGCAAACCAAACCGGATTTTTATAGATGATTTGGCCCACATTACTGCATTGCAATTTCTTTACTATACTTTGTTTCAGATGTGAAAAATTTGATCGTCGATTTATTGTAAACCGAGTTACCTCTATGTTTCGAAAACAAAAACCGAACAACTGATGATCAAATATTTCACCTTCGACATGGGCATTAATCATGTAATGTTGTGTGGAAGAAATTTTGTTCAAATATTAAATATGTAAATAGCTTTACTGGAATTGAATGCATTGGTAAGTTGTTCATCTGCACAGCATAAATAGCGTTGCATTGATAACTTGATCGTTGCATTGATAATGTGGTCATTGTCTGTACAGACTTGACCATGTATGCAGTAAAAAGAATCTAACATGCAGTGAAAAGAGTGACAAAAACACACATGCGCCAGGGAATCAAGGAATCTCTGAACCCTGGGCCCTAATATTCCCAACAAGCGCCCATTCCCTAGGCGCCATAAAGTAACTTGGGCGCCAAGAGGAAAGGCGCCCTTTCACAAAATTTGTACCTAGGCGCCACTAGGAAGGGCGCCCCTTCTCATTGCCCTACACTAAGGCGCCAAGAGGAATGTCGCCTCTTCCTTGCATGTGAAGAATCACATGCAGGCGCCAAGAGGAAGGGCGCCTCTTCCCTTTGCATTTGGATTCTTCACATGCGCCTAGAAGAAAGATTCTTCACATGCTTTCTGAATTTTGTCATTCCCTTGTCTTCTCTTGCTATTGCATGCAATCAATCCCATTCTTCTTAGGTTGAAAACCTACTCACTCATTCATCTATAAATAGCCTCTCATATCAATAATATCAAATCATCTTCATCAATACTCAATTATATTCTTCTTTGTCACACTAATCCTCTACCGCACTCAAGCTTTGCAAAATCAAATCATGTCTTTGTTGACTATGGGTGATGAACACAGAGGCACACTCGAGAATATCTCGGCATTTGTATGTTATCTCTCTCTTTTTACTTTTTCTGTTTTTAGTCTTATACCTTTGTTATCTATGTTTTTCTTACTTCTTATAGAGTTGTGTTTGTTGATTATGTATTTCTTCTTCTTATTGTATTTTCTTACTTTTTTGTTATTAGGATCCGAAGCGGTTTAGATGTCGTGTACATGAATATGTACCCCACGATCCTTTAATAGAACCATATATTAGAGGATGTGGATTTGGAAATCTACTTAACATTGTTTCGTACTCGGTGGACTACAAGTTCATTTTGGCTTTGTTGGAGAGGTGGAGACCCGAGACCCACACATTTCACCTTTCGATTGGTGAGTGTATCGTCACACTTGAGGACGTGTACGTGTTGTTGGGTCTCCGTATAGATGGAAAGGCGGTGAATGGTAGAGTTAACCAAGACAACAATATCTGCAATGAATTATTGGGTGCCCCTTTGTTAGACGACGAAACTGAGGGAGACACATCAGGTCAAGCAAGGGGGCAAGGTATAAATTTAAAATACCTTAAACAATATTATGCCAGTATAGTATTGTCGAAGATTCAATCGAGTATGAGAAAATAATAAAAGCTCAGTGTTATATTATGATTTTATTTGGTAATTTTTTGTTTCCAAAAAGTACAAGTAATTCTGTAAATATAATGTGTTTACCTTTATTACGCAACATTAATAAGGTAAACACTTATAGTTGTGGTTCAGTTGTGTTGACCCATTTATATAGTGCAATGTGTAAAACTGTAAAAAAGAATACCTGTACTTTTTTTTCATGTGTGTATTTGCTTCAAGCTTGGGGTTAGTCAAGAATGTCGTCGCTCGCCCCGATAAATGAGCGTCCATTCGTGTTCCCGTTTGCAACCAAGTAAGTCTAACACTTTACCATTTACCATTTAGTTAATTATATTTTATATTATAATTAACAGTAAATAATATTTTTCACTTCTTTTTTATCTTAGGTCGTTAGTAATGGGAATGAACTACAACAGGTGTCTGAAACACACTATTGTAGTCTATCGCAATCTATTGGACCACATTGGACATGACGATGTAATAATCCTACCCAACTATATTTTAATTTAAAAATACTTCTCAAATTATTTTTCATCTAATCGTTTCGTATTGTTTTACAGTTTGTCTGGAGGCCATATCTGGGTCTGGATCATGATGTGAACCATGACGATGTTGTAGTTTGGACAGCGAAGACACCGATTATCCGATTCACTACGGTGGAAATGCACCAGAGTGATCGGGTCAAACTGTAGTTCGGAATGCTACAACAGATTCCAGAATCTCCTACGTGTTTGGGAAATTGGCATCAAAAAAGGGTTGATGCATAAGGGATTATTCTGACTTAGAGACTTTGCAAAAGAGATGCGTCGTCAATGGAGGAATCGACGACAACACATCTTAAACGAACCAGCCATTCATGGTGCAAGACCGACTCAACAATATATGGCATGGTTTAGGTCGGTAACAACTCAACAATTTGTATCTGAGCCACGGTATTTGATGGATCCACGCCAACTTGCTTCGTCATCGTACGCCCTACAACAATTCACCACCCAACACCAATGTGAACCCACCCAAACCCAACAACCAACCACATACACACAACAACCAAACACCCAACATCGCAATTCGTTCATGCCAACCACCCAACAACCAACCATCCAACGTCGCAATCCATTCATACCACCCCCCAAACACAAAACCAAGAATCAAACCCCGCAACCACAACCGTCTATAGCCCAGATGATTCATATGGGTCACTTCATCGTAGCCCCCCACCAATGACCATCCAAATATCCCATCAACATAACACCCAACCATTGTTTAACTATAGTACGCCCCAGGAATCATTGCTTCGTTTCCAAAATGACTCAATTGCCCAATTTTGGCAACTATGTCGTCCCCAATTCACTCAACCCCAACGACCTAACTACGATGACATGGGCACCGAACTCCATTACGGAAGCGTCGTTGGCCAGAGTCCCTCCGGATATTGGGAGCAAATGATGACACATCTGTCAAATACCGCTGGAACTTCCGTCGGACCTTCCAACCATCCATCGCTCGATCAGGTCAGCACACAAAGACCCCAAACACCTCAAGAAAATTGTGGGAGACCTCGGAGACAAACTAACGCACCGGGATGTGGAACAGGGGGACGTTATAATCGGGTCGGTCATTAGTTTATTGTCAGTCCAATGTAACCAATTATTATATCATCAATGAATTTATTTTTTTCATTACTATTTCTTATTTATTAAATAATGAAAATTAATAATTAATAATTAAAAAAATTAAAAAAACTAAAAAATTTAAAAAATTTAAAAAAAGTTACAGGGGTGTATGCGCAAGATGAATTGGCGCATACACCAACCAAATACACATAGGCGCCACTAGCATTGGCGCCTCCTCATGAGGGTCAATGCATGCGGCACTAGCATTGGCGCCTCCTCATGAGGAGCCCAATGCATGCGTCAATGCTATTGACGCTTCCTCTTCCTGCATTGGGGGTGCGCCAATTCATCTGGCGCATCCTCTACAAAACCTGGTTTTTTTTTTAATAATTGATTATTTTTGAAAATTTTTTTTAAAAATTGATTATTTTAAAAAAAATCTTCAAAATAACCGTCATTTAGAAATAATTATTATTTTATTTTTTAATATAAAAATAATTATTATTTTTTAATTATACCATTTAATTATTACTTTACACACTACTTCTAACACATTAATAAAGATAATATCTTATTATAATATAATGACAAAATTATTCTAAAAAAAAATTAAATTACTTTTGTGTAATAGATCGATCGTTTAATTTATATCTTTTAATTTGGTCCTTTAAATTATCAAATGTATATAATGTTATTCTTTAAAGGATAATTTAGAAATAACCCTAAACAACTAAATTATTACCAACAAAAAGACTTAAATAACCAATCTATTAAAAAAACAACTTAAAAATTCTCTATTATAATTTTGCCTAATATTATTGTATTCTTCAATTTGTATAAAAACCTTATTATTTTGAAATATAAGTAATAATAAGTGGTTACATTATTTTAATAGAATAGGAAACCTTTATAAAACATTCATCAAATTATCAACCAATTTTAGTGTGTTAAGTAGGCACAATGTTGGATGATTTTAAACCAAATATTACTCGTTAAAATAAAATTTATTTTAAAATAATTCTCATTTTTACCTTGCAATATAAAAATAATTGTTAAATTTTAAATTGTATTTTTTAATTATTAATCTGTATATTACTTTCAAAACATAATAATTCTCATTTTCACCTTTCAATATAAAAATAATTGTTATTTTTTTAATTGTATCTTTTAATTAGATTATATTTCTTAATTTGTGTAAAATTTATTTAATAGTTAGAGCGTGTTATATCGACACACAGTACTAACTTGTTAGTTTATCCGACTTACCTCCAAACTGTTGCAACCACTCATTCCAAAAGTCCTCCAACCTGTTGAACCATCCCAACTCATTTTATAGGCGGGAGTGCCTTCAGACTATTTTGACAATTATCTATTTTCACTAATAAGGTGGTTTACAAAAAAAAGGGTTGCATCAAATTTGATTAGAGTGTGACTCTTCTCTAGTTGTCAACTTCCTGATATTGTTGTTGCTTTGCAGATTTTAGAGAATGATGGAACAAAAGGCTTCTTCTTCCTCTTTTCAAGGTCCACCACAACATTGGTTTTCCTATATGCCTTCTAGTAGTGGACAACTCATCAGAACTTTTGTCATTCTATACATTAAAAGAAAGTGGTTTCATTGCCCACAGAATTGAAATCAACTTTTCTGTTAACAACTAATCATAGGTTTCTGGTTTTACTTAACCAATTCTATTTTCGGAAAGCAATTTTAACTATTAAAGGTGGAGATTAAATAGCTCTATTTTTTTCACTAGAATACAACATAAAATTTGGTTCTGAACACTGTATTCACTCAATAAATACTGACTCGGTCGGTATAAATTACCAATACAAACTACGACTCAATAAAAAATAGGACTCAATTCCGCTTCAAAGAAAAACCCCTTCGCCCATTGCCACACAACACAGGTCCTTGCTACTGCAACATAATTTCTCCCCAGCAAAATATATTTCCTGCACAAGATACAATGCTCATATTATGCTGCTAACTGAACCCACCACCCCCCTCCTTATTCGGACATGGCAGTTAAGACTGACCCACCCCAGCACTTCATTACAGACACTAGACCCGACTGACACCAGACACCATGAAGTACATGGACCGACCCCACCCCACCCCACCCCCACCCAGACTCAACCCCCAACAGTCACCCTAGATCAACCCTGCTCCTCCAACCAAGTTCCTACAATTAGAGAAAGCAATTGGTTTAGAGAACACAATAATTGGATGTAAACCACGATTGTAACCCCCAGAGGGAAAAAAGATAACTGAGACATATACACACTCAATAGAAGTCTTCAACTGAAGTTGAATCCACCAGATGGGACCGGAAGGTCATTGGCTCCAAAATTAAAACCAGATTGAGAACCATCGCCTGGAGGTAGTGTCTCATCTTCATCTTCCAACCAATATGTCTCGAGAATTTTAACAGCTTTCTCATAAATTTCATTGTTGTCATGACTCTGCAAATTTTCAATCTTTTCCAATCCCTCGGCATCGTCAATAGCTTGAGCATACGCATTGACATCTCCCGTGTTACCAAAGCTTTTCTCTGCTTCTCCAACCTTCAGAATATTTTCAAGACCTTCTAGACAGACAGTAACAATTCTTGGATCAGGGCAAACAAGCAAATCACACAGAGGCTTAATGCAACCCTGGCTCACCAAGTACCTTGTAACAACAACATTTGGTAAGTTAATACATAAACTCCCATGTTGTCAACATGAAACAGAGCCAGAAAATAACAATAAAAAAACCGCTTCACATACTTGATTTGGTCATGTGTACCGCCAGATGTACCATTAGAGAGTGCCCATGCAGCTTCTTTTTTAATGTCAAACTCAGCATTTTGAAGAAGATTAACTAAGGGAGCAATCAGACCAGCTTCAATAACAGCCTACATTATACACAATAAAAGGTGGCGTTCAGAGCATTTTTTCAGTAAACAAGCAAACTAAAAATCACATGCAAACAAAAGACTAGACCTGAAACAGAAAACATAACAATAATGCCATCCTTCAAACGAACACACCACATTCCCTTCAGTGATGTACTTACAGTCAAATAACAATCCATGCTATCCAAATATTACCCTAATTGGTGTAACATGACTACATGAGAACTAAATCTATCTACAAGACTACAATGATTATTATTGCATCACATCTCTATGTTAAACAGGATGTAGCTCCCAATATTGCAGAAACAAAGTAACAGTAGTGTATATTTAGATGACACGAAACTGGGAACACTATCAGTTTATACTTTAAAATGAGCACCAAGAAATTCAATTTAAATGCGTACCCAAAAATCAAACTTGAAGAAAAGCATAAAAAATTTAAAAATCTAACACCATACTTTATAAAACATAATATTCAACATTAAATGCATATAAAGAAAGGGGATTCACTAGTTTACCTGTATCTGCTCTTTGTTTCCGGCTGTGATGTTTGATATAGTCCAGCAAGCTTCTTTCTTGATACTTTTCTTATGATTATGGGTCAACAGGCTCAAAAGGCATGGGAGTGCACCATGATTGATAATAGCCTGACAGAGTCACACCAAAATCAGGCAAGTCTCACAGGTGATGTGTGACAAAACACCAGTGGCGCCGAGAAGAGACTATGTTCACGGTAATAAATAGTAGTGAATCAACAGCAATGACTATGAAAGTGTAACTTTCGCTCTTCCCAGACCAAAATTCCTCCACCAGTATAACTTTTCGTTCTTCCCAGACCAAAATTCCCCCACCACCTCAAAACAAAATTATTCCTAGACTAATATTTCTAAATACGTCAATGAAACTTCAACAACCACATACTATTGTAGCATTTTGGTATTCTCTATTAATCAAATTAGAATTACAAAATTTACCTACCAATAATTTCAGGTTTTGATGTGTTTCCAAAATTTGTAACACAGCACTTATTTGATACTTCACTCAATAAAAGCTAAATTTATTAGAAATAATTAGGTAGCAACTAATTATTGCAACAACTCATAAGCCATTCTAATTTGACATTACCTGAGTCTGCATATCATCTCCAGTTACAATATTTCCCACCGTGCGAAGTGCGGGAATCAGCACTGAAGGAGATGGGTGCCTACAAAACACAGATTTAGAGACAAGACAGCCAAAAATTGAATCAGGATATTTGTTGACCATGAATAGATGGGAATAGGCACTCACAGAAGGAGCTGCACAAGTCTGCCACATACACCTGCCTCAATCACAGCTTGAATTTTGTCATTTGTCCCATCAGAGAGATATGAGAGAGCCCAGCATGCATCTGTCAAGACTTCTTCATCATTGGAAAAAACCAAACGCTCAAGAGCAGGGAGCGCCGGCCTTACCTGTCCATCCAAATTCCAATATTAATACACAGAAAAAGTCCTCTGCAAGATAAGCTTGAATTAACAAAAATTACCTGCTCAAATGGAGGCTGTGGCTTGCCCCGACAAAAGTTTGACAGGGTCCATGTGGCATTTCTCAGCATAGAAAGCTTTGCTTGTTCATTCAACTGGGATAACAGCGGGATCAGGGCACCATTGCTTAGAACAAGATCACGGCACCTAGGGGAGTCACCAGCAACGTTTCCCAATGCCCACACAGCCTACAATTTAAGAGTTTTGGTTTTAACCATAGTTTAGCAAAAAAATCATATCAAGTATGATGCCTGATCTAGTGCTATCACAATTCAGTATGAACATACCTGCTCCCGAACATCATCACTAGGTGAACTAAGTAGCTTGACAAATATTGGCACTGCCCCGTGATCAATTACTACCTTAGTGTTCTCAGAAGTTCCAGATGCTATGTTTGTGAGTGCCCAAGCAGCCTCAAACTAAACAAACGTATCATAACAATAAATTTCAACAATAAAACACTGCACCACATTACCTGAAATTCCAGAATGAAAAAAAAACAAAAAAAAAACGAAGTTTCAAACCTGAAGTTGAGGAAAATCCTCCCTCACTAGAAACTCAACAAAACGAGGAACAACGCCAGATTGAATTACTTCTTCGATTGGAGGGCTACGTTCTACAGAACAAAAAAAGATTTTTAACACTAAGAATCACAAACATATGCATTAAAAACATCAAAAGTGAATAAAAAATTACCAATTGAAAGCAATTTCCGAAATTGAGTAGTTGCTTCGAGTTGTTGGCTATTATCATCCGATAAAACCCCAGCAATCATTGCAGGAAGACTCTCTAACTGCAACAAATAAACATAAATAACTGTCAAAATCCGTTTTCATAACTAACTACCACTGAACCGAACATCACAAACCCCAATTAAATCTAAACTGAGAACCCTATTGGGGATCGGATCATGACCGAATCAAACATCAGAATCTTAAATCTTAAATCTTAAATCCACATCAAACCCTAAATTACCACGATCGAAAGTTACCTTTTTCTCGACAATGGAGGATGACTGAAGAGGAGTAGGGAACTGAGCTTGAAGACCTTCACGTCTCTTCTTCAATAGACTCTCTTCACGCTTACTTTTACGGATCTCAACCATGTTGTCCTCTCTTCTCCGGCGACCCTCGTCAGCGTCGACGGCAACCTTGTAACGGTTGCGACGAACTTCGGTTCTAGCATTGGGTCTGAGCGACATCGTATCTTAGGGCTAGGTGGCACCAATCGAAGCTGAGAATTGAAATGCAAAACCCTAAATTACGATTGAGATTTTAGAACTCTGATGAGAGAGAGAGAGAGAGAGAGAGAGAGAGAAGAAGATTAGAGGAAATTTAAATAGCTGTATAGTAGTGGGATGTGGGGTTGTATTACGTGTGGAGGTGGAGGTGGGTCGGGTTGACCCGGAGTTTTACTTAGGAATGTCGTTTATGATGATAATGATATGATTCGGTGCGTCGTTTCGTGTTGATTTATTTTTATGGATTTTGCCGACTAGATGAAACGGGTTACGGTTTTGGGGTAATATGGATCCTCACTCTTTAATCATATCATCACGATCCAATCCACTTCAAGTGTTAAATGGTTAAATGGGGGCATGTGTGTTCCAAGAATATCCCATTTCAAACCAATGATGGTTTTTTTTTTGTACTAATACGTTTTTTTTTTATGTTCCTTATTTTTACTTTTATTTAACGATCAAAGTAGCCACATATATATATATATATATATATATATATATATATATATATATATATATATATATATATATATATATATATATATATATATATATATATATATATATATATATATATTAGTGAAAAATTTGAGTGAGTTGAGTTAGGTGGATTCACTAGGGTTATGACATGTCTTAAGGTGGTTGAATTGTCTCTCAACAAATTTGTTATTTTTTACTTCATTTATTTTTTTTATATGTTTTGTGATATTTATGGATTAGGCGAATCAAAGTGTCTTTAGTGGTATTGTCATTTATCTAAATACGGATTTTTTAGATTTGAAGAGTAATGGTTTGTATGTGTCATTTTGTCTTTCTCTATCAAACATATACAATACGACCTCCTGATCATGCTTTTTTATTGACATTTGTTTTATCCATGTCAATATCATTCTTGCGGTTTGCATGAGTGGTCGTCCAGAAATTAGAGAAACTTATGGATTCTCCTTAATATCCATTATCATAAATTCAAACGGGAAGGACAAGGTGTTCGCTTGTATTATTACATTTTATGCAACCCTAGTTGGTTGTTTGACAATTTTGTTGGTGAATTGCAATATTTACTTTGTTTCTTTTATCTCTATATATCTAAGTTTTACGACTACTAATAGGGATATTGGGTTAATGTTTACCCAAAAATCTACAAGAGCTTCTCCAACATTCATGCCTCTAATTGAGTTTGCACAAGGCGATTCTCCATGGACCAATTGCCTTTTCTAATATAGTTTCTTGGATCATTATACTACAAATTGCTTTGTCCTGGACAAGTGTTGGTTCAAGACGTTTATCCTTGTGTGTGAAGAAATTTAAGAACCTTTGTTTCGCTTTAGTCAAGTTTTCATTAAACTCATCAACTGAGTCATCAACCTATTCATTTTGTCGTGCAACAACAACATCATAAAAAAAACTGAATGTTTGTATATAAGGATGTTCACTTACCATGTCATCCATTTTTTATTGCAATGTTTTTTCAAATTTGGCTTGGTGTTAGTGGTGAATGTACCTCCTGATTTATCATTTATGTGCTTGAAGATTTGTCCCATTTACACGTTTCTAATGAAGTTTTCAGCTTATTTTTTATTAGCCATAAACATTTGGACAAATTGGTTTTGAGTATCTTCAAGCTTCCTTTAAGTTTGGGTTGGATCTAATAACTCTAAAATTGTTGTTTATTTGATGGTTCAGCATCATGTATCCATCCTTGGTCGTAGTTATTTCCACTTTGAAAGTTATTCCCTCTTTGGAAATTGTTGTTCCCTTCATGGTAAGGATTATATCTTTGGTAGTTCACATAATTGATTTCCTCGTCACCATAGGGACGATACACGAGTGGGGTGGTCACCTTCATATAAGTCACATAAAGAAATTTCATTTGGGCTTACTTGAAGTTTCTTGCATCTATTTTGAATTGTTGTGGAGGTTTGGATGGTTGCTTTAATAGTTCGTTCTTCCAAAGGCTGTGTCAGAAGTTTGTTTTCAGCAAGCATTGCATCATTTGTATTCAGTTCCAGCATTCATAGTTTGCTTTGGCTGGTACTTGGGTTGTATTAACCTTGATGGTCGTTAAGTGTCGTTCTTTCGATTATTGTTATTCCATCTTCAACACTTCTGGCTATTGACAACCCACTAGAAATAATGTCTAGTATCAACTTCAGTTGTTGCAAAGTCTGGTTTGAAAATAGGATAGCTTTTAAACTTAATGATGGTGATCTAACTAGAAAAACATCTCATGCCTCATCAACAAAAGGAAACTCAAGATATAAGTGCTTATATGATCATAAGCAATCTAGCAAAGAATCTTGAAGCCTCAGATAAAGTGTGAAAGCTCGTCAGGTCATGTTTGTCTATCTGTCTGATTGACTCGAGTATTGTAAAAGTAAGGAAGTAGATTAGAAGTACTAAGACAAGTCACACACACACACACACACAACTAAAAATATATTTACTAAGCCAAGACAAGTGATTAAAAAGTTGTCCAAAAAATTTCCAAACTATTTTTGAACTAACCAATTGATTAGTAAGTTATGTCAATTGATTGGATCATTAAGCCAATCAATGGGAGAAAAGCTAATCGATTAACCAAGCAATTAAGACAACACATTTATGAATTGCAATGAATCTATATCCAATACTTCCTATTTGGGCATGTTAGTCAATTAAAATGAGTTGACAATTAATTAGAGCTTTTTGCTAATCGATTGGCTTATTAGTTCAGCCCATGGATCATTTTCTGTTTTGGTGTTTCCAAAACTTATATAAAAGAGGCTCGTATCCACTTGTTTTCACGCCACTTTCCGATGATTTACATTTTTTGGAATTTATCTCTCTAAGTTTTCTCTCCCTCTATTTAGAAAATATTCATTTCACTTAAAATTGTCTTGGTGCTTGCGAGTGAAACTTTGATTGTGAGGAAGAGTTCTGTAAGTTGTCATGTTGTTTGTTTAACTCTTGGGAGTGTGATACTCTTGAGAAGATTGAGTTTAATTCGTGAGATAAACCGATCTTAAAATCTATGTTGTGGTTTATTGAGCTTTGTTGAAAAAAGTTTTGTTTTGGTTATTGAGATCAACTTTAAAATCTCTAAGAAGGTTCTAGTTTAGCCTGTGGTAAAAGTTATTTATGGTTGGGGATAAACCTGTAAAAAAATAAAAATCAACTTGTATAAATATTTATGGGCATAGCTTATAAAATTTTATAAGTTTATAGTCAAAATCTCAAGAATACCTTTTGGGGACAGGATTATGCCAACGTTCGACCAAACATGTACAACTTTCTAGTGCAATCTCTCTAACCTTATCCTTTTTAAAAAAAAAATCTATTTACTTTGCATTACTTATCTTTGTTGTGGTTTACTCAAACAAAATTACTAACACGGTCTTAATCGAAAAAAGTATAAAATTAGTCACGAATTTTAAATACCATATTCACCATATCTCTTCTACTTGAAGTCACTTGTCCAACAAGTGGAATCAGATCCTAACTCCTATTAAGGACTAATCTTCTCAAGGAGGAAAAATGACTTTAAGTTATTCACTAAACATGCATTTATTCTTCAATGGAGAAGGGTATAGTTTATGGAAAGATAAAATGAAGTTTTTCATATAAGGGATAGATCATGGTATTTGGAAAGTTGTGAATGAAGTTCAGTTTGTTCCTACACACAAAATTAATGGTGTCGTAGAAAACAAACCTGAAAAGGATTGGACCAAAGATGATGATGAAAATGTGCAACATAGTTTAAAAGTGAAAGTTGTCATCACTGCCGCTCTTGGTCTTGATGAGTTTTTGCGAGTTTCTCACGGCGAGACTGCAAAAGAAATATGGGCACCCTCCAAATCACATGTGAAGGTACTACTAAGGTGAAAATGGCAAGGTTGGGCACATTAATCAATGAGTACGAACTCTTCATAATGAAACCTGAATATAACATTAATCCTATGCAAATACGATTTACCCATATCGTGAATCATATGAGAACTCTGGAAAAACCATTTTCAAATGAAGAATTGGTTATAACTATCAAGACATATTCTTATCAAGTGTCACTTGTTGAAATTATTTTCTAATAGGTAACTGTATTGCAATTTATAATTAATCAGAAAGCAAAAATCATTAAGAACCAATAGAAATAAATAATACTAGAATAAAAGACTTGATCGTTACAATTATCAATTCAGTACTATAAAATTCATCTAAGATGGTGACTCGTCCTTAACATATAGGAGTTTAGTTACTCATATCTTTAACAAAATACATCAAATAAATAATGAACATTACACAATAGTCACAGATGAGGAAGCTTTAACACAAAATTTTGTTGAATGTTTGCTCATTTTGCTCCTATAGCGTTTTCCTTGCTTCAAATTATTTATTCGCCATTAAAATCCAAGATAAAAACAAAAAATAAGGTTTCCTTCCTTAAAATACAACAATAGTCATCCATACTAGATCTGAGTGTTTGGATGTTTTTCCAAATATCTTTAGAAATGCATATGACCAAAGGAGAATTTTATCTTGGTATGTGCATGAACGTGTTTGAAGGCATTTAGATGTTTGGAAATTTTCTAAAACATGTTTAGAAACACATATGATCATATGGGAATTTCACCTTGGTAGGTACATGGACAGTTTTAGAGGCATTTGGGTACATGAATGCTTTGCTAAACACATTTAGCAGCTCTCGAACGCGTTTGGCCAGAGTTTGCATCTTTTGGCCAGAGTTTGCTTTCCTTTTTGTTTTAACTCCTGTAACATAGACAAAATATTTTCTAAAACATCATCTTGATAAAAAAAATATTTTTTGGTATCGCATAAACTAGAAAACACGTCAGAAATAACAAGAAAGATAAATATGAACAAATAAAAATAAAAAGTTAAGTTAGTAATAAATATACGAAAAATCACAATGACTTAAAATTATAATAATCATAAATAAGTTAAAATTTTATGATGATTGGGGTAGCTCAACTCGTATGTGATAATTGATTTAAGGGGGTATAAGCTCCTTGTGTGGAATTTAAATAGAAAATATTATAATGATTATGTCAATAAAAATTACAATGTAGTGAGTCAATTTATCATATCTACGGGGAATGAGAAATATAATGTATTTGCAATTATAAGTAATAAAAAGTATTTTATTCGTTTGAAAATATTTTATGTCCATAAAAAGTAAAAGAAAGTAAAATAGTATAATTATAAGTGATAACAAGTCTTTGGGTTATGTGATCGCGACTTAGTATGTTTGTCGAAATAGCTGACTGCAAGTGCACAGTCGTATCATGTAGTTTTAAAAGGATATCGAACCCAAATGACCAAAAACCAAACTATGTTATCTAAAGTTACTATGTAAAGGTAAAACTAATGAATATTTTCTTTTTTAGATTAGATTAAGGGAAACTAGGAATAAAATTGAACGGTAAATAATAATAAAATGAAAATATTCAATAAAGAGACATCGGTATGTAAATTACATCATTCTTCGAGGATTCGATAAATAATTAACACAAAATAAGGTAAATCATTTTTCAGTAGAAAATATCAAATTAAAATTTTTTGCCTCACACTCTCGTGTTATTGACTCGGACTATACTCTTAAGCCAAAATATTTTGTTCTCGCTCACCCACCTGAATCAAAAGTAATTTTTGGAAATTGATAAATCTTAATTAATCCTAAAGTGTTCTCGCTGTATTTAAGATTAATCCCTAGAAACCACTATCCAGTTAAAATCTCAAACTCTCCCTCTGTTGATTTATAACCTTAATGACTTTTCACTCTTGTGCAAAAACTTTTTTAAATTAGAATTGGAAACTACATCCAGGAAAAAAATTATAAACATTAACACTTATTATTACCGAATCACGTCGGAACGACGATCCTTACATACTGATGTCAAAAGGTTTAGACAGACATGGTTTGAAACTTAATCATACAATTATAATTATTAAACATAAACATAATCATGATCGAAATTCAAAATTTCAAGCATACAAATAATATTATGCAATTAGGCCAAATGAAAGCGGAAAGTAAAGAATTATGCAATTAAAAAAACCCTGATGAGTAATAAAAATTGGATTAAACTTCAGAGAAATCTTCAAGTATAAATAACAACTGGAAAATACAATGATGTCGACACGTTTGATCCAAGCAACAAGTAAACTTAAGAACAAAGGTGCAATAGCCTCCCGGTGTTGAAGAACTATCACTTTTAAGGTATTTCTGCTTAAGCTAAGAATCAAAATTACACGATAAAAACTTGGATACTTTTTTTCTTTTGGTTCTGCCTTTTTATACTGGTAAAGAGGAACTGAACTTCCCTAAATTCGTGTGGAAATGGTTGTGGAAAAATAAGGGGACTCTTGACCATATTTTGTGCAGTTGTTGAAAAACTGCATTGCGTGCCTGTGGCAAACGCCACAGGGCCATGGCAAATGTCATGGTACTAAAAGTTTGAAGTGACGTGGCAAGGGGGTCGTGGCGAACGCCACATGCCCAAAACCTGCATTTTCAGCATTTTTCTTCCCTTTTTCTTCATTTCTTCTCTTTTCTTTAATTATTTCTCACATGTGAGTTCTGCATCGACAAATACCTGAAACAGGGCAACAACATCAACATAATACAATAAAACATACACATAATTATACTAAAATACATGCGAATCGAGTCAAATAAACGGTAGTTTCACGTTATCAAAATCCCCCATACTTGAACGTTTGCTTGTTCTCAAGCAAATGCTACACTTGTGACATGAAAATTCGGAGACTCGTAGCATGTAGATCCATGGAAAGCACATAAACAATTAATTAATCATTCTAAAGCTACAAACTTTGCTTTGGTTATAATTGCTTAAATAGGTACTAATCGGTACACTAAGGATATCGTAATAACGTTATTTCGCAATTACGGTCATGAATCTCCCTACATGCAAACAGATATAAATGATGTCATTATATCGCAAATTTGTCAACTCGCCTTTTATTTTTTCGTTCAAGTGTGATCACATTAATCCCGTTATCTTTCACACTTATAGTAGGAAGTTCTGTTAGTGACTTTGGTCTTATCTTGTATCTTCGGTTTCCCGGTTCAGGGGTTGATTATGGCATCTAAGCGGTTTAAGCCCACGCCTAAATTGTAATTGCGGGGGATCGGACCGTAGTCCGCCCTACCAAGTTTAGCGCCAAATACCACTAAACCAATTACGATTGGTATTGGTAATTTAAGCTCAACATATTTCATTCAATGTCATTTTTATTCTTTGGACCAAACACTTATTTGCATCAATCTCCCACATAAAGCATTTAAATTATCCTCAAATCACTTCAAACCATTTTCATAACTAAAATCTGAAGAAAAAGATTACCCTGGATGGAATATCTAATCGTAATCCCGAATATTAGGCCTAAGTTGTAAGAGCTTGTAAGCCCTATGTATTTGTATTCTCTTCAAAACACTTGTAATTATTCAAACTTCTTTTCTCAATAAAATTGGAAGAAAAAGATTACTCTGGATGGAATATCCAATCGTAATCCCGAATATTAGGCCCAAGTTGTAAGAGTTTGTAAGTCCTATGTATTCGTCTTCTCTTAAAAACACTTGTAATTATTCAAACTTCTTTTCTCAATAAAATTGGAAAAAAAAAGATTACCCTGGATGGAATATCCAATCGTAATCCTGAATATTAGACCCAAGTTGTAAGAGCTCGTAATCCCTATGTACTCGTCTTCTCTTCAAAATATTTATAAATATTCAAACGTCTTTTCTCAATAAAATTGAAAGAAAAAGACTACCTGGATGGAATATCCATTCGTAGTCCCGAATATTAGACCCAAGTTGTAAGAGCTTGCAAGTCATAAATACTCGTCTTTCAAGGCCAAAAGTACATCCAACCAATCAAACTTTTTTCGCCGTCGTGCGATTGATCAAGAAAACCTTTTCATAAGCAAAGGTTATCTTGTCTTAAGATGATGTAAAGCAATGCTTCGTCCATAATTGTTGAGTTGAGATAAGTGACATTTTTCCGAATGTTGATTTGTAAATCCATTCGGTGTGTGGTATACGTCCGCTCCTCATCTGTTTTGAGTAAAACAGTGTTTCTCGTTGATTAATACAAGATAGATTTCGCTAAAATCGACCAACAAACAAACATTTTCTATCCAGAACTATGTAAGTCTTGAGTTCTCTATTGCACCCGGAGATACGTAGGAGCAAGATTTGTAAATCTTGTCAGACCCATTAATAAAAAACTTAGGTTTAGTCCCCTTTGTTGCAAAATCCAAAAACATTCTTCTCTCTTCTATTCTTTCTTTCCCACCTAATAACTCGAGAAGCCTAACATTTCTAAGCTAACACTAACGCGCACAAATAACCTAATGGGTCCCGTTGAGTACAACGGACGTGGGGGGTGCTAATACCTTCCCCTTGTGTAATCGACTCCCGAACCCTGATTTGGTTGCGACGAGCATAATCATTGTCGTTCTTTCTTGGGTTTTATCAATATTTCCCTTTTCCTTTTTAGGAATAAATAAAGTTCGGTGGCGACTATGTTTAGTCCATCATGTGAGCGTGCGATTGCGCTTTGCTAAGTCGTGCTCTCATTTTTTGAGGTGCGACATTGAGCAATAATGCTAATGAGTGCAAGAATAATGTTTTGAGGTGCTTTAAGTGTGGGAAGACATGCCACTATGCAGTAGATTGTATGAGTGATTAACCAATTTGTTATAATTATAACGAGCATGGTCGTATCAGTATCAATTGTTAGTAGTGGAATAAGGCACAGTCTGGAGGAAGGGTCTTTACTTTGACTAAGACATAGACTACTAGTGCTGACTGCTTGATTTGAGGTATATGGTTTATAAATAGCATTCCTTTGATTGCTAATATTGACACAGATGCAACACATTCATTTGTTTCGCTTGATTGTGCTGAGAGGTTGGGTTTGAGATTGTCTTCTATGGATGAGAGTATGATTGTTGATACCCCGACTCTAGGTCTGGTAACCACTTTATGGGTTTGTTTGAATTATTCGCTTACTATTTATGGTAAGAGTTTTGGGATGTATTTAGTATGTCTACCTTTGAGGAATCTTGATGTTACCCTTAGAATGAATTGATTGGAGTTCAACCATGTTCATATCAACTCTTTATACAAGACGATGTCATTTTCAGAGTTTGATGCAAGTGATAAGTTGTTCGTCTATGCCAAGAAATTGAATGAGTTTGTGAAGGATGATGCTACAATGTTTATAATATTAGCTTCTATAAAGGCTAAGAGTAAAGTTGTGACTGGTGAGTTGCTGCTGGTGTGTGATTTTCCCGAATTGTTTCCAGATGATATCAGTGAATTTATGCTAGAGCAAGAAGTTGAGTTTACTATAGACTTAGTAACTGGTACTAGTCCGGTGTCAATGAATCCTTATAGAATGTATGCTTCAGAGTTGAGTCAATTGAAGAAGCAACTGGAAGATCTGCTTGAAAAGAAGCTTGTTAGATTAAGTGTTTCGTTGTGGGGTGTGCCACTGTTGTTAGTGAAGAAGAATGACGGTAGTATAAGGCTATGTGTTGACTACCGACATCTGAATAAGGTTTCTATCAAGAACAGGTATCCATTTATGAGGATTAATGATTTTATGGATTAGTTGGTAGGTATTTGTGTGTTTAGAAAGATAGATTTGCATTCGGGTTATCATCAAATTCGTGTGAAGCCTGAAGATATTCAGAAGACTGCTTTCAGAACGAGGTATGGTCCTTACGAGTATTTGTTCATGCCGTTTGGGGTGTCTAATGTGCCTGGAGTGTTCATGGAGTACACGGATAAAATCTTTCATCCGTATTTATACCAGTTCGTGGTTGTGTTTATAGATGACATCTTGATATATTCGAAGTCTAATAAAGAGCATATGGAACATCTGAGAGTTATATTGAAGACATTGAAAGAGAACCAATTGTACACAAAGTTGTCCAAATGCGAGTTCTGCTTGCGAGAAGTGAGTTTCCTTGGCAATGCGATTTCTAGTGGTGGTATAGATGTTGATCCATTGAAGATATATGTTGCATTACAATGGGAGACTCCGAAGTCTGTTACTGAAATTAAAAGTTTTCTTGGGTTGGCTGGTTACTACATGAAATTCATTGAAGGTTTTCGAAGTTAATGTTACCTTTGACTCAGTTGACTTGAAAGGGTTAAGCCTATGTTTGGGATGTGAATTATGAAGAGAGTTTCCAAGAACTCAAGAAGAAGTTGACGTCTACTTTAGTTTTGATTTTTACGAATCCAAGTGAGCCATTCATTATATATTCTTATGCTTCAAATATTGTTCTAGGAGGTGTGTTGATGCATAATGGTTAGGTTGTGGCTTACGGATCTCGATAGTTGAGAGTTCATGAAAGGAATTATGCATGATGTTGAGTTAGCAACTATGATGTTCGTGTTGAAGATATGAAGACATTATTTGTTTGACTCCAGATTTGAGGTGTTCAGTGATCACAAGAGTTTGAAGTATTTATTTGATCAAAAGGAATTGAATATGATGTATAAGGCTCTAATTTATAAAAGATTATTATTTTGGATTGAGTTATTATCCGAATAAATCTAACATTGTAGCTGATGCATTGAGTATGAAGTTATTGCATATGTCAACGTTGATGGTTCGAGAGTTAGAATTGACTGAGCAGTTAAGAGACATGAGTTTGATATGTGAAAAGGCTCGTAATAGTGTGAAGTTGGGTATGTTGAAGATGATCAGTGGCATCCTTAAAGATATCATAGAGGGTCATAAGGTAGATGTGGGATTGGTTAACTAAGTTATGTTAATAAATCAAGGCAAGGGAGGTGACTTCAAAATTGTTGAGAATGGTATGATAAGGTTCAGAGACAGGGTTATGTACCTGATGTGCCAAAGCTTAAGAAGATTATTCTCTAGGAAGGTCATAAAATTGGTTTGAGTATTCATCCTGGTGCCATTAAGATGTATCAAGACTTGAAGAAATTATTTTGGTGGCCATGAATGAGGAAGGAAGTAAGTGAGTTTGTGTATGTTTGTTTGACTTGCCAGAAGTTGTAGATTGAACATCAGAAGTCGTTGGGTATGATGCAACCGTTAGTATTCCATAGTGGAAGTGGGATAACATTTCTATGAATTTTGTTACAAGTCTTCCAAGGATGACGAAGAGATGTGATTCCATTTGGGTGATTGTTGATAGGCTGACTAAATTGGCTCATTTCATATCGATTATGATCAATTATACTTTGCAGAATTTATTTGAGTTGTATATTGAGAAAATTGTTAGCCTGCATGGTATTCCGTCGAGCATTGTGTCATATAAAGATCTGAGGTTCACGTTGAGGTTTTGGCAGAGTTTGCAAGAAGCTTTGGGTACTAAGCTGAAGTTAAGTTTCGCTTATCACCCATAGACTGATGGGCAAACAGAAAGGGTTATCCAATCCTTGGAGGATCTGTTGAGGGCTTGTGTTCTAGAATAAGGAGGTGCTTGGGATAACTACTTCCCTCTAATTGAGTTCACTTAAAATAACAATTTCCACTCAGGTATTGGGATTGTCCTGTTTGAGGAGTTATATGGTATGAGGTGTATGACACCTTTGTGTTGGTATGAGTCTGGAGAGAGTATGGTGATTGGACATGAGATTGTGCAACAAACTTATAAGAAGATCAAGATGATCCAAGAGAAGATGAAAGCTTCACAGAGTCACCATAAGAGTTACCATGATAAGAGGAGGAAAACACTTGAGGTCCAAGAGTGAGACCATATGTTTTTGAGAGTTACTCAAATAACCAGTGTTGGCTGAGCTTTGAAGTCTCGAAAGCTTACGCCATATTTTGTTGGTCCATACCATATCTTGTAGAGGATAGGAGAGTTCGCATATTGGATTGCCTTTCCACTACCACTTGCTAATCTTCATGATGTGTTTCATGTGTCTCAGTTGAGGAGATACATTTAAGATATGTCTCATGTGATCCAAGTGGATGATATACAGGTGAGAGAGAGAACCTGATTATTGAAGTATCACCCATGTGAATAGAGGATCGGGAAGTGAAGCAATTGCATGGTAATGAGATTGCCTTGGTGAAGGTAGTGTGGGGAAGACCAGCGGGTGGAAGCATAACTTGGGAGATGGGGAGCCAGATGAGAGAGTCCTATCCAACTTTGTTTCCTTCAGGTAATTTTCGAGGGCAAATTTTTTTCTAAGTGGGGGAGAGTTGTAACACCTCAAATTTGATTAAATGATTTAATTGAATTATTGGGATTTATTTAATTTAATTGTTTGATCATAGTGTGCATTTAAATAAATAATATGATCTTATGTGTTGACGAGGTGTAGTGGAATTAGTAGGGTGTGGTGAGAACATATAATAAATCGATTAATAATTAGAATAATCAGAATTTTAAGTATTATTATTAATAAAATAAGAAATTGGAGAAAAATAAGAGTTAGTAGAGAAATAAGGGGTAATGAGGGAATTTAGAGAACCACTTGGGGATAATGAGGGAAAAACCTAAATGGGAGGATTTAACTTATTTTTATAAATAGAGGGATAAGAGAATTGAGATAGTTTATAGTACATGAAGACAAAAGTTGGAGAAAAAGGGAGAAACACAAAGCTAGGGTTTGAGAGAAGAATTCCTTAGAAGTTGATGTTGTTTTGCTGGAAAATCAAGATAATGGGGGGATAAAGGGCTATTAATTGTGTATTGATGACGGGGGTAGAGAATGAGAAGTCCTTACTCTCATTAGGATTCTAGGGTTTTCTTTGATGATTCATTATAATATGGAAATCTGTAAAATTATTGGTTGATTGTGTGTCTCTATGTATGAACCGTCATGATTATGTATCTATAAATTTCTACCATTGATGAATGCTTGAATGCTTGAGTGTACCCATGAATAATGATGAGAATAATTGCTGATTTTACTGATGAGTTATTATAGATTGTGATGCTATAGATGTTTTATGTTGATGATCATGATAATATGATTCACTGTCAGTTTATGTTTTGGGTCTGTTGAATTTATGTGGATCGATTGGGATAGTGAATGGAAGCTAGGGGATGAAGGGATTACTGAAAGTAATGAAAAATTAAGTTTATGGGGAAAATTACCTAGATCAATCGATTGGTCCAGGGGTGTAATTGATTGGTTCATCACAAATAAGAAAGAAAATTTTGACAGAAACTTGAGAGCAAACGATTGGCCAAACCATGTAATCGATTGTTCCATTGAAAAAATTGAAATAAAATGAAGGGAAAATTCTTTGGTTGGAAGGTGTAATCGATTGGTCCATCAAAAATTCGAAAAAATTGAAGTTAGTGGGCTTGGGATAATCGATTGATCCCTTGGAGCAATCAATTAGTCCATGTTTCGGTTGCTTGATCCACTTGTCAATTTTGGCTATAACTTTTGTTTAGTAAGTCCAAATGAGACGTTGTTTGAAGCGTTGGAAAGCTAACGCGTAGAGATACCTCAAGGTGCTACTTAGTGAACTGTTTGATTTATAATCATATGCCTTATGTGGCAATGTTTATGCTGACTTTTGTGATAGGTTAGCGAATTGTTATGTTTATATAATGTTGTGTTGTTATTTTGGTGAAGTAACATGAATGAATGTCTATGAAGTTACATTTGTTGAGTTTCTACTGTTTATGTTGTTTATTGATGTTGTAATATTGATTAATTATTGTGCATGATAAATGATGTGTTGCATAAATGGTGATATGTGCATGGTGATCCTTTTGGTGAACCTTGTGGTGGTAATGCATGTTGTTGAGAGTCATACATCATGGTGTACGAATTTAGGTCAAGTTTTTACGTGCTCCGATCTTATGGCGGGGATCGAGAGTCAGTAGTCGGTTTTATATGGGAACTGGTGAAACATTACATATGATGATGGTAATGATTTGGTGTGCTTCGATCCTAAGGCGGGGATAAAGAGCAAGATGAACCCGAGTGTTCATGAATGGTACCGCATGCATAATGAGTCTGTTGTGGAGTACATTTTCATAAATGATTGCATATATTATTGATTGTTCATGATGTTGTTGTGATGGGCGTGAGACTATGTAGTTGTTGATTGAGTAATGAATGTGTGCTTGTTGTATGTTCTCTATTTTATCATTCTTTACATTGTTTATATTATTATTATTATTATTTTCTCACCACCTTTGCTTTCATGTTGTCCACCATTGACATCTTACAGATACTCAGAAGTAGAGTTTACTGATGTAAGTGGAAGTTAGCTCTTGGAGTTAATTAATTTAATTTCATCGTTGTTTATAAGTCTTGTTCTGATCTTCTAACATCGAGGTTGGGAATATTTTTTTGCTTGTTATGTTTTGTTGGAGTTTAACTGTTTTATTTGATTCATGTTGAACATGATAACTCAATATTTTGATAGATGCTTATATAGTTTTTGAAGTTGAGACTAAGTGTCTAAGTTATGATGTTCTATTTAATTAAAACAAGATCGATACTGCCGCAATGATACCATAAGTGAAGGTGAGCGTGCGATGACAGGTGTTGTCTGACGTTGATATTTCCTATGCATGTTTGTTAAATGTTTGATTTATTAAAGGATTTGTCATTAGTGACACCTTATATTGTAGTGTAAAGCTTAATATATATATATATATATGTATCAGGGTTTATGGTGTTACATATGACATTCTGCTTTAATGTGTCCAAAGCCTTCACACTCAAAATATTGAGTACCCTATCATCATTGGGCTTGTCTTCACTTTTGCTTTTGATCTAGAGACTTGTCCTCCACTTTTTATTTAGATATTTCAAGGAATTGTTGAACCTATTACTCAGGAGAGCTATGTCATCTGACACATTCTCTTCTATGTCCCATTGACTTTCTTCAGTATGGGAATCAAAAGTTATCCCTTTGTTTTTCTTTTCATGCCTTTCATTGATAGATATCTCAAAGGTTTGCAGGAAACCAATGAGTTCATCAACCTTTATACTGCTAAGGTCTTGAGCTTATTCAATATCAATCACTTTCCTATCAAACCTCTTAGGTAATAATCTGAGATTTTTTAGCAAACTTTTCTTCAGACATCTTTTCACCTAAGGCAAAGGAAGTGTTGGAAATATCATGCAATTTGATATGGAATTCATAGATAAATTCATCTTCATTAAAATCCGAATTAATCTTTATCTAGCTGTCAAATAAATCACCTAATCACATTGCTAAGTCAATTAACAATAAAATAGAATTGAATCTTCTCAAAAGATTAATTCAAAATGCAACAATCTGGTGCCTGTTGAGCAAAGCCCAGATGTGGTACCAACATGTGTCCCTTATACAACTTAAACAAGCTAGACCAATTTTGAACACTTAGACACTTCTCCATGTTGTTATTTTGCTAAGTGCAACCAATCCAGTGAGTCATTCCAATAAGAACTACAATTTTTGTATCTCTATTGTTATTTATTTTTCCTCATTTTTGATAATGGAAAATAGGGGATAAGTATACTCTCATAGGGAATATCTTCATTATTTTTTAAGGGAAATTAAAACTCCCCTTTCTTTTCTTCTTCTCTAACCATCATATTAAGCCACCTCCCAAGATATGTTTTGTCATCACTAAAAAGGGGTAGAACGTGGTTCTATGTTTTAATAAGATTTGATTATTGAATTAACAAGATAATATATTATGAACATCATCAAATAATGAAATGGAGTAAAAAGCGTGACATAATTTTTTTGATGATTGATTCAACAAGATCAAATACTATGCACATCATAAAGGAATTGAATGAGTCTTAAAACACATATTACATCTGAAGCATAAGTAATTTTATCTTACTAGGATCATACTATGAAATAATGGGTAACTCTTTTAATACTAAAATATCTACACACTCTGACAAAATTTGTTTTTCAACTTCACCTTTTTTGAAACTATTTAGAAAACTTCTTTGGAAAAGCCAATTCTTTTTAACTTAGCATAATCAATTATGGTGTATAGACAATCGATTATGAAATATTATTTTTTCTCTTTAATCGATTATGAAATATTATTTTTTCTCTTTAATCGATTATGAAATATTATTTGTTCTCTTTAATCGATTATGGTTGTGGTATAATCAATTATGAGATGTATCTCGTTGAATAATTGATTATGGATTGTGCATAATTGATTATGGTACAAATTTGAGCAAAACTTTCATAAAATTTCTTCGCATAATCGTTTGTAGTCTTGTCAGAATCAATTATGAATTGATTTTTAATTTCTTTCATTATTTCTTTTTTGTGAATCCTTATGTTTGATCTACTATATAAAAAGTTCCCATGCTCTTCTGAAAATACAATTGCAATTTGAAAACCTTTCAAAAATCTTCTCTTATTCTTTCACTTTGTTGTATAATTTTTATACAATTAAAATATATATTTTAGTTTTGAGAGAGAAATCACAGTATAGATAAATCCGTGAACATCTAATAAAAGTTTGTATAAAGGTTGTAAGATAAATCCGTGATAAAAAATTGATGTAAAAGTTGCAAGTTGAACACGTGTTAAAAGTTTGGACTAAAAGTTGTAAGTTGAACTCATGATAAAAGCTGGATGTAAAAACTACAAGATGAACTTGTCCTAAAAACTTGGTTGATAGAGAAAAATCTCAAGATGCGATTCTTGAGGACTAAATGCAGGCCTCATAGTTTTGGATTCAACAAGTTTAAATCTAGTGTGCAATTTTCTTTATCCCTAATCTCTTTTATTTATTTTGTTCGTTATCTATCATCTTTTCCTTCTTTTTTACCTTCTTCTTAAAACATAACTTGAAAATTTGTTTTAATCTTAACTCTTTCAAAAAAAAAATTAAATCACAATTCACCCTTTTATATTTAAAGTCTCTTGATCAATAAGGGAAATCAGATTATAACTCTCAGTATAAAAATTAATCATCAAGAAAAAGGATGATTTCAAATAATTTTTTAAGTTTGGACTTTTTATAATCAGACCCACACCTTTTAATGACCATTCTATAAAAATTCTATAAACATATTTCATGGTTAAAAATCCGTAGTCTAAACAATTCAGCCGCAATTTTTTCATATACACATCTATAATTTTTCAATTTTTCGTTGTTGTCTAAATTCATTTTTATTGTTATTATTTTGTTTAATTAATTGTTTTCCCTCTTAATAAGCCATGATGCATTTAACCACAAGTCCAATAAAAAAATCCTAAGCCATTTGATTGTTTAATTGTTGTCCATAAAATGTAAGGTTGAACACTTAAACAAGAATGAGACAGTTGTCAGTCCCTCAAAATTTAAAAGGTATTGTTCATAATCATGTCATAATATATAAAATATGCTATAAATTATTATCTATGATTTGTTAAAATTCTTCTTTCACATGTTCACATAAACTTAATCTGTAATTTATCATATTGTTAAGTTTTATTTAACCTTTTTAAAAGTCTAATATGATATCTAACTTATTTAAAAAACTATTCATATCAACAAACTTTAAAAAAAAATAGTATAACCAAAGTTCAAAAAATAAAAGACTTTTTCCGTCCAAAGTGTCCAAAGTTCAAAGTGATCATATTCACATAAAGTGAATAAATTAGATTCATAATCACATCTTATATATACACAGTCCAATGATTTTTTTCTCTATTCTATAGTTAGTGTAAACATGTAAATGTAACTTTGTCACACACTCCACTCTCCATGTACCTTAAAAACTTGTCCCATTCAACCAAACCTTCAAATTCACACAAAGTTATAACTTTTGTTAAAAGGAGTTGGAAATACAGACAACAATAGATCATCATTTTGACTCTCTATTATCGTAGGATTCTCTCTTGCAACAGTTGTGATATTATTATGCCTTTGAGGTGATCTTGGTGGAGAAGCATAGAAGGTAGAAGCTTCTAGAACCTCTCTTCGAACACTTGCTATCTCCTCCGACATTCTTTGCGCGCGAAGCGCTGTTAGGTATAAACCAGCAGCTAAGAAGACTGTTGTTAAGCCAAACACTCCTGCAGCTGAGAACAAACCTTCTCTTATGGTGTAGCAACCTGTTCTTGGCTTAGACCAGTTTTTTAAATGGCCTGATTCTACACTTAGTCCTGCTAATAGTAAAACCTCCGCAACCGCAAAGCAAATCCTACGACATAAAAAAACTGTTAAATTATGTTATCAGACATTTCGTATTGAAGGTGTGTCTGGTGTCTGATGCCACACACCAGACACGCGTAGATATATATATATATTTATCTTACCAAGTTGCGATGAAGAAAAAACCAGCCAACCATGTTAAGGATTTGGCGGAAGGAGAATCAGGATCCCAATTAAGTAAAGAAGGTGATGATTTACTCACTGCTATTAACATGTAAGTATGCTCCATAACCAAAGCAATTGCTAATCCAACAAAAGCAGCGGCAGCACATAACAAAGGAACTTTGCCATTACTATTGTAAACACATACCGATTTATTTCCGTTTTCTTTTCCGTCTCTATTTATCCATGTCACCTATCATATCAACCGTGTCAAATTATACGAATAGTTTTTAATTTAACGAATAGAAACGACAAGAACTGAATTCCTATAAAATATTGTACCTCAGAACGTGTGGCTTCGGCTATGAGACATAAGATGAAACATAATAAGCCTAATAGAATTGTGACGACCATAAAAAAAGCCGCTGTCTTGCTACTCAAATCGGTTTTGCTTCTTTTTGGTTCAAGGTCTGCATGTGTAACTGCCATTTTCTATTTTTGAGAGCTCACACAAGAAAGAAAGAGAGAGAGAGTTTCTAAGAGAGAAAAGAAGAAGAAGAAGAAGAAGAAGAAGAGGGAATGGAATTTTTAGTTCAAATGGAATGAATGTGAAAAAGAAGGAAGAGTAATTCTAGAATTGCTTGGAGCAAAGGTTGCTTAAAGGCTAGACATTCCCTTCCAACGTGTGAGATTTAATACTAAGAAGTATATCACAAAGGCTATTGTTAATTAGCACCATAAATTTATCTCTGTGATGTTATTATGAGTGATGAAGATAAAGCTAATGCTATTGTGTTATGACAAAGCATATACGTTTACATTAAGACACTTTCACTCATAAAGTTAAGTGTGCCTTTCAGTTAATTCAGTTTTCTTAATCACAAGTAGGTAAAGTAGTTTTTGCATAAGGTAGTACAACTACATGAACCTAAGCCAATGGTAAAGGCCCTTTAAATAGTTTATTGTAAAATCAATTAACACAAAAATGGAAATTCAAAATAAATAATGAATAAAGTAAATAACGAATGCTATATTTATTTATTTTGGATTGTTCGCAAGGCTCAAAGTAAAAGACTCGAGAGTGTTATCAAGTGAAAGAGCGCATATAATAGGCGGTCTCTCATTCCATCAAAAGAATATGATTCTCTGACTCATACATGTTGATTACTGCGTGATTAGATCAACTCAATTATTATCCGATTATATCCAACAAACTCCCTCCCGTACAACACACATACACGGTTTTAACCGCTCATATTATATAAGGAAGAAAATGCGTCTTTTTCAGATATTCAAATTCATTCTCATCTTTACATTATTTATTATTCTATCACTTACTTAAACGTTGATGTATTAATCTTGCCTGTCATCTTCTCCAACGCACTGCAAATTTGATTCATCAATCCAAGATCTCGTCTCACCCGTCATTTCAGGTTTCTAAGAAGGATGGAGGAGCCACGCGTCGCTACGCTACCTCGATTTTCCTATCATCTTTTGCGTCTATGATTATACTGAATACTTTTCTACAAATTACAAAAGCATTTCAATTTCGTGTGATTATATTAATTTCTACTTATGATGTTTTCTTTATGGCTCTTCCTCTAAAGGAAAGGAGAACAAAAAAGTTGAACAGTATGGTGAAGTAAAAAGATGCTTAATAAACAAGACTTTCTAAACAAGGAAGAGGAGAAATCCAAGGTAAAAGAAAAGGAATAAAAAGTGTAAAATATTAGAAAGAGAATGAATTCTGTGCTTGAGACTTGGGGCAAAGCATTATAAGAGATGAACGGTTATCAGTATTCTCTAGACTAGAGTTGAATATTCAAAAAAAGTGTTATTCTGATGTGGAAAAGTTTAAGAATGAGAGGGACAAAATTTATCTATGGCAGCCAATAGACACTATACCAATGGATTGTCACAAAAATAATATATAATTCATACAATTGTTTATGCATATGTTGTGCATGCTAATTGCTAAAATATTGGACTATCTAAAATGCCTTGGTTTTTTATTTTAAACCTGTAAATTTGGCTTAGATTAAACTGTTGGATCCCACCTAATAATACTCATAATCTAGCTACTTCTATAAAAGTTTTCAAATTGCATGTCATTGTCCTAACATTTTGTATGGCCCATTTACAAGTCTTCTAATCACATAATGCAACTTGTGTCATGACACTTTGTCTAAATAATGAAATACCAAATAAATAGGATCTGGTAATACACATACATACTTCACTGGTTCACTGAAGTTAAAAAATTGATACATTCATGCCTTCAACATCAAATTGTCTATATTAAAAGTTTAATATTTTTATTTTAAAATAATTAAAAATTACATTAAATTTTAAATCATGATTTGATAAATCTAACGCGTCAACATAGAGAGAGGAGAGGAAAGTATGCATTTTGATCCAAATAAAAAAGAATTTTTCATGTTTTATGTGTTTATGTGCATATTTATGAAAAAGCCATTGCTAAAATTTTAATTATTCCAAATTAACCGTAATTTTTTTTATAAATCATAAATTAGATGATTTAATTAACAATATCATTTTAATTAAATTATTAGGATGTTACACTCTACCCTTCTTAAAAAAAATTGTCCTTAAAATAAATATTAAAAAAATCTAAAATATGTGTATATGGTTAGCTAACATCTTTGACTCGGGCTCTCAGTTGAGCTTTCCTAATGGAGATCCTTCTCATATTACCTTCACATAGAGGACAAGATTTGACTTTAGTTCCACATTCTCAAGATTTAAAGGTAGGAAAAAGTCTAGGGTGTACTTCTTGAGTTGTAATACATGAGACACATCAAGTAGTCATGATAAAGTTAGGAGTTGTCATATTGCAATGCTCCTAATTTTGATTTAGGACGTTACTTATAAAAAGTTATATTTACTTTTAAAACACTATTCTTTTTATACAATTAATATTGTTCTTGGTTATTTTAGGTAAAATAACATGGATAAAATAAGATGAATTTGTGAAGAGGCAATATGTGGAAGATGATATTCTAGCATGTGCGTAACATCTGTCCTCAATCTGGAAGACAAATTCAATAGTAAATTTGAGTGTATTTTTTATTGATTTCAAGAAGATTTGTCAATTATGTTTTGTATCTTTTAGCATTGTGCTATTAAACAAGATTGACTAAAAAGATTGTTCAAGAACAAATCAAATTGAATGAGATCAAATCTCTTAGTGGACATTAATAAATAAACAAATCAAATATGCATCTATTTTAAATCTCCATCAAATCAAATATATTTGCATTTAATTCAATTGTCCGGGGCCAACAAATGGTTTGCTATATAAGAAGACTTATTTCTAATGAAAAAAGGACACACAAGTATTGAAGATCTAGGGTGTTAGGATTTGTTCTTTGAGTATTTATATTCTTCTTGTTTATTGTAAACCTCTAAAGAAGTATAATCTAAATATTCAAGGCATAGAAGTTGATTGTTAGTTGAGTTGTAATTCAACATCTTTAATATGTTAAAAGCATAAATCACTAGGGTAGTGATTAAGAGAAAGTGAGAGGAGTCTCGTATTTAAGGGGAGCCCTAAATAGAAAGACACAAGTAGTATTAGAAAGTAAGCAGTGAATAAGGTTTGTTCATCTAAGACTAATTGTACTAATACTATTGAGAGTGAATTTTCTTTCTTGGGCTGGAAATCCCCCAGACATAGGTGATGTTGCATTGAAATGAATTAATAATCCTCTTGTGTTCTTTATTGCTTTCTCTTTTAAATTTTTTAGTTTGTGATAATCTATATTAAACTATTTTCTGTGGTACACATTGTCTAAGACATTATGTCCAACATGTGTCATGTGTAGAACATAATTTCAATTAGAATTACAAGTTTGAAAAGATATGTGATTTATAGTAAAAACAAATAAGTTCGGTAAAAGTCCAATTTCCTCCCTGCGATCACATAATATATACCATTCCTGCTTTAAATCGTCCATTTAATTGGTACCTATAATGTTTAGTGTAAGAGGTCAACTTCTATAATCTACAACCATACAAAACTAAATAAAATAAATAATTAAAAATCAAAAAAATATGAAGAAATTTTTATTCAAATAAATATCTAAAATAACCCACTTTTCCACGTATTTCCCAAAGTAACTCACTTTCAAACAAAACAAAAATTCTCAAAACAAAGGAGGCGCCAATCCGATCGACGCTTGTATACAACACATAAGAGGAGATGTCAATCCAATTAACGATAATGTACAAACACGTAGGAGAGAGAATGTACTCTCTCTTATATGTTTGCACACTATCGTCAATTGAATTGACACCTTCTTTTATGTGTTGTACACAGACGTCAATTAATTGGCGTTTCCTTTATGTTAATTTTTTTTTTATTTGAAAGTGGATTATTTTTGGAAATAAGTGAAAAAAATGTGTTAGTTTGGGTATTTATTTAAAAAAATGAGTTATTTAGATAAAAATTTCAAATATGAATACATAAATTTATTTGTCAAAAATGAATTAAATATAAGATTTTTTTACCCAAATACCCCTAATTTTCAAAAAAAATCCCCAAATAATCCTGATTTCAAAAAAAATCCCAAACTACCACACTTTTAAGAGGAGGCACCAGACCAATTGGCGCCAACTCCTATAGTTAGAGAGGAGGCGTCAATTGGATTGGTTAGGGCACATGGTGCTACCAATCCAATTGGCACCCATGTGTTACTTTTGAGAGGAGGCGCCAATTGGTCTGGCGCCTCAGTGCGAAGTGCAATTTTTTTGGTTATAAGTAGATGTGTTGCGTAAATTATTTTTTCACATCTCATTTCATCATTTTGAAAACATGTTTGGTGTTCGTCACCGCTATGGAAAAGTGATTTATTTGAGAGACAAACCTCAGATGTTGATGCTCTTCTAGAACATCACTACTTTCGATCAACTGAAGAGGGAGTTGGTTCGTTGGTTAGATGGAAAAATACCAGAAGGGGAAAAAATTAGAAGTATTGAGAGACTCGACAATATTTTTGGTTGGGTGCAAATAAAAAATGATAAGGATGCTAGAGAAATGATGTTTGGACGACATGACATCAATTTGATTGTTGTAATCAGTTAGAAATATTTTGTTTTAAGTTTGCTTATGTTGTAGTGATGTTTGTTGTGAACCTTGTTGTAACAAAAAGTTAATGATATATAAAAATTGAAGGTTACAAAAATCCAATGTTACAAAAAGATTATGACTCAGATGTTGCTCATCGATTGGGACAATTATTCTTATTGTGTTCTGGTTGACGATATATATTACATAGTCTTATCATGTTATCTGTCGTATCCATTCCTGTTCTAATACGCGTGTTATTTGGTCGTCTTTTTTTCTTTCTACGCATCTCGTCGTTGGGCCAAACTATGTCACCTTCATATGGAGGCCAATATTCCTCCATTGGTAGCACTGAGAAGCTTTTGTTATACACATTCATGACGGTAATGGTCTTGTAAACATCAGACAGATGGTTGTAGGCATCCTGACGAGTATGTGCGCATGCCCCAATGACATGGGAACAAGGAGTGCAAAAGGCCTGGAACTTTCCACAGTCGCACCAACTTCTATTTAGTTGTCAGCATGGGATAAATTTGGTCTCCCCTCATTGTGGTCCATTGTTTCCTGTACGCTGAAATTTTGGCAATGACGGTCAAAGTCTGTTACCATGTGTGTGCTAGCTTTGATGCTCTCCTCTTTCATCATTTTCATGCAACACTCACTGAATATTTTCCCAGACATTGACACCTCACTCCATCTTTCACCTCTGGTTGCGAAGGTAGAAAGCCAACCTATAATAGGTTGATCTGACCAAGGCAGTTATTGGCAGATTTCTAATGCCTTTGAATACGTCGTTCATGCATTCCACAAGGTTTGTTGTCACGTGGCCCCATCGACAACCTCCGTTAAATGCCCTTGTCCACTACTCTACTAGTATGTTATCCATCTATCTTCCTGCATCTTCATTAGACAGTCTAATTTCATCACGGTAATATTGAAATGACGGCTGAAGTTTTGTGCGAAGGTTCTTATCTTTGATTTCGCACATGAAGTTTTGTGCGATATGTCTAATGTAATAGACATGGGTAGAAGGAGGATCATGTCATCCATTGTCATGGTTATTGTAAGCACTCTCAATGGCAGCATGTCTATCAGAAATCAAACAGAGATTGACTTGTCGAGTCATATGTGTTCTGAGATGTCGAAGAAAGAAACCCTAAGCACCACCAGATGTAAGAAATTTGAATTTCTCTTGATCGTAAGTCGGATGGTATTGGTGTTTCGAAAAAAAACCCGTATAACTCAGACTCATATGTCTCACCATTGTAGTGAACATTGACACTATATTTTGGTGAAGATGACATTGTAATATTTCTTGTGCAGATGAAAATTAATTTCCTGTTGCAGATGAATGTGTGTTGATTGTTGGATGTAGATAGTAAGACACTTAAATAGGTAAGTGATGTGTCTAACATGCAAGCAAGTCCAAAGTGATGTGTCAAATATGCAAGCAACTCAGACTCATGTGTCAAACATGCAAGTTAGACGGAAGTGATATATTCAGCATGCAAGAGAGAGGAAAGCCACGTTTCACACATGCAAGCCCTAACTCCAAATGAATTGGCGCTTTCTTTCAATGCTTACACATGCGCGTCAGTCCATTTGGCGACACCATGTCTTGCATGCAGACTTCGTAACCAAACATGCAGAGCCATGCATGCGCCATGCTAGGTATAGATGTGTCATGCATGAGCCTAGGGAGGCGCCAATTTGATTGGCGCTAGCATGTAGCAAATGCACATGGGCGCCAATTCATTTGGCTAGCACATGCAATCACATTTTTCCAAGCTTCCACGCTTTTGGATGTCACACCTTATAAATAGGAAATAGACTCTCACATTTATCCCACACCAACACTCACTACTTCCTCAACAACATCAAATATTTCATCTGCAACAACCTCTTTCATTTGCACCAACCTCTTTCATTTGCACCAACCTCTTTCATCTCCGACAAGATGTCTATCCTCATAATGGATGAATCGCACAGAGGAACAGTTGCAAACATATCAACTTATGTAAGCGCTTAGTTCTTTTGTTATTTATCTAGAATACCTTTTAATAACATATCAACTTAGTAACGTGTTTTGTTGTTTCCTTTATAGGATGTTTCAATGTTCCGTACTCGGGTCCACGAATATGTACACATGGACCCGATGATTCAACCGTATGTCGAACTCGCCGGTTTTGGACATATAAGCAAAATAATGTCTTGGTCGGTGGATAATAAATTCATTCTTGCGTTATGTGAAAGATGGCTTCCCGAGACACACACATTCTGGTTTTCAACCGGTGAGTGTACCGTGACATTAGAAGACGTCTACAAGCTATTGGGACTACCTATCGAAGGTAAAGCTGTAAATAGTAAAACCAACTATGCGGATTCAATTTGTATGGACCTCTTGAATGTTTATTTGTTAGATGATAACTCAAGAGGTCAAGGTATACTTCTTTCATGCCTTAAGGCATACTATAACAACTTACATTTAGATGAGCATTCTATCGAAGAGGCTCGAATAATAAAAACTAGGTGTTACATTATGTTTTTAATTGGTTCTTTTTTATTTCCCAAAGGTAGTGTTTCTAGTATGCACGTTATGTATTTACCTTTACTAAGACATGTAGATAAAATAGAAAGTTACAGTTGGGGATCCGCTTGTCTGGCCTATCTTTATAGCTCTTTGTATAAAAATTCACACAAAGCCACATCTACCTTTTCTGGATGTGCTGTTTTGCTCCAAGCACGGGGTTGGTCAAGACTATCGTCCCTAGCGCCCGTCAACAACAACCATTTCACATTCCTATATGCACAAAAGTAAGTGGTTTAAAATGCTATATATTTACTTACTTTACCGATTATTATCTCTAACTAATATTTTTACCTTTATGGTACAGATGGTCGGCACGTGGTATGAGTTATAACAGATGTCCTAGACATTGTATTACCTAGTATCGCAATCTCTTGGACCACCTTCGACCGACAGATGTATGGATAATAACCTAATTATTTCGTAATAATTTTTTAATTTCTTCTACCAAGTTTATAACCTAACATACGTTCACATTTCAGTTCATTTGACGTCCATACCTAAATTTGGATCATGACCATGAAATCAACGAAGAAGACGCGGCCGTATGGACTGCATGCACACCAATCATAAGATTCATCACTGTGGAGATGCACAATAGTGATTGTAATACCCCAAATTTTACCCTCAGATTAGTCGATTCATGTCGCATGTCATCTCATTTTCGCATCAGCTAACTATTAACGGGTTGTGTAGTTTTGTTTCGTTTTGCAGAAACCGCGTCTGGTACACTTTAGTTGTTAAAGGGCAAAATGGTCATTTTCACGTTGTTTACTGACAGTCCTCGAAGCTAAGTTATCATCAGGGATTTATTGAATAATTAGGGCCTTCGCTTCCGAGTTTTTTTATTTTATTTTCATTTTCTTTGAGGATAAACAGAGATGCACGGTAACTTTTGGCATCAGGATTTTTGAGATACGGTAATTAATTCAACGGGCTGAGACTCTGTCGTCAATTGAGTTCCGAGACATTTATTTTGTCACTTGGGTTGGAGTATGTTTGAGACATTAAGCTGGTTCGGTTCAAATCGGGACAAGATTCCATGCGGCGGAATTTCTGTTTTAATCAGTCTATTTTTCTGTTCTTCTGCTATCTGCCAGTTATTTTTGAAGCCAAAGCAGTAGAAATTCTGATTCGGATTCGGGTTTGATTGTTGTTTGATTGAGGTTTATGGGCTGAATTGGTTTATGGTTGGGTATTTTATTCAGAGACACAAATTGAATTTTAATGCAGAATATATTTCTGTTTTCACTGTTAATCAGTTTTCTCTGCTTCCTTCCTGTTTTAATTCGTTCAAGACTATCATCAATTCTATCATCAAGCGCGATTTAATTTGGAAATATTGGATTGGAACTGAAGGTTACATCATGTTCTAAGCAACACGGTGTGAGATGACGAAGTTTAATTCATTTGGGTTTTTCTGGAATTTATTCATATTGGTTTCATACGGTGAAGTTGGTTTTATTATTAATCGTCTAAATTTAACTGATTAATTTCATTCAGAGAATTTTGACCAAGTTGATTTTTAATCAGATATTGTTTTGGGTCGTTCGGTTGCGACAAAATTAAATCATGGAAAGAAGAATCAAACGTTGTTCTTGGGTAGAAATGTTTGTGAATTTTATTCATAAATAATTTTATTACAAATTATAAAAGGAAATACATTTTGATTTTTATTTCTAGGTCCTATGATCTTCATGCCGGTTCTTCATGTTTCTTCATCCGATGTTTCCTTCCGTACCTGCACACAGACAAAGAACAGAAAAGCGGAGTAAAAAATGTTAGAATTTATTTTGACACCCTCAGAAAAATCTCATCACTGGGTGTCGGGAGGGCACGACAATTGCCGAAACCAACTCCCATTCCGATTCACGACCTCGGCATCAACCGGTAGTATCCGTTCTTTTCGGGACAACAGAGAAGAAGAGAAAAAGAAGTCCTGGGCCAAAAATGATTTTGCCGGAAAATTGTTTCGAAGCCAAACGGATTACCCACATGAATCTAAAATCCATATCCCTCTATCAAGTAAATATATCCAAGACAAATCCAAATATCCAGATTTCAAAGCCAACCGAAAATCCAAATCTGGAGCTATGGATCCAAGAAGAATATTTTGGCAAATCCAATATCTGAAAATAAAACGGATATCCAAACCAACATCAGAAAAGAATCAAACTCATCCAAGATCCGTAAATCATAATTAAATCCAAAACAATATCAGCCAGCAAATCCGAAATAAAATCAATAAACGTAAAATCCGGATCCAAAAGCACAACAATAACATAACAAAGCCGTTCAGTCAAAGACTCATTAACAATCTGTTCCGAAAATACCTCAACAAATCTAGCAACATCTTCAGCGGAAATCATGAAAAATCAAAGCCCACAGTGGATTCGAGGGGGATATAAATATTAAGAGGGATCCGCAATCCTGGGGGGGGAAGAAAAAAGCCAGAATCGAAGCTTCGTCGTAACGGATCAACGTCGGGAACTCGTGGCGGCCGTGGATCCTTCCGATTGCCACTACCACCGGGACCCATTACCGTCATCGAGCAACGCCTCCGTCGCAAAACATCATCGGCTAACGAACCTCAACAAACGCCGTCGATAACAAACGCGTACAGGTAGGATTTTATTACCGTAAATCGTTTTGCTCTTATGTGTGCATTTCAGGTTTAAGAAGAAGATGCGTAGGATAGAAGAAAGAAACATGGAGCATGCAACAATGGCCGCCGCCGGCGGTATAAGGATTGACAAACCCTAGCAGCAAGCACAAAGCCAAATGACCTTTTTCTTTTCACGTTTATCTTGTCTGTTGGGTTTTGGTAAATTGGTATTAGTAATTGTTTTAAATAAAAAAGCACCACTAGTAGTCAATTAGTCATTAACATAGTAAATTGAAAAGATTTCTCATAACTTCTAATTAATAAAATTAGTAACGTTAATAATTGCTATTAAGTAAGATTTTTTTTATATATAACTTTTACGTACCAAATTTCCTTTGTTTAAAAAAGCTAGGTACATAATTTATAATCAAGTTTGTTTTTGTTATTTAGATTAATTTGTTTTTATTCATAATTTATAATTAATTTGTTTTAAAAGCTAGGTACATAATTTATAATTTGTTTTTATCATTCTCCACCGTTTAAAAAAGGATAATAATAACACAGTTTTTTTTAATATTTAGATTAATTTGTTTTTAATTATTTACCGCAAAAGTTAAAAATAAGTTCTTTTCTTAATCAAAAAACCTTTCAAATTAAAACAATTTGTTTTTTAGAAAAAAGGCATTAGCCTTAAAATAACCCTTCCTTATCAAAAATATAAAAAAATATATAATAACTTTTCTTTTCAACAAAGAAAAATCTCAAAAATTCAGTTTTGACTTATCCGTTTCATTTTCGTCTAACCCCCGTTAATTTGTTTGTTTCAGTTTATCATTATTATTTCATTTGTTCGTTTTTGTTCCATGGATGTAATTTATGCGAGGCCATGGTCGCGGTTTATTTTATTTCGTATTTTTGGGGATTTGTAATTTACGCGAGTGGTCGCGATGCTTTCCTTTACTGCTTGCTTTATTTTCATATTTTTTATGCCTGCCATGTAATAATTCTGTTGCTTGCATGTTTTTACCGTCTTGCCCTCTGAAGGAATTAGGTTTAGCAGTGTGACCGCCGAGTCAATAACCCTAAATTTTGACCCTTTTCAAACCCTTGACCGTTTCCAAAACCTCAATAGCCTAGGCGTCCCGCCGTGGATGAAAACGCCCTTTACCCTAGCATTAGGTCAAAGAGTCGCCGTACTCTGCTTTAGGGTTTCCCGCCGTGGAATCCCTAATTTTAGCCCTAATTTCAATTCAACGCCTCAACGTAGAAATAGGAGTTTCAACGCTCCACGTAAGCGTTTCCTTAAGAAATGCTTATGCCCCATCGAAACCTTGACCACAGTCAAGAAGTTTCTAGCCTCCCTTTCGAGGGGAACTACAATTACTCTGATTCCATTCCCGTCAGGATATGTAGGCACAAGATGCGACGTCTTGCCGAGTAAACTTAGGACTAACCCTTAGGTCTCTTTTAGGTCACTTTATCCTTTAGCTCAGTACATATTCCAAATGGATAATAAAAATAAAAAGACATACAATAAACAAAAGGTTCATGTAGAGTACTACAGAAGTTTAGGGTGCTAGTACCTTCCCTAAGCTTAACCAACCCTTTACCTAGGTATCTCCCCGCATTGTGCTTACGATGCAAGAATAGGTTTTTCCTCTTTTGACCTTTTCCTTCGGATAAATCAAAGAGCGGTTGTGAATTAAGAATTGTGATTCAAGCTAATTAATAGTTTGATATCCTATTTCCACCGCAACAGAAATTGGCGACTTCACTGGGGATCAACATGATTAAGGGTTGCCCCTATTTTGTTTATTGTATGATATTTTATACTATTAATTGTCTGTATATATTATTGTGTATTATGGGGGGTATCTTTGTTGTGAGATAAGTCCTACACCCGGATTTGAGTGAACTTATTATAGGAGGTGATAGATTCAACGAAGCTTATAGGGAGTTGAATCCCGACCAAGCCGACTTGAGAATCACCGCTCAGTTGAGTCCCTTTTGAAAGGTAGTTCTGTTGAACGAGTAATCGTGAAGACACTTACTATCTTCGATGGGAGCCTATGACACTGGGGACCGTAGTTACCTTAACACCACTTTGGCCTTATCTAGGATGTAGTGCGGGGACTATGAGGGAGTAATCCCAAAATAGTTGCTACGCGATACCACACTCAAAAGAGGTTCTCTTGAGAATATTATTAACCACCGAGTCAATTGGGAAATTGATAATATCAGAAAGATGGACTGATGACTTTGGGCACTGATTTGGAACCCTTGTTCTGCAGGTACGATTAACCCTATAGTACATACCTCTGTGGGATGGGTAGACCTTGACTTCTGCTCATATACCTTTAACCTAGGACTTTGTGTGTTTATGTGCATTACATCCATAAAACATCACATTGCATTACATCTCATGGAATTCAAACTTTATTTATGAACATCGCAGGCTACCATGGATTACAATAAGAGAAACACCTTGAAATACTCTTTTAAGAATTTTAAGTTGGATGACCTAAGGAAGCTAGGAGCTTTGGTTGAAGATCAAGAGGGGTTCAAGGACAAGTACGGAAGGCTATTATCCTTATTGAGAATCCAAGTGAAGGATGGGCTTCTTTCTACGTTACTACAATTCTATGATCCGGATTACCATTGTTTCACGTTCCCAGATTATCAGCTATTACCTACCTTAGAAGAGTACTCTCAGTTGGTGGGGTTACCTATTATGGATAAGTCTCCGTTCCCTTTCTTAGAGAAGGACCCTAAAGAGGAAGACATTGCTAAAGCCATATGCTTAAAGGTGTCCGACATCAAAGGCAATATGATCGCCAAAGGCGGAACTGTAGGGTTACCTACGCATTTCTTAATCAAGAAAGCCCAATATTATGCCGATCATTTAAGCATGCCTACCTTTGAAACAATCCTTGCTTTGCTTATTTATGGAATGCTACTCTTCCCAAGTTTTGAAGGATTCGTTGACATTAACGCCATCAAAATATTCATGAAGAACAATCCAGTACCAACATTATTGGGTAACACTTATCATTCCATACATCTCCGGAATTTTCATGGTGGAGGAATGATCACCTGTTGTGTGCCTTTATTATACAAGTGGTTTATTTCGCACTTGCCCAAGTCTTTTTTGAGTCTTGACAAGGGATTTTGGTCACCAAGGGTCATGGCGCTGACACACTCGGACATCGTTTGGTATAATCGTGTGTATGATGGAATACTAATTATTGACAGTTGTGGAGACTTTGCCAACGTACCTTTACTTGGTTTTAATGGAGGCATCAGCTACGATCCAGTCCTAGCTCACCGACAGTTAGGGTATCCCTTGAAAGAACCGCCTAAAAGTGTTCATGTGGAGAAAATCTTCTTTAAGGGTGACAAAGAACTTCAAGATCAGATTGTATCCGCTTGGCATCATTTGCACAAGAAGGGCAAAGAAAGTTTGGGAAAGCCGAATTGTGTGTCTATGGAACCTTATCTTCGTTGGGTCCGGGAAAGAGCCATCAAGCTGAAGATGCCTTATCCTCGCCAAGATCCTTTACCTCCTAGAAGAGAACCTGTTTTAGTATTCATGTCTGAAGCTGAAAAGTTGGAAATCGCTTTGAAGAGAGCACAACATGAGGCAGAAACGTGGAAAAATAAATATCAGGTTATCGTCAGTGAGAATGAAGAGCTACAAAAGCAGCTGCAGGCGAAGAATGAAGAAGTGCTTTCCTACAAAAAGAGAAGAATCTACGAGGATTTATTTTCCTCCGACTCTCCGCCTACTCGTTGAAGTCGTGGACTACGCTTCCTTAGGGCTTTCGTAGCTTTTATTTAGCTATTTTCTTGTTAAGATTTTTTAAGAATATTTATTTGTAATTCATTTTCAAATTAATAAATAAAGATCCCAGTGGTATTCCGCGATATTCGTAAAGGCTTGAATTCCATGAAATCTTTCATTCGCATTTTGCATCACATTTTGCATTTCATGTGTCTCCCGGTTGTCTCATACTCGGTTCTCTCGCGTACAGTTTCGTCACCCTGAATCGATACAATACTAGAGCTCAAGCTCGAAGAAGGATGGAAGAGCACGCTCAAGAGATGGATCACGTTAACAACGAGCTAGCAGACCTTCGAGGGAATGTAGGAACAATTATGGAACTACTTCAGGTTATCAATGCAAAGATGGATACTCAGCCTACTGTGGTTTCTGAGATTAACACTACCGCTGCCGTAGATCCACCGGTTGTTTCAGTTGAGAACCCGTTTCCTTATGGTCTTTCGCAGAGTTTCATACATCCGCCTATTGTTACGTCAGTTCAACAAACTATGCCGGTGGCACAAAGTGGTCAACAAGCCATGCCCGTTATACAGAACGTTCAACAGACTGTGCCTTTGGTTCCCGAGCCTCCAAAGGCGATCCCTACCTTCACACAAGCTAATGTCCATACTCGGGTGCAGCCTTATCTTAATGAGCCTGTTTATGAAATTCTGGATGATAATGATGAAGGGTACCAGCCGCGTGATAGGCTCTGTGAGGAGGTTGTTACTATTGATAAAAGATTAAGAAAGATGGAAGGAGACCAGATCTTTGGTGCTGCTGCTAGAGACATCTGTTTGGTTTCCGGTTTAGTTATTCCGCCAAAGTTCAAGACTCCGAACTTTGACTGCTATGAAGGGACTACATGTCCGAAAATCCATTTGATAATGTACTACCGTAAGATGGCTGCCCATGTGGAAAATGACAAGTTGATGATCCACTGTTTTCAAGACAGTCTGAAAGGTGCCTCGTCGAAGTGGTATTTAACATTGGACCAATCTCGCATCAAGTCTTTTTAAGATTTGTCTGACGCTTTCATCAAGCACTATAAGTACAACATGGACTTGGCTCCTGACAGGAGACAACTTTTGAGTATGACACAGAAAAGTTCTGAGACCTTTAAGGAATACGCCCAACGATGGAGGGAAATTGCTTCCCAGGTTGAACCTCCATTGACTGATAAAGAATTAGCTGACTGGTTTGTTGACACCGTTCGTCCTGAGTTCTATGAAAGGATGGTGGGTAGTGTAACCACGAATTTCACTGATATTGTTGCTGTTAGAGTAAAGGTTGAATTAGCTATAAAGAGTGGAAAGATGTCCAGTGGGTCTATCAGTACGACTTCGAAGGACCAAGCTAAGAAGACTTCCGTCAATCCTCAGAGAAAGAAGGAAGGAGAGACTCATGCTGTGTCTTCAAATAGGAGAAGGAATAGGCAGTATCAATATCCGCCACATTATGCCCAACCACAGGGATACCCGGTTCAGTATGCACCACCGCCATACGTGGCTGCTGTTGCACCATCTTTTAACCAACAAGCTCCACAAGCGCCCGTTTATCAGCCCATGCAACAGGTTCCTGGTTATCCGCCTCCGATTTATCCTCCTCCGAATTATCAACAAGCATCCAACGCTCAGGCGAGTCAACAACCGAGGAACCAGGCACCTCGCCAGAATGCTCCAAGGAGACTATACAAGACTTGTCCACCGATTCCGATGACGTTCACCGAGTTGTATCCTTACTTAGTGCAACGCGGTTTGGTCACTACTCGAGCTTTGGGACCGCCTCCGAATCCTTTGCCAGCCAACTACAACGCCGCCGCTCATTGTTTATTTCATGAGGGTGCGCCAGGTCACGACTTGGAGAACTGTTATGCTTTGAAAAACCTTGTGAGGGATTTGATGGAAAAGAAGATTCTGTCATTCAACGATCCGCCGCCCAATGTCAAAAGTAACCCTTTGCCTGACCATGAGGCTGTTAATGCCATTGATGCTTCGTCTGAAGAGAATTCTATCCTTGATGTAGCTCAGATTAAGACTCCGCTCAAGGCATTCCATTCAAAGCTGTTTAAAGCAGGCCTAGTATCTGTTTCCCATATCGGTTGTACGAGCTGTAAGGGATGTGATAAGGGTTGTGTTATGGTTCGGAAAGACGTTCAGAGATTGATTGATGATGGTTTTTTGCAAGTAGTTAACCAGGCGAAAGAAGTAGCTGCAATTGAGCCTACCTTCAACTTGCCAGAATCAAGGGGTAGGATACCAGTGTTTAATTTGCCAGCACCAAATTCTGTCATGCCAGTGTTCAGTATACCGACTCCCGTTACTCCAACAGTGGACCAGCCTAAACCGTTGATTATCCAAAAACCGAGTCCATTTCCATTCAGTGATCCCAAAGCAGTACCTTGGAAGTATGATGTAACCGCGATTGACAAAGAATCTGGGAAGGTCATTCCAAGAGAAGAAGTGAAGGTTGATGGTGAAAGTGTGACTAACATAGCTGGGGCAAGCAGGATGACTCGCAGTGGTCGCATGTACACTCCCCGTTTTGATGAGGCTCCACCTAGAGAGACAACTACTAACACTGCTGTGCCTGCCAGAGATAAAAATAAAGAGGTTGTTACTAATGATGAAGATGTTGAATTCTTAAGGATCATCAGGAAGAGTGATTACAAAGTCGTTGATCAGCTTCATCAGACCCCTTCGAAGATCTCTATCCTGTCTCTGTTATTGAATTCACCCGCTCATAGGGCTGCTTTGCAGAAAGTATTGACGCAAGCTCATGTCGCTCAAGATATTACTACCGGTCAGTTTGATAGTGTGATCGCCAATATTACCGCATGTAATACTCTTAGCTTCAGCAATGACAAGCTACCGAAAGAGGGCCCGAATCACAATCGTGCTTTGCACATATCAGCGAAGTGTCAAGAGGATAATTTAGCCAGGGTGCTTGTGGATACCGCTTCATCTTTGAACGTCCTACCCAAGAGAGTTCTTAGCAAGTTGGCCTATAAAGAGGCTATGGTGAAGCCTACTTCTTTGATTGTCAAGGCGTTTGATGGTTCTCGTAGAGCTGTGATTGGAGAAGTGGAACTTCCAATTCTGATTGGTCCGCATGTTTTCAATATCACTTTCCAAGTCATGGATATCAATCCCAATTATAGCTGTCTACTTGGAAGACCTTGGATCCATGCTGTTGGGGCCGTGACTTCTACCTTGCACCAAAAGATGAAGTTTGTAGTTGATGATAAGCTGGTGATTATTCACGGTGAGGAGGATTTAATGGTCGGTAATTTATCTTCGTTCCGTTATATTGAGGCCGATGAAGATGCGTTGGAAACTTCTTTCCAAGCACTTGAGATCGCCAATGCTGTGTTAGTGGAGGTCGAAGAGACTGTGGAAGGCCAGAGTAATCCATCTTTTGCATCCTTAAAGAGTACCAGATCAACAATTGACAGGGGCATTCCTGAAGGTTAGGGAGAGATAATCAACGTCAAGACCAAAACTGATCGCCACGGGTTGGGTTACAGACCAACTCATGATAAAGCTTCTACAAATGTCGAAGGGCGTCCGAAGTTTTTTCAAGAAGTTTTTGTCAGCAGAGGTTTCCAAGTCAATGCCATCAGTGACTATGATGAAGACGAAGATCTGAGTAACTTGGTATTCAAGAGCGATGCAGCTTTGAGCAACTGGGAGGCTATAGAGATTCCTATTATTTTTCCCGTTTCGAAGTAAATTAACAGTTCCATTTGTGTTTTCACATCCATAGCTCTGCCCAAGGCTATTGGATTGCTTTGTAGGGCCACCTTTCATTTTTAAAACAATTATTAATCAATGCATTTTGTTATGCTTCCACTTTGTTCTATTAGCATTTTTTTTTCTCGTTTTCACCTTTTAAAATGAAATTGGCAATCTTTTAAAAAGCTACAAAATAAAGCATTTCCACTCTCTTGTATCTTTATTTGAACATTCAATAAAACAAGCCTTTCAACATGCAGTGACATTACAACCCTTGTTGAATCCAATGACTCTATCATCTCTCCTGATTGGGATTCACCCATTTATCAAGCTGAAGATGGGGGTGAAGAGGATTTTGAAGTACCCGCAGAACTGACGAGATTGGTTGAGTACGAGTACACAAAGCTTCAACCGCACAGGGAGCAGGTAGATTTGATTAATCTCGGCACAGATGAAGACAAGAAAGAGGTCAAAATTGGCGCAATACCTGGGGTCGAGGTCAAGCGGAGATTGGTCAAGCTGTTGAAGGACTATGTTGACGTGTTTGCATGGTCGTATCAAGATATTCCAGGTTTAGACACATATATTGTAGTTCACAAGCTACCGCTTAAGCCAGAATGTCCTCCTATCAAACAGAAACTTCGAAGAACGAGACCTGACATGGCTTTGAAGATTCGAGATGAGGTTAAGAAACAGTTGGATGCGGGTTTCCTTGCAGTTGCAAAGTATCCTGATTGGGTTGCCAACATTGTTCCAGTGCCCAAAAAGGACGGTAAGGTCAGAATGTGCGTAGACTACAGGGATCTGAACAAAGCTAGTCCAAAAGACGATTTCCCATTGCCTCATATTGATACCCTTGTCGATAATACAACTAGTTTTGCAGTTTTCTCATTCATGGATGGTTTCTCCGGTTATAACCAGATCAAGATGGATCCCGCCGACAGAGAAAAGACTACATTCATCACTCCTTGGGGAACCTTCTGTTATAAAGTTATGCCTTTCGGTTTGAAGAACGCAGGGGCAACCTATCAACGTGCTATGACGACTCTCTTTCATGACATGATGCACAAAGAAATCGAAGTGTATGTGGATGATATGATTGCCAAATCTCATAACGAAGAGGAACATTTGGTTCATCTGTTAAAATTGTTTGAACGACTCCGGAAATATCAGTTGAAACTAAATCCCGCTAAGTGTATTTTTGGTGTCAGATCTGGAAAGCTACTTGGTTTCATCGTCAACCAACGAGGAATCGAGGTAGACCCTGATAAAGTCCGAGCCATTCAAGACATGCCGGCTCCGCAGACCTAAACCCAAGTCAGAGGTTTTCTTGGACGTTTGAACTACATCTCCCGGTTTATATCTAACCTGACTGCTACTTGTGAGCCGATATTAAAGTTGCTATGCAAAGGCCAGACTATTGATTGGAATCCTGACTGTCAGCGGGCGTTTGAAAAGATCAAGGATTACTTGCAAGAGCCTCCTATCTTAATCCCTCCTGTTCCTGGAAGACCTTTGTTCATGTACCTGACGGTTCTCGAGAAGTCTATGGGTTGCGTGCTGGGGCAACACGATGAGACTGGAAGAAAAGAACATGCTATATACTACTTGAGCAAGAAGTTCACCAATTGTGAAAACAGATACCCACTCTTGGAGAAAACTTGTTGTGCGCTAGCATGGGCTGCTAGGCGTCTCAGGCAATACATGATGTGTCATACTACCTTGTTGATTTCGAAGATGGATCCAAGAAAGTACATTTTCGAAAAGCCTGCTCAGACAGGGAGACTTGCTCGTTGGCACATGTTGTTATCAGAATATGACATCCAGTACGTACCTCAGAAAGCTATCAAAGGAAGCATCTTATCAGATTATCTTGCGGACCAACCGGTCGAAGATTACGAGCCTCTCAAGTTTGACTTCCCGGACGAAGACATTATGTGGGTAAAAGATTTCGAGAAGCCAGAGCCCGAGGGGGGTCCCGAACCGGGTCTCTGGTGGAAGATGATGTTTGATGGCTCCTCAAATTACAGTGGGCACGACATAGGCGCCGTTTTGATGAATCCAAAAGGTGGCTATACCCCATTTACAGCAAGGTTAGACTTTGAATGCACGAACAATATCGTCGAATATGAAGCATGCATCCTTGGCCTTGAAGCAGCTATTGACCTCCGAATCAAACTTCTTGAAGTAAGCGGAGATTCAGCTTTGGTTATCTATCAAGTGAAAGGTGAATGGGAAACCAAGAATGAGAAGCTAGTCCCTTACAAAGCCTATATTGTGGAGTTGATTAAATACTTCGATGAGATCAAGTTCGAGCATGTTCCGAGGTCTGAGAATCATATTGCTGACGCCTTAGCCATGTTAGCATCCATGTGGAAGGTCAAATTTGTCAATGCAACGCCACTCATTCGAATCGAACGTAGAATTGAACCCGCCTACTGTCTGGTGATTGAAGAAGATGAAACTGATGAAAAGCCTTGGTTTCATGACATCAAGAATTATTTGCTCACGCAAGAGTATCCACCGGATGCTTCTCATCTAGACAAAAGGACTTTGAGAAGATTGGCATCCAAGTTCTTCATCAGCAATGACGTGCTATACAAACGAAACCACGACATGGTTCTACTTAGATGTGTTGATAAACGTGAAGCCGATATGTTACTCCAGGAGATTCATGAAGGGACGTTCGGAACTCATGCCAACGGTTATGCCATGTCCAAGAAAATCTTGAGGGCTGGATATTACTGGTTAACTATGGAATCAGATTGCATCCAATACGCCAGGAAGTGTCACAAATGTCAGGTTTATGCCGACAAAATGCATGTACCTCCGGCACCGTTGAACGTTTTGACTTCGCCGTGGCCTTTCTCAATGTGGGGCATTGACATGATTGGGGCGATTGAGCCGAAAGCTTCTAACAGTCACCGGTTCATTTTAGTTGCTATTGATTACTTCACCAAGTGGGTAGAAGCCGCTTCCTATGCCAACGTGACCAAGCAGGTTGTTGCTCGCTTCATCAAGAGGGAGATTATCTGCCGCTATGGAATTCCGAGCCGAATCATAACTGACAATGGTACCAATCTGAATAACAAGACTATGAAAGAGTTGTGTGACAACTTCAAGATTGCGCACCACAATTCATCTCCTTACCGTCCTAAGATGAATGGAGCTGTTGAAGTCGCGAATAAAAATATCAAGAAGATCCTACAAAAGATGGTCAAGACTTACAAGGATTGGCATGAGATGTTACCGTTCGCTTTGCATGGATACAGAACTACAGTCCGAACTTCAACAGGGGCAACACCTTTCTCACTAGTATATGGAATGGATGTCGTCCTCCCCATTGAAGTTGAGCTACCTTCCTTAAGGGTATTGAGGGAAGCCAAGCTAGATGAAGCCGAGTGGGTTCAAGACAGATTCGACCAGCTAAACCTCATCGACGAGAAGCGTTTGACGGCTATGTGCCATGGTCAGCTATACCAGAAACGGATGAAGAGAGCCTTCGACAAGAAAGTCCGAATCCGTGAGTTTCAACAAGGAGAACTTGTACTAAAGAAGATCTTGCCAGTTCACAAGGACATGCGCGGGAAGTGGATGCCCAATTACGACGGTCCATTTGTTGTTAAGACAGTCTTCTCCGGAGGATCGCTAATTCTTACAACAATGGATGGAGAAGAGCTCGCACATCCTGTGAACTCCGATGCAGTCCGAAAATATTATGCCTAAAGAAAAAAAATAATACTATGGTTCGCTAAGTTGAAAACCCGAAAGGGCGGCTTAGGCAAAAATGAGCGTCCCGGTGGATTGAAAACCCGAAAGGGCAGTCCAGGCAAAAGTTAGGGACATGGCATTTCACTGCATCGGATGACACCGAACATCGCAGATACATTTACAGAAGTCCACTTCAAATCCAATCACTCTCTTCATGAGCAAGGTTTTGGGTAGTCTTAGTCATTAGGGATAGTAGGTCGTTGGATTCAATGTAACCTTTCCCATATTGCCAATTTAAAATTGTAATTTTCCATGGAGCTATGCCTTTAGCAAGTTACCATTCTTCAATAAAATTTACCTTTTGCTATTCAATTTCCTTGTTCACAGTATCTCCGTTTTATTTTGTTATGCAATTTGCTTTTGTTAATAAAATTTGAACGTGAAAAGTGTTTTCAAAACCAAAATAATTTTCTCGGAAATACATTTGGAAACAAAAGTTACTTTGACTCATGGAAATCTGTGAAGGATCTCTTCGCTCCCCGGTAAGTCTCGGTGTTGCATAAGCATTTGATCATTACCATCATATTCCCAGAGACAGTCCCCAGCGAGATTTTAAGTTGACAACACTTTTGTGATTCATTCGATAATCCCCAGTGACTCTCAAGACTGCAGAGATATCCCCGGTATCCTCCAAGTGATATCTATTCTGGAAGGCCCATCCTCAATGGGATCATCTGTTCCTCAGTAGAATTGCCTTACTTGCCTTAGGAATACTTCCCCCAGGAATGTCTGTTGAATTCTCCCCAGTAGGAAGCCGAGGTACTATTCCCAGGAAGTTGCTACGTTGTCTCCATGAAGTTGCGTAATTCCATATCGTCCCCGCGAAGCGGATATTTATCCCCGGAAGTCTCTGATCCTAAGAGTTCTTTGGCTGACTATGGTTCATGACAGTTATCCCCCACAGATAGTCCTGACATTGTATCCTCATGCATAAGTCAAAGATCCCCAGTGGAAGTCGTGATATCATACTCTCCAGTAAAGCCGTATCATATCCCCATATGAAAGTCACGATATTCTCTCCCTAGGGAAGTTATACTTTGAAGCCAAATTCGGTTCTCCCATCAGCTCTTCTTATCCCCTGAGAGGGGTACTGTTGCAGAGGTCCCCGGGTATTCCCATCGAAATGCTTATTTCATCTCAGGTCCTCCGCTCGTCGGTTTTGTCAGCATACGCATGAGCCTAAGCATTGCATACTCATTGCATGACGTTTTCATACACATTTACATACACAATAGTATACACTTTGGCATGCGCATTAGCATGTTTGCTATTCATCGTCATCCTTTGTCGTTACCTCCGAGTAACTAGGTTAGTCCGCTCTCTCCAAGTAGATCGTCAGCCTAAGCATAAAATACTATTTATTTCCAGCTAATCGCCACAGAGTTCAACCCTCATGGACGATGGTTATTTCAGCTATCTTTCCGTGTTAGGATAAGATAATCCCCATTTGAGGTTATTTCCCCAATGGAGTCTTTCTAGCCCAGTTCTAGATCGAACTTCGGTCCCGTCGGTCACTGAACCTACCTGGACGTGCATTTATTTTGCACTATCTTTCAAGGAAATCATTTACAATCCTTTGCAGACAAGCGACAGTTCCCAGCCGAGGAGCGTATCACCTACATCAAACCTTAAGACGTTGAGTCGCCGCACTCATCCTTGAGCATCCCGCCGTGGACATATCCTTTCCTAAACCTTGAGAAGGTGAGTCGCCGCACTCATGCTTGGGTGTCCCGCTGTGGACATATCTTTTCCTAAACTTCAAAACGTGGAGTCGTCGTACTCATTCTTGGGCCTCCCGTCGTGGACCATTTTATCCTTTAGTAAAAGAAGGAACTGGATCATGTTTAGGGTGCCGACCTTGAAGTATGAAGAAGTTCATTTTATCCTTTAGTAAAAGAAGAATCTGAATCGTATTCCGGGCGCCGACCTTAGATATGAAGAGGTTTATTTATCAGATGAGTGACAATTCCCTCCAGCGGAGCTCATCAATCAATCAATTTTTCATCTATTATCCACAGATAAGCAACAACCTCTTTATTGGAAAGCTTATTTAGTTTGGCATATAAGTCCCTTCCAACGATAAGTGGCAGTTCTCTCTCGAGAAAGCTTATTAGGGCATTTCCCATTAAAGTCCATTTATTTTGGCATACAACCGGTTTTACCCCGTATATTTCCTACGGATTCCTAAAAATTCCGTTTGATCCTGTCACGAGGGAGAGTTTCCAGAAGCTCGGAGGTTATGCTTTGCTCAATGCTCCAGCATCTTGTTAATCGATCCTACAGTCGTGCCGATCCTACTTTTTTACCCTAGAGTATCAGCCGGTCACACCTGAACCTGTTGATCATTTACTCTCAGATATTCCCCAGTGGAGGCCATTCCATCGGTGCCATCTCCATTGAGGATCCCGTTTTACCATTCCCTTTCTAAAAGTTACGGTTGGTCGTGCTCGCACCAGTTGACCATCATCTTTAGAATTCCCCGTGTCACACTATTTCCCCAGTGCGTCATATTCCCTAGTGTGGTTCGTTCATTGCGTCTGTCCCCTGTGTCGTCGTATCGTCTGTATCATTGCATTTATCATTCCATCATCCGCATCATACGCATCATAGCATGGTCAACATTATTCTATTCCGTTTTGTCCCTAGCAGTGCATATCGCCGCATCTAAGGGCAAAATTTTCGGTTATCTATATTTAAATCTCTCCACCGTGATTTCTCGAGTCTCTGCCGCTCAAATCATCCGGTGTAGCTATTTAAATAGGGGCAACTGTAATACCCCAAATTTTACCCTCAGATTAGTCGATTCATGTCACATGTCATCTCATTTTCGCATCAGCTAACTATTAACGGGTTGTGTAGTTTTGTTTCGTTTTGCAGAAACCGCGTCTGGTACACTTTAGTTGTTAAAGGGCAAAATGGTCATTTTCACGTTGTTTACTGACAGTCCTCGAAGCTAAGTTATCATCAGGGATTTATTGAATAATTAGGGCCTTCGATTCCGAGTTTTTTATTTTATTTTCATTTTCTTTGAGGATAAACAGAGATGCACGGTAACTTTTGGCATCAGGATTTTTGAGATACGGTAATTAATTCAACGGGCTGAGACTCTGTCGTCAATTGAGTTCCGAGACATTTATTTTGTCACTTGGGTTGGAGTATGTTTGAGACATTAAGCTGGTTCGGTTCAAATCGGGACAAGATTCCATGCGGCGGAATTTCTGTTTTAATCAGTCTATTTTTCTGTTCTTCTGCTATCTGCCAGTTATTTTTGAAGCCAAAGCAGTAGAAATTCTGATTCGGATTCGGGTTTTGATTGTTGTTTGATTGAGGTTTATGGGCTGAATTGGTTTATGGTTGGGTATTTTATTCAGAGACGCAAATTGAATTTTAATGCGGAATATATTTCTGTTTTCACTGTTAATCGGTTTTCTCTGCTTCCTTCCTGTTTTAATTCGTTCAAGACTATCATCAATTCTATCATCAAGCGCGATTTAATTTGGAAATATTGGATTGGAACTGAAGGTTACATCATGTTTTAAGCAACACGGTGTGAGATGACGAAGTTTAATTCATTTGGGTTTTTCTGGAATTTATTCATATTGGTTTCATACGGTGAAGTTGGTTTTATTATTAATCGTCTAAATTTAACTGATTAATTTCATTCAGAGAATTTTGACCAAGTTGATTTTTAATCAGATATTGTTTTGGGTCGTTTGGTTGCGACAAAATTAAATCATGGAAAGAAGAATTAAACGTTGTTCTTGGGTAGAAATGTTTGTGAATTTTATTCATAAATAATTTTATTACAAAATATAAAAGGAAATACATTTTGATTTTTATTTCTAGGTCCTATGATCTTCATGCCGGTTCTTCATGTTTCTTCATCCGATGTTTCCTTCCGTACCTGCACACAGACAAAGAACAGAAAAGTGGAGTAAAAAATGTTAGAATTTATTTTGACACCCTCAGAAAAATGTCATCACTGGGTGTCGGGAGGGCACGACAATTGCCGAAACCAACTCCCATTCCGATTCACGACCTCGGCATCAACCGGTAGTATCCGTTCTTTTCGGGACAACAGAGAAGAAGAGAAAAAGAAGTCCTGGGCCAAAAATGATTTTGCCGGAAAATTGTTTCGAACCCAAACGGATTACCCACATGAATCTAAAATCCATATCCCTCTATCAAGTAAATATATCCAAGACAAATCCAAATATCCAGATTTCAAAGCCAACCGAAAATCCAAATCTGGAGCTATGGATCCAAGAAGAATATTTTGGCAAATCCAATATCTGAAAATAAAACGGATATCCAAATCAACATCAGAAAAGAATCAAACTCATCCAAGATCCGTAAATCATAATTAAATCCAAAACAATATCAGCCAGCAAATCCGAAATAAAATCAATAAACGTAAAATCCGGATCCAAAAGCACAACAACAACATAACAAAGTCGTTCAGTCAAAGACTCATTAACAATCTGTTCCGAAAATACCTCAACAAATCTAGCAACAACTTCAGCGGAAATCATGAAAAATCAAAGCCCACAGTGGATTCGAGGGGGATATAAATATTAAGAGGGATCCGCAATCCTGGGGGGGGGGGGAAGAAAAAAGCCAGAATCGAAGCTTCGTCGTAACGGATCAATGTCGGGAACTCGTGGCGGTCGTGGATCCTTCCGATTGCCACTACCACCGGGACCCATTACCGTCATCGAGCAACGCCTCAGTCGCAAAACATCATCGGCTAACGAACCTCAACAAACGCCGTCGATAACAAACGCGTACAGGTAGGATTTTATTACCGTAAATCGTTTTGCTCTGATGTGTGCATTTCAGGTTTAAGAAGAAGATGCGTAGGATAGAAGAAAGAAACATGAAGCATGCAACAATGGCCGCCGCCGACGGTATAAGGATTGACAAACCCTAGCAGCAAGCACAAAGCCAAATGACCTTTTTCTTTTCACGTTTATCTTGTCTGTTGGGTTTTGGTAAATTGGTATTAGTAATTGTTTTAAATAAAAAAGCACCACTAGTAGTCAATTAGTCATTAACATAGTAAATTGGAAAGATTTCTCATAACTTCTAATTAATAAAATTAGTAACGTTAATAATTGCTATTAAGTAAGATTTTTTTTATATATAACTTTTACGTACCAAATTTCCTTTGTTTAAAAAAGTTAGGTACATAATTTATAATCAAGTTTGTTTTTGTTATTTAGATTAATTTGTTTTTATTCATAATTTATAATTAATTTGTTTTAAAAGCTAGGTACATAATTTATAATTTGTTTTTATCATTCTCCACCGTTTAAAAAAGGATAATAATAACACAGTTTTTTTAATATTTAGATTAATTTGTTTTTAATTATTTACCGCAAAAGTTAAAAATAAGTTCTTTTCTTAATCAAAAAACCTTTCAAATTAAAACAATTTGTTTTTTAGAAAAAAGGCATTAGCCTTAAAATAACCCTTCCTTATCAAAATATAAAAAAATATATAATAACTTTTCTTTTCAACAAAGAAAAATCTCAAAAATTCAGTTTTGACTTATCCGTTTCATTTTCGTCTAACCCCCGTTAATTTGTTTGTTTCAGTTTATCATTATTATTTCATTTGTTCGTTTTTGTTCCATGGATGTAATTTATGCGAGGCCATGGTCGCGGTTTATTTTATTTCGTATTTTTGGGGATTTGTAATTTACGCGAGTGGTCGCGATGCTTTCCTTTACTGCTTGCTTTATTTTCATATTTTTTATGCCTGCCATGTAATAATTCTGTTGCTTGCATGTTTTTACCGTCTTGCCCTCTGAAGGAATTAGGTTTAGCAGTGTGACCGCCGAGTCAATAACCCTAAATTTTGACCCTTTTCAAACCCTTGACCGTTTCCAAAACCTCAATAGCCTAGGCGTCCCGCCGTGGATGAAAACGCCCTTTACCCTAGCATTAGGTCAAAGAGTCGCCGTACTCTGCTTTAGGGTTTCCCGCCGTGGAATCCCTAATTTTAGCCCTAATTTCAATTCAACGCCTCAACGTAGAAATAGGAGTTTCAACGCTCCACGTAAGCGTTTCCTTAAGAAATGCTTATGCCCCATCGAAACCTTGACCACAGTCAAGAAGTTTCTAGCCTCCCTTTCGAGGGGAACTACAATTACTCTGATTCCATTCCCGTCAGGATATGTAGGCACAAGATGCGACGTCTTGCCGAGTAAACTTAGGACTAACCCTTAGGTCTCTTTTAGGTCACTTTATCCTTTAGCTCAGTACATATTCCAAATAGATAATAAAAATAAAAAGACATACAATAAACAAAAGGTTCCTGTAGAGTACTACAGAAGTTTAGGGTGCTAGTACCTTCCCTAAGCTTAACCAACCCCTTACCTAGGTATCTCCCCGCATTGTGCTTATGATGCAAGAATAGGTTTTTCCTCTTTTGACCTTTTCCTTCGGATAAATCAAAGAGCGGTTGTGAATTAAGAATTGTGATTCAAGCTAATTAATAGTTTGATATCCTATTTCCACCGCAACAGTGATCGTGTGAAATTGCAGTTCGGTATGCTTCAACACATCCCATATCCCCCGACAAACCTAGGAGAATGATATTTATGCAAAGTTAACGACCAATAGAACTTCAACCCATGGCAAAACTTTGCTAGATCTGAGTGTCGCAAATGGAAGCACTGCCATGACCATGTCTTAACTGACGTTGTGATGCCAACTGAAGAAAAACCAAATCGTACTTATATGGCTTGGTACAAATCGGTTGGTTTTGAGTTCACCGTCGAGGATATGTACCTATACGACCCACACCAGGAAACCTACACACCAGATGCCTCAACATCTAACCCCCAACAACATTGTCAGACCGGCTACACACAACCCCTTATCAGTCAAACTTCTCGTTCCACAAACTCACAACCCTAACATGCCATACACCCAACCACAATACCAAAAGCATACCCCGTACCACCACCAACAACTAGATCATCAACCAGATACCCAACATCGCTTCACACCCAACATATCACCCTACCAAAGCCGCCTTAGCCAAAACACCCAACGATCATTTAACATCAACCGTCCCTCCTCCTACCATAGCCAAGAAGCCCAAACATCTCAAAACCGAAACCTTCAACAACCTTACCTCTACCAAATACCACAACAATCTTTCCAACCTTTCCTCGACGCATCATTCACACCAATGTCTCCCTTCAATCGTCCCGGTCGCCCACCAACAAGTCAAACACAACCCGACTACTCTGGCATGGATCATGAACTCAACTATGGCGGTACACCTTTTATGGATACACAAGACTATGCTGATTTGTCTGACTATCTCAACAGGTCATCTCATGCAGTTGGTAGTGATGTTCCTGGGCCCTCAAATGCTCAAACACCTGGGGTGAATCATCAACGTGGGTTAGGGTCACGGGTTTGGGTAGCTAGGGGATGTGGGACCAGAGATCGGTTAGATGATCCCGGTCATCAACATTAGACTTTTTTGTGTACACGGGAATTAATATTAATATGAATTGGTCCGATTTCGATATTATGTATCATGTAGGTTATTTTTGGAAAAAAATACAAAACACACTAAGATGTCAATCCAATTGACGCCTCCCTCTAACCTTTATACATAGGCGCCAATTGAATTGGCTGCACCATGTGCCCTAGCCAATCCAATTGACGCCTCCATCTAACCTTTATACATAGGCGCCAATTGAATTGGCTGCACCATGTGCCCTAGCCAATCCAATTGACGCCTCCTCTCTAAGTTTAAGAGGAAGCGTCAATTGAATTGGCGCTTCCTCTTAAAAGTGGGGTAGATTGAGATTTTTTTTAAAATCAGAGTTATTTTGGGATTTTTTTTTAAAATCTGGGTTATTTTAAAAATTCTAAATATAACATTACCAAATCTTTTAATTAGACGATAAAAACATAATACAATATAATCTTTAAAAAAAGTCTAGTCACATCCACATAGTTTAAAATAAAGATATTATCCTTTAAACACAGACATATTTTAACTTTTTGACCAAACAACCACAAAGTTGAATTTAAAGTCTCAATATGCCATCCTTTGAAAAGAAACTATATCCACATGTCACAGTTTCACACTTTTTTCTATTTTTTATTTTATATGCCACACTCCATCCTAGATGACAGACGCGTCAGACCCCTTTCAGGGACCCGCCATCCTAGATGGAGTATATATATTTTTTGTTATCATTTTTAATTGATTTAATTTATTTATTTTTATATAAAAATTAATAAATAATTAATTAATAATATAATAGTAAAATAATAATAATTTTTTATTTTTGTAATATGTTTACTTTTTTTTTGTATTTCATTAAAAAATCATATTTATTAATATTTAAATTAAAAAAATACTTTATTAATATAATATCACATATTTAATATTTATAAAATGCAATGTGGAAATATTTTTTTTGTCTTAAAATTAAAATATAATACTAAAAGTTACAAGTGGATAGTTGCATAAGTCAAAAGAAATTAATTCTCATGTTGATCTTCTTGTTGAGAATATTCGTTGAAGTAATGACTATTGGTTCCACGTCTGATACGAACTTGAACACGCTGACCACGACCTAATGGTTATGTTGAAGTAAGTGGATGAGGGGCTGAAGTTGTGGAAGGATAGGTAGATGTATCAAAGATGGGTAGCTGGTCAGGAAAAAAATGGAATGTACCGAAATTTAGAGGAAAGTCGTTATATAGTTGTGTGAATGAGGTGGGGTTGGGGTTCAAAGGTTCTATGGTTGTAATGTAATAGTCTGATACATCAGTGGTTGATGATTGTTGATTGGTGTTGATAGGTGTAATATGGGGGACGAAGGCATGGTTGTTCTTGGGTTTGATAGGTGTAATGTGTTGGTTGTTATGGTGTTTTATATGTGTAATTTGTTGGATTTTGTTGTGTTTGTGATTGTGATTGGTAGTTTGATTGTTGGTATATGGTGTATTGTGTTTGTTGTTGGAATGAATGGTTGTATGAGAGTTATTATTGTTGTTAATTGGTTTGGTTATATTGTGTATAATATTGGTTGGGAGTGATTTGGATTTGGGATTTGTAAAATTTGGTTGTGGTGGAGCCAACATCTGTGATGTGCAACAGTGTTGACGGGGGTCATTTAGAAGTTGTGATGTTGATGCATATGTAAATGAAAGAGATCGAAACCAATTCAAATAGTCTTGAGTTTGCCTCAATTCTTCATGAAATGCATCCCCAATCAAACACAGTTGGTGTTTATTCTCCCACTGTTGTTGCTCATTTTTATTAAAATTTTTGTAGTTGTACTTCAAGGACTCTTGCATAGTCATATCATGGTTTTTTAGGCATTTTGGAGGGTTGGGTATGTCTCATAAGTAAAATTGCAATTTGATCCTATCAGACTGATGCATTTCGACGATCCATAAGCATATGATGTACGTTGTTGCATTTCAAATCAAGTTGTCATCATTGTCTAATGGTGGACAGTCAAGATATGACATCCATGTAAACCGGTACACTATAAATAATATATGTTAGTGTAACATAAGTAATTATAATAATATACAAAAAAATAATAATGACACTTATATTACGTTTTCTGGAAACATGTGATCAATCAAAAAATGGTAACCAACAAGATGATTGCGAGGGTTATTAGCGTAATTCTTCTTGGTCACAACCCATCTGAAAAAAGTTGGAAATAAATAGAAATTTTACATATTGAAATATCTAAATTTTAAATAAAGATTAGCAATAACAAATTAAAACTAACCTTGAAGCATAAAGGTGCTAGAAATCACAGACGTGTAAACCCCATGTTTGGAGCAAAATAACACATTCACCAATTTTTTCAACATGAACGTCAATTGCTTTACACATTTCTCATTACTTCAACGAAGATCCCTAACAAAAATATCGACATAAGAATTAATTTCTTTTTACTTATGCAATTATCCACTGGTAACTTTTAATATTATATTTTAATTTAATATAACTTTTTTATTTCCACATTGCATTTTATAAATATTAAATATGTGATATTATATTAATAAAGTATTTTTTAATTTAAATATTAATAAATATGATTTTTAATGAAATGCAATAAAAAATTATATTACAAAAAAAATTAATTTTTTTATTATTATATAATTAATTAATTATTTGTTAATTTTTATATTGAAAAATGAATTAAATCAATTAAAAATAATAACATAAATTAAAAACGAGAAAAAAGGGTACTCCATCTTGGATGGCAGGCCCCTAAAAGGGGTCTGACACGTCCGACATCTAGGATGGAGTGTAGCGTATAAAATTAAAAAAAACAAAAAAGTACAAAAAAAGTAGCATGTGGGGACATTTTTTTTCAAAGGGTTGCATGTTGGAACTTTAATTTCAACTTTGTGGCTGTTTGGTCACAAAGTCACATATTTTAACACACATATATAAATATATTTTTATAGTCAAGCTTTATAGGTTTATAGTCTAATGTGATGATTGATCTGAAATGATCATTTATAGGCTTATAGTCTAATGTAATGATTGATATGAAATGATCATATATAGCAAGGACACAACTTCCTTTGTCTAAAATATTCCTCTCAAATCCAACTTCACAATCACCTTCAAGAACATGTGGGCACCCTCTTCGAATTCTAGATTCATATATCCTATTACTTGAATAACCAAATTCATGTAAGGTATTTATTCTTACTTTCTTGACTATTATGTTCGACATAAGAGTGGTCACGATACTTTACTTGGATTGCTAGAGCTTTTGTCGTTGTTAAGTTCATCTAAGCGAGACTAAATTTGTATTTCACTACTCGTGTTCTTAAAAATACAAAGTTAAAGTTTATCCTTGAGCTTTTGATTGGTCTTATTTTCGATAACTCATTATAACTTACTTATTCTTTAAAAAATACGATTATTTAGTGGTTGGAATTAATAAGGTTATATTGTACTTATCTTAACTTGTTGCTACATATTGCACCTTCATCTTGTAATTCAGAGTCAAGTTACAACTAACAAGATGGATAATATCAATCTTTCTAAACCTCATGTAATCATCTATGGTTAATTATTAGATTCTTTCTAAATCGAGTTTTCCAATTGCAAAATTGCCACTTATCTCCTAATACTCCATGTAACTAATATTTTAAGACCTCTCTTTAGCTGATAAAATCACCAAAACAATATTTTTAAGGTCTCAGTTGATTAAGGGAGTGTTTGATTGATTGGAAGACTTTTCTAATTGTCTAATAGATTAGACTAATAACCTAATTGATTATTTCACCAAGTTGAGACTAAAATCGATTGGGAAAATCTCTTAATGATTGGTAACAATTAAATATTAAAATCTTCAATATGTGGCTTGAACAATAAATTATTGTGGTCCAATAACCAATTAGCTTAATTGATATGGCATTGATTTAATCCATAGATTGTTTCCTTTTTTTCACCTAATTTTATTTTATATAAATGAGACCTCTCCTCATTCAAAGTCACACTAGAATTCAGAGTTTTACTCTTTTTTAACATTTTATTAGTCTCCTCCTCTTTCTTTTATATTTTCTCTTCACCAAAGTTCCCTTAGTGCCATGTGAGTGAAAACTACTTGTGAGGAAAATGTTGTACTAGTGTCATGCCATTGTATATTTTGAGAGTGTGATTCTCTCGAAGGTTTGTGTTTGGTTCTTGAGATAAAACAATAAAAATCTCTGTTTGGTTCTAGAACTTATTTAGTAAAAGTTTTGTTTGGTTATTGAGATTAGCCGATAAAATCTCTACTTTGCTCGTGAGTTTAGCTAGTGGAAAAAGCTCTTGTTTTGTAGGGGGATAAGTCAGTGTAAAATCTCTCGATTTGCTTGTATCAAAGGTTCGTGGGCATAACTTGTAAAAGTTCAAGTTTTTAGTGAACTCTCAATAAGATCTCTTGAGGACAAGACTAAGCCAACATTAAGCCAAACTTGTATAAATCTCGGTACCAAAAAAAATTAAGTAAGAATTTTTTTAAAATCAATCATGAATTTTAAATACCACAATTTACCACTTCTTATGTTTGAAGTCACTTGTACAACATTTTCTACTGATAATTTTTTATTAGACTTGTTGAATAGTAATTCAGATTCAAGTTGTAATTGCTTTGAATTTAGATTGCATTTAAAGTTCATTTGATTAGCATTTGTATTTTAGGTTGTGTATATAAGTTGAATTTGCTATTTAGTTTTAGTAGTTCTAACCATTTTTCATTTGAGTAAAATTTAATTACATTCTATATTCTCTCTCTCTCTCTCTCTCTCTCTCTCTCTCTCTCTCTCTCTCTCTCTCTCTCTCTCATCTTCATCTTCTTCAAGCTTCTTGTGCATCAATGAAGGTGTAACTCCAATAATTGGCATCCCGGGCTCCAGCTTGATTCACAGGGAAACACAAGTATAGTGAGGTGTATGATTGATTTCGGTTTTGAAATTCACGTTGAATTGAAGTTCGAAATTAGAGAGAATCACAGATCTTGATTATCAGGGTTTAGGAAACACGAGCGTTTGTGATAACTAAGTGATTTGCATAAGAACGATGATGAACAGCAGAAACGGTAGCTTGAACACAAATCTTCCAGTATTCGATGGAAAGAACTGAAACTGGTGGTCGATTCAGATGCATGTGTTGTTTAAAGTTTAAGATATTCTTGATCTCGTCAATGACGATTACACATCGGTTGCAAAAAATGCAATAGAGAATAAAGAATTGCGCACCATGAAATGAGGAAGAAGGATCAGAAGGCGTTGTTATGTATCCATCAGTGCGTGCATACAAAGGTGTTTAAGGAAAATGCTTATTCGATGACGACTAAGTCGGAGTGGGATATATTGGTACCGTGATATGATGGTGACACATCAGTGAAAAAGGTCAAACTTTTGTCTCTATGTAAGCAATATGAAAATCTCAGCATGAAGAACAATGATAAGGTACCTGATTACATCTCTAGAGTGATTATGGTAACGAATGAGATGAAGTCTTGTGCAGAAACATTCTTTGAACAAGTAATCATTGAAAAGGTATTGAGATCACTTACTCCTCAGTTTGATTACATAGGTTTAGCCATAAAACATTCTAAAGATACCAACACCATGAGAATTGAAGAGCTTCAGATTAGGTTAGAGGCACAAGAGTTGCATCTAACTGAAAGAAAATTTGAACAAGAGTTAGAACAGGCTTTGAAAGCTCAAACTCTAAAAGCTTCTTCTGGAAAGAAGAATCAGAAGCAAGAATGGATAGAGGAGAGGAATAATTATGGTGGTGGTGTTAAAAAGTTAGAACTCTCAAGTTCTGATAAGAAACATCATAATGTTCAGAAGGGAAATGAGAAGTTTGACAAGAGAAAGGTTCAGTGCTATAATTGCAACAAGTTTGGCCATTTTGCTGTTGATGACCGGTCAAACAAGGTTAGAAAAGGTGAAGAAGCCAACATAGCCAGAGCATATTATAATGATGAACCTGTGCTATTAATGGAATTTAAGAATGTAGGTGGATCAATGGTAGACTGATCGTATATGGACACTGGATGCTTAAAACACCTAAATGGAGAAAAGCAATGACTGGTTGATTTTGACTCTGGTAAAAGGACCAAGATCATATGTATTGATGATGAGTATCTGAATGCTCAAGGAATGGGAAATGTTAGAGTTAAGTTGAACAATGGAAAATTGTACTGATCAAGGATGTGTGGTGTGTTCCTGGCATGAATAGAAATTTGATGAGTGTAGGTCAGGTGATTGAAAAAGAATTTCCAATAACCATTAAGGACAATATCTTGAAGTTGTATGATTGTACTCAGCAGCTAATTATGCAATCTAAACTAGGAAGAAACAAGACATTCAAGGTGAATGTTGCAATAACAGACACTCAATGCCTTAGTGCAAGAAGTACTGAAGGGGAAAGTGAGTTATGGCACAAGAGATTGAGGCATCTGAACTACAGAAGCTTAAGGAATTTGAGTTCAAAGAATCTGGTACATAGAATTTCTAAGATTATGGCACTAGAGATGTTATGTGATGTATGCATGAAAGACAAGCAACCAAGACTGCCATTCTCATCAGAAATGCCTTCAAGAGTAACTCATGCTTTAGGTTCGATGCACTTTGATACGTGTGGTCCATTTGAGGTACATTCACTTGTAGGGAACAAGTAATTTATGTCATTTATGGATGAGTTCACCATAATGACATGGGTAGCACTTATTAAGTTCAAACATGACGTGTTTGTTAAGTTCCAAAAGTTTAAAGTGAAGCATGAAAATCAAAGTGGATAGAGGTTGAAGATCCTCAGAACTGATGGTGGAGGTGAGTTCAACTCAACAGAGTTTAAAAGCTATCTGAGGAACATGGTATTGAGCATGAGCTGACTACTTCATACACTCCACAACATAATGGTCTTGCTGAGAGAAGAAATAGAACTCTGCTTGACATGACAAGGAGCATCATGAAGGATAAGAATTTGTCAAGTAATTGTGGGGTGAAGCAATTGATACTTCAGTATATGTGCTTAAAAAGTGTCCAAAAAGAAGTTAAAGGAAGTAAGTCCTATTCAGATGTGTACCGGAAGAAAGCAAAGTGCAACCATTTCAAGGGGTTTGGTTTAGTATGTTACAAATATATACCAGATGCTACTAGAAATAAATTGAATGATAGAAGTAAGGTCATGTTTCTTATAGGTTACCGCAATACAAGTGCTTATAAGATCTATTGTCCAATCACCAATAAAGTTAAAGTCAGTTGAGATGTCATAGTGAAGGAATCAAAAACATGGGATTGAAGAAAGTCTCAATCCAACTCTAGTGAAGTGTCAACGCTATAGTCTGATTTTGCCTCTGAAGGAGATTTTACATCCGAAGGTGATTCTGACTTTGAAGGACAGTCTGAATCTGAAGATGACTCTGACTTTGAAGGTGAGTCTAGCTATGAAGATGACTTTGACTCCGAAGGTGAGTCTGACTCTCAAGGTGATCCAGCCTTCGAAGGTAGTCCAACCTCTGAAGGTGTTCCTACTTCTAAAGGTGGAGCTTCTGAAGGTGGTCCTACTTATAAAGGGGGAGCTTATGAATGTGGTTCTGCTTCTAAAGTTTTCCAAAGGCCATAAAAAGTTAGACAGATACCAATGAGGCTTGCAGATTTTGAGTTGCTGCAAGATACTAAGATTGATTATGAAAGAGAAGTCATACATAGTCCCATGATGATAGACTTTGAAACTATCAGCATCAACGAGGCTCTCAAGAAGAAGGTTTGGGTGAACGCCATGAAGGAATAGCTTGAAGAAATTGAAAGAAACAATACATGGGAATTGACTATTCTACCTTAGAACAAGAAAGCCATCAGTGTGAGATGGGTTTTCAAGATACAGTTGGAGCCATATGGTTCAGTTTCTAAGCATAAAGCAAGGTTAGTAGCTAGAGGATTCCTACAAAATTATGGTTTAGACTACTTTGAAGTGTTTGCACTTGTAACCAAACATGAAACCATAAGGTTGGTTATTGCTATAGCTACAAATAGGAATTGGCCTCTGATACATTTAGATATAAAGTTAGATTTTCTAAGTGATTCATTGCAAGAAGAAGTTTATGTGTTACAACCCCCTGTATTTGTGAAAGAGAACAAAAAAAGGGATGATGCACAAGCTGCATAAAGCCTTGTACGGGCTGAAACAAGCTCCAAGAGCTTTAATATGAAGACTGGTTCATTTTTTAAGGATCTTGGATTCAATAAATGTGAAATGAAATATGGTATGTATGTGCAACATACTTCTGATGGAAATGTGATTCTGGTGTGTCTTTATATGGATGACATACTTCTAAGATAAACAAGTTTAAGAAGGTGCTAATGAATGCTTTTGATATGACTGACCTTGGAAATACGATATATTTTTTAGGAATGGAGATTTTGCATTATGAGAAGGGAATTGTTGTGCACCAACTTAAGTATGAACTTGAGTTGCTGAAGAGATTTGAGCTGGTGAATTGTAAGTCAGCAGTCACACATGCTGAGACAAGTCATAAGCTAGACTTTGATGATAATGGTGAGGATATAGATAGCACAACCATCAAATTGTGGTTGGTTGTCTGAGATATATCTGTAATACCAGGTCTGACATATGTTATGCAGTTGGAATGGTGAGTAGGTTTATGAGTAAACCAAAGTGATCACATTACTAAGTTGCAAACATGATTCTAAGGGTATGTTAAAGGAACACTGAGACATGAAATTTTGTTTCCATATGGAGTGTCAGATGTTGCTAAGCTGATATGCTACTTGGACTTTGATTGGTGTGGTGATAGAGTGGACAGAAGAAGCATTACATGATACATGTTTATGTATCTGGGGCCCCCATTTCTTGGTGTTCCAAGAAGAAACTAGTGGTTACATTATCAACCTGTGAAGCTAAATACATAGTTGTTAATTTGTCAGCTTGTCGGGCTATTTGGCTGATGAATTTGCTGCAGGCACTGAAGTTCAAGGTGAGCAAATCAGTCAAGTTGATGATTGACAACAAATATGTCATAAGTATTGCTAAGAATCCAGTGTTGCATGGAAGAAGCAAGCATATTGATATCAAATACCATTTTCTGCTCAATCAAGTTCAGAATGAAGTACTTAAGGTTGTGCATGTCAGCACTCAGAAGCAACTTATAAATGTGATGACCAAGGAAATCAAGACTGAACACTTCATCAATTTGAGGGGTGAAATTGGTGTTGTTGACTTTAACTTGAATATGAAATTAAGGGATGATGTTGAATAGTAATTCAGATTCAAGTTGTAATTGTTTTGAATTTTGATTCTATTTAAAGTTCATTTGGTTAGCATATGCATTTGAGGTGTAACTCCAACAGAACTGCTGGAAAATGCAAATTAATAACATGTTAACAACCATAAAATTTTAACAAACTTCGACTTCATAATTACGAAAACTTATATATATTTTTATGAAGGATGGTCTATATGTTTGTCATTAATTGACTTTCATAAAAATGCATTAGTTATATAGATATGTGTCATGTTCGTGTATGTTATTTGTCTAATTAAAAACGGTTAACCATTTAGAAATTTAGGTAGGAGGAAAAAATTAGTTCGAGACATCAACTTCAACACTTTCATCTTGATGTTGATTATTCATATTTAAATAACTTGTCAACTACTACACAAAAATCATTATTAGTTAATTGATTTGATTAGTTAATTTATCTTAAGTTTTTATAACTACTACACAAAGATCATTATTACTAATGAAGATAATCAAAACAAAATCACATAATAAGATTTTTTACTGACAATATGATGATTTATATTGAAAAGAAAAGTTGAACATTTAAATATTAATTTAATCATTGATAAATTCAAATCTTTAAAAGATAGGAAGATGACACTTCAACTCAAAGTTGAATATCTTCTTTTATATATTCTATTTTTATTATTAAAGTTATTTTATATTTTAAATTAAGAATATATTATAAATTTTAATAATAATATTTTAGCTAATACCTGATATTTTGGGCAAGATTCATAAATGACAGAATTTATCTAATTAACTAATGTTCATATACTCAAAGATTTATCAACAAGACAGCATATAATGATATATTTTCCACAAGTAATAAACTTTTTACAAGTGATTCCTTTTGCATCCATTAACCTCTCTGCTATCCAACACATATTCTCTATACGTGTCATGTATGTAAGTGGAAAAGTGTCTCTTAAAACCACCTTAAAAGCCTGACACCTTACACCTTCTTTCTCAAACATCTAATTGCTTTTGCATATATATGTTCCAAAACCAAAACCATGGCTTCAGAGAAGGCCTCTTCTTCCATCAACCAAGGACTCACTTCAGAAGAAATTTCTGCCACAAATGGTACAAATAAATCCAATTTGGGGAAAGAACTGGCAAGGAGAGCAATATTGAGATCACATCTACGCAGAAATGGGAAAAGAAAAATTGTAAGTAATAGCATTAATGCTAAATTATTGCCAAGTAGGTTAAGTAAAGTTTCTTTGGGAGATCAAGATTCTTCAGAATGAATCATAGGTATGGTAATGCCCAAAATGTATAATTCTATATGTTGTAATAAGGCACAAAAAATTGTTTCATAGTTTCCTAGGAATGATACTGATATAGTGATATATATGTATGTACACATCAAATCTTAAAATAGCTTAGAATATATTATGATATAATTAATCAATTATTGGATGAAGAAGAAATTGAATCCTTACAAGTATTCTTTGAGATTTTGTTTTACACGGCAGAGCTAACTTCAGAGAGAATTATAAAGAAATGCTTACCTGTTTTGTAGGGTACTTTTTATTATAGAATTTTTGTTTGAATATTGTTGATTTCATTTCTTAAAAATTTTAAAAAAAAAATCTTTTTTGAAAATATAATTATTATTTTTGAAACCGTTAACATGTGTTTTTAAAGAATAATTTAACATGTATTTTGGATTTAAAGACATGTGTTATACAAATATTGTTGATAATTTATTAGAAATTTTAAATGAGGTAAAATCATCAATAAAGAAGAATCAATTCAAAATGAAATAGAAGAAAATGAAAAATAATTTCAGACTCAAAAGGTCCGTGAATATTAAATTCTCTGCTCCTAATGGATTAAACCTAAACCTAAGACATAATTGATTAGAAATTTTTTAATCTAAAATTATAACACCTTTTACTCTATTAAACTAATGATCTAATCGATTAAAACCTCAAAAGTTGCAACGGTTGTCAATAACCAATCAGAAATCGATTAGGTATAGTGCTCTAAAAAATTAGAGCAACTTCTAATTAATTAGATTACTACTATAAATGGTTAGCTCATTCTTTCATTCTTCTTCATTCATTATATCTTCATCTTCTCTCTATATTCTTCTTTTTCTTCTTCTTGTTTTTGCTACTTTCTTGTTACTATTTTATCATCATCACCACCAAATGGCACCTAAAAGGATTAGTACCTCTACAAGATTTTCATTTATGAGTCTGGAGATTTTTCATCTAAAATTCAATAAAACTACTTTAATAATCATTTCATCAACCTTCATATTCTCTGACCTCACTATGTTGATGAAAATTACTTTAGAAGGTTTGAGTTTCTTGACTACTTTAATTAAGAAAGTCTTAGAACCTCGCCAGGAGCAAGCCAAAGGAAGTGTTTCCAATATTGGTAACAACTTTCTACTCCATTCTAAATTTTTATTGAAGGGATAATCACATCCAAGATACGTAAAACTCAAATCTCTCTGTGTATGTGTGTGCGCGCGCGTTAAAGAATTTGGGAATATTTGTGATTTACCTTATTCTCACTCCTTGTACACTTCTGATGTTCCAAGTGCTATGGAAAACTTCAATTTTCTATCTTCTACTCAAACTCTTCTTTTTTATTCAGTGATATGTCATAAATCCCCTCTCACTATGGGGTATATGACTCTGAATTGAAGTCTCATTCACTATGTGATTACCTATGAATTAATCCAAAGGAAATTTAATCTCAGGAAAATTTTAAGGACCTATGTTATGGTGACTTGACTACTAGTCCACAATATTGAAACCAACTGGGTCAATGAGGGTAATTCAACATATGTTGAATTGCCTAAGAAAGGGGAACTCGTGGTTACCATGCAGTGATTTGATCACTAAAGTTCTGCTTCATGCTCGAGTCAACTTAGAAGGGAAAATGTTTGTTGATATATGCACAATAATTGGGATTAATTCCTTAAATAAAATTCAAATCATAAATAAGTAGGGGTCTTAGAGCATATTCCCCCCTTTATAAATTCACAACCAGCATCCCAACAACAAGCCTCTCAACAATCAAGGCCTTCAAAACTGGAAGATTTTGATTATGAGATTCATGAGCCTCCTCCAATAGAAGTCTTTCGTAACTCCAGCTTTGCAAATACTCAAAGTAACAATAAGATGCTTCAAAATGACATCAGAACTTTCTATCTAGTGAATACCCAAGTATCCATCCTTGCAAATCACATGGCTAACTCCTGCTAATTCCTCCTGGGTTGTTTGATGATGATAATGATGGAAACAACGAGTAGTTATTTTTTTATATTTGTTTATCTTGCTTTATTTTGTTTGTTTGCTCTTGTTCCTCTCTTTCATTTTGTAACCCTATTTTTTTATACGAATGTTGTTTTCTCGTCTGTCTGTTTTCTCAAACATGTTATATGTGTTTTATGTTTGGCTTATCTGCTATCTTTTTGATAATGATAAATTATGAGAGGTATACACCTAGAGGAGTAGAGTATACCCTATTTACCTATGAGGGAAAGTTAACTACTCCATGAGACATGCGTTATCATCATCAAAAATGGGGAGAATGTGCTTCTATGTATTGTCCAGGTTAAAAACTTTATGAGGTTTGATGATGATAACTCAACCAGACAAAATTAATCATAACCATCATTATACAAGAAGCTATTAAAAAGCAAAGTTGATCAAGTTACAATGTTGAGGGCAAAATAAGGCAAATCATTTTCAAATATCAACATAAAAAAGAACTAAAGACGTGAAAGTCGGCCTAATCTTGTGCTTAAAACTTTTAGTCTTGTTGAATTAGACAATATAATTGTGTGATCTTCATTAACCAACAAAAATATGCCAAAATAATCTTATAGAGATTTGACATGAAAAATTGAAACAAAGTTTGTAATTTCTTGCACTTGATGGAAATTGTGTAAAGATGAATATGAAAATGAGGTTGATGCTAAGGGATACAAAAAAGAAATTATGGAATATCTCGTGTATCTACTTGCAATTAGATATGATTCGTGCCATTTTATGCATGATTTTCAAATATGTGAAAATTTCAACTAAAATTCACATGGAACAACCAAAAGAAGTCTCTAGTACTTAGAGAGTACCTCAAGCCATTGAGTGTTGTGTGAAAAGGGCAAGGAAGGAACCCTTTTTGGATGGTCTGATTCTAATTATAAAGGTGATCGTGATGATAAAAAGAGTATTATTGATTTGTCTTCAAATTGAAATCAGGTGCAATATCTTTTTCCTCAAAGAAAGAAGTAATTATGACTTTGTCAACTATTGAAGTTGAATTTTTAAACCCACCTAAACAACAAAAATTAACATATAAAAATAAGGTACCCTATTTTATAATAAATTTACCTTCTTTTTTCTTTTGTAGACTTAATATCTTCGAGTGTTCAATGACTTTATTTTTCATGTTTAAAAAGACAAAATATTTACATAAGTTTAATATATTTTTGAAAATTAAAAGTGAAAATTTTGTTTGAATTTATTATTTTGTTCTATTTTTGAATAACTACACAAAGAAATTTCAACAACACATTTTCTCTAAAATTTTGAAATATTAAATATACAAATAGTATTTTTTTTCTATCTATGTAACATTCTGTTTATGCATCACCAATGTAATACTAATTGTTAACATTTAAGATAATGCTTAATTATTTACGGGTCCCTTAATTTAATTTAAGGTTTTGTTTTAGTCTTTTATCTAAAAATATTATTTTTTATTCTCTCAAAAACTAGTATGTTAGACAAAGTAGTCCCTTACGTTAACTTTTAACTATAAATATCTAAGATGGAGTAATATTATTGAGTGTCCATCATGGATCATATTTTTTAAAAACAATTTAACCATTCGATCTGATTAAAAAAATACCAAAAAATTGGACATTGAAAGTCTATTAAATCTAACAATGAACCACCAACATCTAATATTTTTTTTGACATTTATTCATCTTCTTCATTTTTATTCTCCTTCATCTTCATCACCACCTTAAACACATTCATAAAAGTTTAAAATAAACCCAGAAGAATTAACAATTAAACTCAAAGCTTTAAAATACAAGTCAAATTAAGCTCATAAAACATACATTTTTCACACAAACCTTAACATAAAGACTCAAATCACATCTTTTCCTTCTTTACAAATCTTGTTAGACCTCACAAGAAAACTTCCATCTTCACCCTTCCTTCCAATTTGTGATGGTTGTCATAAATTTCTCACCATTGTGAAACCCTCTCCTTCCCTCACAACTATTTTCTCAATTTGGTCTCCACTTTTTTCTATCTCCTTTCTTATTTCGGTTTCGTTTTTAATTTCTTATTTTGTCTGGAGATTTTTCTAGGTATTTAGATTTTGGAGGTTTTTGGTCTTAACAAATTTAGAGATTTGATTCTAAATTTGGGTATGGTTTGGATCTATGGACTATGAAGTTAGGATTTACATAAATGTGCTCCATCATCTTGCAACTTTTGTTTTCAAAATCGAGTTCTAGATTGACTATGGAAGGGTTATTTCCTTGTTCATCTTTATACTTTAACTATTGTGTCCTAATGAACTTGGATTTTATAAGCAATTATACAATGCTTATTGGTTCATAGAGCTATTTTTGTTTCGGGAACTGTTTTTTTTAAGTTTATGGCGCTATTGTTAATTTTGGGTCATTTATCCTCAAGTTAATTTTGGGGAATTTTCTTTCCACCCTATGAGGTGCATCCCACACCTATAGAAACCTGAAAATACTTTTCCTGCGTCCGGAGATGCATCTTTAGCAGCACCTTAAATCATACTAGCCTTCGTAATTCAGCCGCACACCCTATTTTTTGGCATCTCTATAAATTTTCTAGAGTGTATCCGAAGACGCATCTCCAAAATATTCTATGTAGTCATTTAAAAGGTATTGGAAGCATGTTAATTGTACATGGTGAATATTTCGGAGATACATCTCCGAAAACTCCCCTGAATGACTTCAAGGTAGGAACATTGTCCCAACATTGTAATGTTTTGAGGCAAAGTTATATTAAAGTAAAATCAAGCTATATTAGAATAAAATGAAAGTAAAAAGTCACAAATTAATTAAATTAAACAAAAACCGTATCGACCATACATAACTTATTCTGAAAATACAAAAAACAATACAATCAAACATAATCTAATGAGTATGTCTAACCCGACTTCTTCGTCTGTATTGCAAGGTATTTTATGTCTCCTCAATAATCCGTTCTACGAGGGCCAGCTGGGGATTGTCTTTCTAAAAAAGTTTTGCCTTTATGCCCGATCTCGTAATATCCACAATACACTGTCAAAAGTTGTTCACGTCCTGAGTGTGGTCATACTTAGCCTCTAGTACCTCTTGATTAGAAGGCCTAGGTGGTCTTTTAGGAGCTTATGGTTATGATAGGGTGTGACACCCTATAAAACTATGTCAAGTAGCTGTCAAGATAAGCTTATTGTACAGGATCTGGCACCCTGTGATACTCATATGGTACCAGGTGACTCTCGAAATCCTCAAGTATCACATAGATATCTCTGCAACGGACGGTGGGAGGAATGGACTCTGAGGGGTGTCTCGAAATAATCTATAGATACTCAAAATGACGTATCACTCGCTCGGGTAGATACATATACATCAAACTTGACCGACATGTCATCCATCCAGAGTATAACAAAATGAGGCCAAGCTGACGCACCTGGAAGTGACCACGCGTATGGGCAGAAGGCAATATCATATGCTACATGACGATCAAGATACACTCGGGATGGCTCGATCGCGAATTTTTTCCATGAAAGATACCCCATTGCTACGCTAACCTCCAAAAAATTGTCAATGCATGTCCATTTAGGCTACCTATTTATATTGCATTACTATCTAACGTAGCTTAAACAACTTATGTTACCTAAAACATCATTTAAAACACGAAAAAAAGGAAGAAATGAGAAACTTACCAAATTAAAGTTGTGGATGAGAAATTTCAATGGATTGAGTAACTTTGCAGCAAATGAAGTATAATTGAGTGAGTAACTTCCTCAAATAGGGTTTGAAAATGGTTTGCAGCAAAAAAGCTAAAATAGTATTGTTTGAGTGACTTTTCAGAAATAAATGAGGAAGATGGAAGGGTCTGATGCGGGCATATGAAATAAAAGCGTTCGAAGAAGTTTTAAATTAAGGATTTTTACAGAGACGCGTCTCTGGATTAACTGCATATGCATACAAATATGCATCTTCAGATTAAATTTTGGCAATATAGGGTGCCTCAATAATTTATGCTGAGAAGTGTATAAAAAAGGTGTGTTTTAAGATGTATTTCCAAACGTTAGTTGTTATTTTTTACGGTGGTGAAGGAGCATCTCTAAGTAGGGTGAGAAAAGTAACTCCCTAATTTTTTAACTAGCATAAAACGTAAATGAACGTGTGGTGTTTATGTGGTAATTTCACTATGCTTGGATGATTGTTTCAATGATTTGTTTTTGTGTGGTGTTTTAAAATTTTGAGTTTAATTGTTAATTTTTCTGAGTTTATTTTAAATATTTATGGGTTTATATATGAATGTATTTATGGTGAAAAAGAAGAAGAAAGAAGAAAGTGAATAAATGTTAAAAAATATTAGGGATTGAGAGTTCGTTGTTAGATTTAATAGACTTTTAATTTTCAATCGTTTGATATTATTTAATCAAATCGAATATTTTTTTTTATTCGAGAGACAAGCTTTCGATGAAGATGCTCTTCCGGAATATCTGTAGTTTCGAGCAACTACAGAGGGAGTTGATTCGTTGGTTAGACGGAGACATACCTGAAGGCGAAAAAATTAGAAATATTGAGAGGCATGATACCGTGCGTGGGTGAGTGCGAGTTAAAAATGATAAGGATGTGAGAGAAATGATGTTTGGACCAAATGATATCAGTTTGATTGTTGTAATCGGTTACAAATATTGTGGTTAAGTATTTTTATTTGTTTTGATATCTATTGTATGTGTTGTTTATTTAGACTTGTCGTTATTTGTTTTGTGATATCTGGTTTCTTGTTAGAAAGTGTTGTTGTTTTTAAGTCTGTTTAAGTTGGGGTGATATTTGTTGTTAAATTTTTTGCAACAAAAAGTTATTAATATATTAAAATCTAAGGTTACAAAATTTGAAAGGAGAAACTAAATTATGATGCAGAGGGTGCTACGACATTGGGATAATTTTTCTGATTGTGTCCGGACTGACAACATATACTACATAATCTTATCATTTTATCAGCCATATCCATTTCTATTCTAATACGCATGTTGTTTAGGCGTCCTTTTTTCTTTCTTTACATCTCATCGTTGTGCCTATTACAACACAACAATTATATTCACTCATCTTCCCGCATCTCCATTTGACAATCTAATTTTATCACGGTAGTGTTAAAATGACGGCTGAGTTAAAGCATACCCTGCATTCACCATTTTTTTGTAAAGCCTCTTGTCTTTGATTGCACGCATGAAGTTTTGTGCGATATGTCTAATGCAATAGACATGGGTATAAGGAATATTATGACATTTGTTATCATGGTTATTGTAAGCACTCTCAATAGCAGCATGTCTCTCTGAAATCAAACAGAGATTGACTTGTGGAGCGACATGTGTTCTGAATTTACTAAGGTAAAAACCCCAACCACCAGCGGTTTCACCTTCAACCAGTGCAAATGCAATGGGAAAGACACTATTATTGTCTGTGCACTAGCCATAAGCAAGGTGCCCTTATATTTCCCGTATAACTATGTTCCATCAATTTGAATAATAGGTTTGCAGAATACAAAATCTTTGATGCATGGTTGAAACACCTAAAAGAGTCTGTGTAATATTCTATTTCCACCAATATAAGTTCCGTCTGGCTTAAATACTGACAATGTCTCCATAATTGCAACAGTCTCCGGTGCGTATGTCTTGAGTGCCCATAAAAACCGTGGTAATTCTTTGTATGAATCCTCCTAGTTGTCGAATACTTGTTCAACAACCGTTGTCCTTGCAATTCACGCTTTTTTGTATGAGGGAGTATAATTATATCGTGTGACGATATGAGATATTATTATACTCACCTTTCTTATCCTTATCATTTTTAACTCGCACTCACCCACACACGGCATCGTGTGTCTCAATACTTCTAATTTTTTCGCGCTCAGGTATGTCTCCGTCTAACCAACGAATCAACTCCTTTTGTAGTTGCTTGAAATTACAGATGTTCCAGAAGAGCATCTCCATCAGAGGCTTTTCAGAAGAGATGTGAAAAAGTGAATCACACCACACCTCTATTTATACTAAAAATAACACAACACACACTGATGTGAATCCAATTGACGACTACACCTTATACTTACACATATGCGTCAATTGGATCGACAACACTAGATGCAAAAGTCAATCCAATTTGCGCCACCTCTTTAAATTCGAAAACAATCGTCAATTGATCTGACACCATCTCTTCAAAGTGAATTATTTTGAAAAATTAGCTAAATGTGAGTTATTTTTAGAATTTCTTTTAAAATTTTGAATTATTTAGATAAAAAAATTCACTCAATAATGTCTTTCGTACAAAAAAAAATTACTTAATAGACTCCAAAAACAAATCATTTTAAAAAACAAAGTAACTTTTTTAGTGACACCACTCACCAATATTGTCTCATACGTTCTTTATAAGAAACCTATTCCAGACATATAGCTGTCCAATTGACATGCCTTCTCATAAACAAAAATGCTATGAAATCAAGAAAGATTCTTGGAAACGGTATGGAGTAGTGATATATGATCCAACATAGTTGTCAAAATTTATAATTAAAATATTAGTCAGATACAAATTCATCTCCAGCAAATGCCAACTCAGAATTAGGAGAAATAACATGCAAAAAGTGGCAAATAAATAACATACTTTACAAATATACAAACCTTTATTCCCACCTACAAACTTGTGTGCAAACTTATAACTAGTTAAATTGAAAGAAATTTGAATCATCTCATTCAACTGCTATTGAATAGACAATGAAATGCTCTTAACTAATGTACAATAACAAACTTTATTTTAAATTTAGAAGAGGTGTCTAGATAATTTAATTTTTGTACAAAAGCTCCAAAAAGAGCTCATGTGATAACTTATTCAAATAGCTTCTACTGAGCTTACTAAAAAGCTTTCAGAAGCAAGTTTCATCTAAACACAAAACTAACTTGCCTAGAAAAACTTCAAATAGGAGCTTCTAGGAAAATATCTTACAACTTCTGAATGATCACAGAATGAATACAAATAGGACTGAAATCTTTTCACAAGAGGGGTAGACAGTTTGTGTATCCCAGAATTGGAGGAAACAAATAAACATTACAATAAAAATGCACTTATGAAACCCCCCCAAAAAATGCATTTACTTTGTACACTTGGTTACTTCTACTCATTACATATACCCTAATGCATCTTCACTAATATTATCATCGGCCATTATCGAGCAATCAGATCCATCATGTCCATATTGTACACACAATGGCGCTGAAAACTGTCTGCGTTTTCTAGTGAGATCGACTCCATCTCTTACCCTTCTCTCCTTTAACTTGCCTAAACCCATAGAATCATGGGGATTTGCAATTGTAAAACCGTTAATCATTTCATCGGTATCTTCTACCTCTGGTAAGATCAATGAATCTGATGCGTAACTAAATGTAATGTCATTTACCGCATGTGATGACCTTGGAAGAGTTTTGATACGCGATATCACTAAGGAAACTTGGTCACAAGCAACATCAAGGCGTTCATCGGTTTCAACGGATTCCATGAGAAGGGTTGAAACCAAAGATTCCAAAAACTGTATCCTTTCAGGCTGATCTGTGCTACTTGCACCCTGAAAATGGTTAAAAGAAGACGAACCAATGTTTCTCCATCGAAGCGGTAAATATTGATCCGGGATGTGAAAACAGTTATTAGTTGACATGACACGTAGCACATGTTTACATAAGATGCCTAAAAAGTCGAACAGATGGCAGCTGCAGCTGATGTGCTCTTGACAAGGAAGCCAAAGTACCTTGCAACCTCCATCTGTCTGAGAGTGGTGTCTGACCTGGAAAGAACCTTCGTCGACCATAAGGGATGCATATTGTGGTGCCGAAACTAACTCCTCCTGGAGCTTGCTCAAGGCATAAGGAGTAAGTATAGTAGCAGCATGGGATTCTATAGGTGAACCAGTTTTGAGGCACACTTTCTGTGTTTTCCTTTGCATCTTTTGCTTTGCTCCGGCTCGGTCATTAAAATCAACAATATCAGCCACCTATAGTAAATATAGTTAAATATGGCATGCATACCAATAAACAAAACTATAAGATATTATGTATCACATACTTGCTCTAAAAAGCGTTCTGGTTGAGATTGTGCACTTAAGAACCGTTGGATGAAAACATTAACGGACTCAGTCTGACTTGTACTGGTCAATCCTGCAAAGAAGTATTGCCTCAAGAATGGTAAAGCCCAAAATGTCCTTAACGAGTATAAGCTAATAATATGTTTATTTGCATGGAGTCCATAATTATCAACCATTTGCCTCCAGCCTTCTTCGAAATCTTCCACCATTTCCAAATTGTAGAGCCGATGAAACTCAGCTTTCCACTCATCATATTGTGATCCAAGAAGTAATGAAAACCAGTCAGAGAATTTGGAGAGAATATGCCATATACAAAAGGCGTGTTTAGTTTCAGGCATTTCAACAGCAATAGCTTCTTTCAGCCACATGTTATGATCAGTCAGTATTGTTTGGGGAGCCTTTCCTTTCATGAAGCCCAAGAAAGCCTGCATAATGTCAAGATAAAATTGTCAAATTAATCAAATCTCATAAACATAAACATCGTATGAAAAAAAATTCTGTACAAATATTGGCATAAAAAACATCAGTCTACCGGAACTAGACACAAACATAAACAGATCTCATAATCATAACATCATATAAAGAAAAAAAAACTCCACATGCATTTTTGTTTCATAGGGAATGCTTAGATTCAATAGACAAGAGACTTCCTTAGCTCTCATAATGTGCACACCATTGACCTGATTTACAACTAATGTTACGAGACTTCTATCTAGCCGTTACAAGTCTGAAGTGGACTGTAGGGCGCAGACTTGCTTTCCCCATTTCACCTCCTTCTGCGTAAAAATGCAACCCTAGAAATCATAAAGGAGAAATGCAACCCTAGAAATCATAAAGGAGACGAAAAGCTACAATAATTTTTCTAGAAATCTACAGTTGAAACACTACAAATCTGGCGCCATTCCTCCTAGCAACTACAACCCACCATAGGTTGTGTGATCAATTTCATCAAAAGTTGCATTGAGTGTAAAATTGTGACCAACTGTCTCAGTGTAAGTAAGTCTAAAAACCAGCAAAAATCCATTATTCAAGATTAAAACTTTGCCGTATGTATCACAAAATCTCACCAAGAAAGTATTTGGAAATTGGATCTTGTGGGAAATGATTGAATATGTCTTGATGACCATTTTTAGATTTTATCCTAAAGTTATAAAGTTGGATCTGACTTAATGTTGAAATCTTTTTGATTTGAAGTTGTGTATAGTACATGCAAAAAAACATCACTCAGCCATGAAATGTTGACAGACATACCGGAACAATTTGATACAATAAATAAATTTTAAGGATCTCAAGATCAATTTAAAACAATTTAAGCCTATTGAATATATGCTATCATTGAAAAAATAAGGATATTAAACTAAAAATGAACAATATTGTTGGACTTTCCGCCCTAATTGCGGTCCGCCCCTAGTCACCTTAATTGCGGCACTTTGGCTTGCCTCGTTGCAGCTCCTAACACCTTAATTGTGTTAGCATTGAAGGGGTGGATTTAGTCCCATATTGCTTAGAGATATGGCATATGTTGTGTTTATAAATGGGAGCAATCCTCATCTTATAAGTTGGTTTTGTAGGGTTGAGTTAGGCCCAACCCAAATTTTGAGATGGTATCAGAGCCTATCCTAGATCCGTTGTTGGGTTTCCCGCATTGTCCACGCTTCGGTCTCATTGAGGCCCAAGCGCGAGTTTCCCGCATTGTCCACGCTTCGGTCTCATTGAGGCCCAAGCGCGAGGGGGGTGTTTCCGCCTTAATCGCGGTCCGCCCCTAGTCGCCAATCCTCACCTTATAAATTGATTTTGTAGGATTGAGTTAGGCGCAATCCAAGTTTTGAAAAATACCATCATACTTTATTCTGGATTTGGCATAATAATTCAAAGCCAACGCCAAATAGCAAGCAATCAGATTATAAAATTGTCAAGTTGAAGTTACAACATCATACGGTTATTATCATACCTTTAAAGCCCATGAAAAAGATGGCATATTTTCGTCCCTTAGAAGTGCACAACTAAAGCAACATATTATTCCATTATTGTCGACTCCAAGCCAAATTCCCAACAGCATGTCATAAGCCTCTACCCGGTAGGTCGTATCAAAAACCACAGCATCTCCAAATACTTCATATGATTGAATTGATGAGCCGTAGGACCATGCAATGTACTCAAGCCTGTTACTATTATCTATCTTGAAATCATACTTGAAGTTGTGATTTTCATCTTTTAATCTCTTACACATTGCAATCAGATCAATAGCATCATTATCTTTATCCACATTTCTGAAGGACTGCAACAAGTTTCTCACATCTATCTCTGTAAAAGGAAGACAGCCAAGTTTGATGCCCTTCTCTAGCTCCATTAATCTTAACATTTGTCTTACCGACATTCCAGCTTTGGCAAACATGCATATGCGGCTCTTATCATCAGGAGATATCGGACAGTACGATGGAAGAAGACGCACCTCATTGGATTTCAACAACTCATGATTGTGGATGTTTCTAAAACCAGTAACACGCCATTCAGGGACATCAAAATCTGCCCTTTTCACAATACGCAGATACGCTTGGCAACCACAGCGAGACGATTTACGGTTCCTTTGCACCTTCCCCACATCTTCAGAATGTTTATTTTGGGGAAACCCACCACGATGGCAAGTAAAATCCCTCCTTGTTACTCCTCGGCCAACCCCATCTTTCCCTCGGGTGCGGTGTCGTCTAATAGAAAAACCAAATTGTTTAGCAAAACTGCAATAAAATTCATAAGCAGCTTCTTGAGAGACAAATCTTTGTCCAATAAAAGGAACAAGGTTAACAGAAGTTTGTCTTGACAAAATTGTTTCCTCCGGTGTCTCCTCAACAGTGCCAATATCATCCTGAGACAAATCTGTGCCGTTTTCAGATGATTCTAGCACAAGACTGGCTCCGTCCGACATTCTGTTGTCAATATTAACAGCAAAGTTCGGTTACAAATGTTGAAACCTGAAAAACAAGCAATAACAAAGATATCAGCTTAAAAGTGATATCAGACTCAAATGGATTAGGGGGATGTTGCGGTTCTAACCCGCCCGCTATGTCTCTGCATAACTACCAACTGAGCTAGGAGCAGGTTCAAATTCAAAGGTAGGGCACTATGTTACTACTTCAATAAAGATTCAACAAAAATGCATATACTTAAATCGTTTGTGATATTATGACAGCTACAGTTACAATTGATAAAAATTGATGAAGTGAGAAATTGGCAAAACTTCGTTATAAACCACAGACCTTGTCACATATGGGATATAGTATGGTTCAGTTGAAGTGAGTCTAGATCTGCTGCGACGGAAATCACTTTTGCAGCGGTGGCTATGGCGGTCGGAAAGAGTTGGAATCGTTTTCCGGGAAGTTGAGTAGTAGTTCAGTGCTGCGTGCGACTCCAGCTTGCTTGATAGATCTGCTAAGTTTTTATTTATGTATTTTTACTTTTTTTTTTTTGTTTTAGTTGTTAAATGTGTTTTATGTTTATTTGGTTTGGTGAATTATGGGCCTTTTCAAAAGAATTTAATTGGGCCTTAATGGATTGTAAACCTAGAGAATTCTACGAGATTTTGTTTTGTGTCAGAGTTATACTTGACACTCCCCTTATTTTTGCATCGATCAAAATGCACTTCTCATTATTTACATATTCCAGAATTAAAGTTGGTCAAAATAATTTATTCTGATTGAAGCAGTAAATTTCAAAATTTTCGATAGTTGTAGTAAAAAATATGATATAAAATTGTCTAAAAATTGATCAAAATTTTACATTTTTACCGCATATTTAAAATATGGATGCGTTTTTACCGATTTAAAAAAAAAAACAAGTGCATTTATATCAATTTAAAAAAAAATGGTATTTTCTTAAAAATCTATTTTTTTTACCGAATTTTCTAAAGCATATAAAAGATGTAGGAAATTTCATAAGTTAAAAAAAAAACAATATATAGGATTTTTAGTCCCGTGTAAAAAATCTGGTAGTTCAATTCAGGATGATTTAGTTGTGTGCTCCTGAGAAGGATGGTTCCTCTACAAATTTTATGCAGTTCTTCACCATTGACTTTGAATGTTTTACTTGCATGTTTTGTTTTTAAATTTTGCAAAATTTAATAGGCTTTGGATATCTATGACATAAATATTCATCATTTATATGTTGTAAATGACATGTATTTCCCTCATGGACTGACGTGTTAGGATGGGCACGATCCATTGGTAAACATCATGATATTATTATTGATATTGTTCGTTCTAATACCACAAATGGTCTTAGAGTAATGTCGGAGAGAAGGAAACTACAAGAAGAAGAATTCTTCTCAAGACACTTTTAATATAAAAGTTAAATGTCCATTTATGTTGAGATCTGTGCCAAGTGATAGAGGTTGGAATGCGGCGGTTATGTGTGGAATTCACAATCATGAACTAGGTACAAATTTAGATAGTTATGACATATTAGGCCATTTAAAATATAATAAAAGACAATTTTTCAATGACATGACAAAATACAATATGGCTCCCAGGTATATAGTTGTTGTTTTGAAAGATAGAGATCTAGAAAACTTGACGAGTGTTACGCAGGTGTATAAGGCAAGATCTATATATAAGATAACTAAGAGAGGTCCATTAACTGAAATGCAACATCTGTTGAGTCTAATTCATGATGAGAAATACATGTACTAGACCAGAAATAAGGACGAATCAAATGTTGTTGTTGATATCTTTTGGACACGTCTTGATTCAATGAAGTTGTTGAACATGTTTCATTTGGTGTGACTTTTAATAATACATACAAAATAAACAGGTATTGCCTTCCTAAAAAATGTAAGTTTTCCTTTATTTGATTATGGAAAGTTGTTTATTAAATTTTATATTGTATTGATTTTTTACTGTACATACAAAACAAACAGGTATCAACTCCACTACTTGATATTGTTGGTGTTACATCAACGAAGTTGACGTTTTCGGTTGAATTTACCTATTTGGAACATGAAAGGGTGGAAAACTTCACATGGGCACTAGAGAAGCTGAAAGAGTTGTTTGCATTTGAAAAGTTCCTACCAAAGGTTGTGGTGATGGAACTCGCGTTGGCGAATGTCATGGAAGTTGTGTTCCCATCCTCAATTCATTTGCTATGTGTATTCTATATTTTAAAAAATATTAGTATGAAGTGTAAGGAGTATGTAGAATCTAATAGGCCAAATCATTTTATGGATTTATGGAACAAAGTCATGTATTCAAATATGGAGTCTGAGTTTGTGGAACACTTGAAGCATTTTGAGGTAGTATATGATGATATTCCTTAATTTTTTTAGTATGTGCACCAAACATGATTGACACCCTGTCATACCCTCAAATTTACCTTACCTTCAAATACTCTACCTACATAGACATTGCATCCCTCACATGTCATTTCATAAGCATTCATAGTTGATGATCCACATGTTCCATAAACCAAAGGCATGGGGGTTCATCTATGAAGCCTCAAGATCCACTAATCATGTTGAGGTGTGCCCAATTCACCTTGACCCTAATATTTATCCTCAAGCATCCCACAAGATTGGAGGATCATTTAAGACATATCACTCACTCTCCAAACCCATAATTGGATGGTAAGTCCCCATTGAAGACACATGAAGATTCATCTGGTCACCAAAGGACCTCCACCCTAGTTCTTGACCCTTTTTGGCTTGTACAAGTCAAGGTTCACCTTGATCCTTGATCATGCCATCGAGGACCCATAAAATCCAAGTTTGTTCATACCTTATCCCCTTGGAATCACCTCAATACATTTATTACATTTCAAAACCCTAATTTGACTGACCATGATTCTTGATGAAACTTATGGTCCAAGAAACCCTAATTTCATCTGACTCTCCTTCATTTATGTTGCTTGATTCATTCAATAGTCTTGCTCATAGCTATTGATGTTAAGTACTTGGCTTTGATTCCATTCATGGTCTCACATGTGTCATCTTGCGTTGACTTGTAACCATTGGTTCTAATCTAAGCACATGGCTCCATAACTTTCATCTGCTTCTATTCATCCATAGCATTTTATCTGACCACCTCTTCATGCTTAGCCCATGGCTTGATCATGCCTTGCTTAGGTCTATTTCATCTGGTCATTTTAAGTATATGGTTCATTCTTCATTTCATCTGACCATTGGTCACAACTCCACCTCATACCATTGGTGTTTGGTCCATGAATCTTTGGTTAGGCCCTAATTCATTGTACATCTTTGTCCTTGCTAAGATCTTGGGTTCATGCTCATCATTGTCCATTCAAGTTAATTCAAGCCATGTCAATATGATGCATTCAAGTCATAGTCATGCTCATTGATTCATGTTAATGCTTCATTCATTTCAATATATTTCATCATTTTCCATTTCAAGTTGTGCTCATACAATATTCATGTTCAAATTCATCAATTCATTCAATATCAAGTTCTTACAAGGTTCAATACCAATTCCATACAAAATATCAATTCCATTCATTACATAATCATACAAATGTTCATACATGGAAAATTACACAAAAAAATATTTGTTAACCAAATGTTGACTTTGGTCAACAATTGACTTTTTGGTCAACTTTGACCAAAGCCAACTCAACCTTTTTACATCCCAAAACCTTAATCTTTATTCCACTCTCCATAAATCATCTTTTATTTCACTTTTAATCCTTGATTTGTGTCATTATTCCATGATCCATCAAAATCCCATGTTCGTGAGTTTTGCTTGCCTTCATTAGTTTTCTTCAAATACAAGCTACTTGTTACAAGCCATGTTCAAGACATCACCATGTGTTCATTGTTGGTGTAAGCCCTAGAGGCCAATACTTTTTGGTACTTGTATCGAATTATTTATTAATAATAAAAGGCATTTCTTTATTATGGTTGATTAATAAAGTCCCTGGAATAGATAGTCCGTTTAATGTATTAAGTGTGACTTAATCATGAGAACACATTAAACATAAGGACACTATTCTTAAAGTATCTGTAGTCGAGCTTTAGTGTGAAGTGGGATAACATTAAAGCATTAAGACTATTATGTTTGTAGACTGATGATCACATCTCATGGATCATGGATAAAGAGTTATCAAGTCTTAAACATAGGTATGAATATTAGGAGTAATATTTATACCGGATTGACCCGCTATGAGAATACTATATAGAAAGTTATGCAAAGTGTCATAAGTTATTCTCATGGTGATAATGGTGTATACCACTCTTTGACCTGAAACCACTATGGACCCTAGATGTAGAGTCGAGTGCTTTATTGCTGATCCAACGTTGTCCGTAACTGGATAACCATAAAGACAGTTGATGGGTACTCCACGAAGCATGCTGAGGGACATAAGTGACCTAGATGGAATTTGCCCATCCTGCATAACAGGATAAATGTCTATGGGCCCAATATTGAACTGGACAAGGATGACACGGTCTATGCCTTGTGTTCAATATAGACATAAGGGCAAAAGGGTAATTATACACATAATTATTATCACAGATGGTTTTGTCAGATCACATGACATTTTCGTGTCTTGGGTAGCAGTGATGTGTTGCTAGATACCGCTCACTGTTTATTATATTAAATGCGTGATTTAATATAATTGTCAACGTCGCGAAAACCTACAGGGTCACACACAAAGGACGGATTGATGAGAGATAGAGTAACTAAGGAATATCGTAAGGTACGGTGCCCTTAAGTGAATTATAGAACATCGTAAGGTACAATGTACTTGAGTAGAATACGAAATATGGTAAGGTACCATGGGCTTAAGTGATTTTGGGCATATTATAAGATATGGGCCAAAATACACTTAAGTGGGCTTTTTAGCTTGAAGCCCACACAAGTGGTTCTATAAATAGAACCCTTGTGCAGAAGCATTGATGACGGTTGCATTATTTTCGTTTTCTCTCTTTCTCACTCAAAGCCTTCACTCGTACCAGCTAGCACTGAGATTGAAGGAATCCGTTCGTGTGGACTGAGTAGAGATGTTGTCATCGTTCAACGTTCGTGATCGCTCTGTGGATCTGCATCAAAGGTTTTGATCGTCAAAAGAGATCTGCACCAAAGGTTTCAATCGTCACAAGAGGTAAATATTCTATCACTGATCATGACCATTCGTAAGGATCTCTAAAGGAGAAAATTTTAATTTCCGCTGCGTTTTGGACCGCAATTCTCCTTCATTCATAGCCTACAAAATACAGGCAAAGACAAATGCAAGTCAGTTTGCAACCTGCAGGACACAAATTGATGCAAGGCACACTCATTCTAAGTTACAAATAATAGTACAAAAGTGACAAACCATTCATCAATGAATCAAAGACATTGCACCAAACAATTCTACTACACCATGAACCAAACACATATGTAGAGGCCATACCAACATGCTTATTCATCCTGCAACATACATAAACCCTACAGGAAATAAATGCCACACAACAAACCAAATGTGCTACAACAAAAACCTTGCAACCTAAACAAACCATGAGCCAAAGTCTTACCTGTTGCAAGCTCAGTCCTAATTCAGAACTATGTTAACTGCAAGACCATCTGACTACACGTTACTTGCAATGCATAACCAAGCCCATGAACCATTCACCAAGCCATAAGTCTGCAGCATATAAGTCATAACATATCAAGAGATGCAATGCATAACATAAAGTCATAAGCCACTGTTGGTGTAAGCCCTAGAGGCTAATACTTTTGGTACTTGTATCGAATTATTTATTAATAATAAAAGGCTTTTTCTTTATTATGTTTGTCTAATAAAGTCCCTAGAATAGATAGTCCTTTTAATGTATCAAGTATGACTTAATCATGAGATCACATTAAACATAAGGACATTATTCTTAAAGTATCCATAGTCGAGCTTTATTGTGAAGTAGGATAACATTAAAGCATTAAGACTATTATGTATATAGACTGATGATCACATCTCATGGATCATGGATAAGGAGTTATCAAGTCTTAAACATAGGTATGAATATCAAGAGTAATATTTATACTGGATTGACCCGCTATGAGAATACTATATAGAATGTTATGCAAAGTGTCATAAGTTATTCTCATGGTGATAATGGTGTATACCACCCTTCGACCTGAAACCACTATGAACCCTAGATGTAGAGTCGAGTGCCTTATTGCTGATCAAACATTGTCCGTAACTGGATGACCATAAAGACAATTGATGGGTACTCCACGAAGCATGCTAAGGGACATGAGTGACCTAGATGGAATTTGCCCATCATGCGTAACAAGATAAATGTCTATGGGCCCAATATTGAACTGGACAAGGATGACACGGTCTATGCCTTGTGTTCAATATAAACATAAGGGCAAAAAGGTAATTATACACATAAGTATTATCACAAAAGGATTTGTCAGATCACATGACATTTTCGTGTCTTGAATAGCAGTGATGTGTTGCTAGATACCGCTCACTGTTTATTATGTTAAATACGTGATTTAATATAATTGTCAATGCCGCGAAAACCTACAGGGTCACACACAAAAGGACGGATTGATGAGAGATAGAGTAACTAAGGAATACCGTAATGTACAGTGCACTTAAGTGAATTGTAGAACATCGTAAGGTACGATGTACTTAAGTAGAATACGAAATATGGTAAGGTACCACGCGCTTAAGTGATTTTGGCATATTATAAGATATGGGCCACATACACTTGAGTGGGCTTTTTTTAGCTTGCAGCCCACACAAGTGGTTCTATAAATAGAACCCTTGTGTAGAAGCATTTGAGCAATTGCAATTTCGCCTCTCTCTATCTCTCTCTCTCTCTCTCTCTCACTCACTCAAAGCCTTCATTCGTAGCAGCTAGCACTGAGATTGAAGGAACCCGTTCATGTGGACTGAGTAGAGGCATTGTCATCGTTCAACGTTCGTGATCGTTTCGTAGATCTGCATCAAAGGTTACAATCGCCACAAGAGGTAACGATTCTATCATTGATCATGCCCATCCGTAAGGATCACTAAAGGAGAAATTTTAAATTCCGCTGCATTTTGGATCGCTATTCTCCTTCAGCCACAAACATGAACACAATACTACAAGGCAAAACCATAAGTAACATGAGGCAAGTCAGAATTGCAGGGAGCGTGAAACAAAAGCCATGATTCACACCTGCAGGAACAAGTCAGCCAAACATCATGACAATACAACAAATCTTTGAACATCATAAGCACAATCATAGGCCAAAATATGAAGACTTGCTGCACCACAAGCCAAGTCAAGTTGCAAAACCATTTCACAAACCTAGCACACAATAAAGTGAAGCCTAATCAAGCTACAAACCACCTACATATGATACAAGACCAACATGATTCACACATGTAGAAATACATCAACACAAGGCCATCATAATAACTAAGTCAATATGTATTGAAACTGAACCAAGTTGCAACAGACAAAGCACAAACCCTGTATAACAAACATGCATCAAACTTCCAGCAGCAACCATGCACAAACCCAACTACTGCACCCGTCAGAATATGTAGACCAATATGAGTGAACATAGCAAACTTAGCAATAAAGTTAGAACAAACTATATCATAAACCTGACCTGGATCACAAAACCACAACACAACTTGCAGTCCATACTTGCAGTAAAACCATTCAATGTAATTCCAAGCCCTCACCAACGTGCAGAACAAACTTCACATAGTTTCAAAACCATACATCAAGTAATGTTCCAAGCAACATAACATCGAACAACATAACAGCCACATCAACAATATTATTCATCTTTTACTGCAGTAAAAATGAGCAAATAACATTAACAAGGCAATGCAGTAGAAAACCTTTCATTTTCAAACAAAATAAAAAAAGGAGAAATTTCACAACAGTCCAAGAAGCAAACAAACAAGGACAAGCGTGCAGTGCACTTTTCAGAAACCAAACACGCATTTGAGCAAACATGCTTTGTGATTTCAATTATCTTTCTCTCATTAATCATAAAATCAAACTCAAACCCTAATTCATTTTCCTATTCCAGCATGGACTCAGAGCACAAGAAAAAAGGTTGAGCATCATATTTTTGAGAGAATATAATAGAGACACAGGGCGAAAAATAGAGAGAGCATAGAACAAACCTGAGTACCATTTTTTTTGATCATCTTCTTCGGCGAAGGTAGACCCCGAACCCTCACTTGCTTACATATGAGTTACCTATTTGTAGAGTTCAACTAGGGAAGTGTTTCCCCTAAGATTTCAGAGTCATTCAATCCAAACCCGCCATTTAATTTCATTTTCCATTTCTAGGGTTCATACTTAATTTCTTTCGATTTGGTTCAGTGATTGGTTTTTGTTTGAAATAAGTTTGGGATTTGGGTTCAGCATGGTGAGAAAGTGAGTTTGGTATTTTCATTTGGTGATTTGAGCTCCACCGTGGTGGAGCGGGAAACTTTGAATTTTGAATAATGAGGGAACTGATTATTCTTTTCCCTGATTGTTTAGTGGGCTTGGTCCCACTGGGCCTGGTTCACACACTCCATCTTTCATTTCCTTCACCCCCAACCCATTTCTCTCATTTCTATTTATTTTATTTTTGAGTTATTTCTTTTTATATATATTATTGGGTGCGTCTATATACTAGTTAGGCAAGCTTGGCCCAATGGTTGGCCTTCTGGTTTGCAACCGCAAGGGTGGGAGTTTGAATCTCAGCGCCCTTACATTTGTTTTTATTCTTTTTGTTTTGTTATTTTATTTACTTTTATTATTTATGTCCTTTTATTTATCTTTTCATTTAATTCACCATTTATAATTGTTTTTTTCTAAAAATGTTTCCAGCATAAACTCATGTTATTTTTACCTCTACTATTTTATTATGCTTTGTATTTTTCCATTTGAGAAAGTTTTCATTAAGTTATGAGGTCTTTAACTTAGTGGCTAATGAAGTCTATGGTTGTCATGATATTGGATTGATTAGGTTTGCTTGAACCTTCTATGTTTCAAACCTACTAATGAATAATCAAGGGTTCATTTATGCTACTTTGAAGCATAGATAGGTTGCCTCTATATCAACCAAGCTTGGATCATTTGACATATAAATGAAGCTTTGTTTACATACTAACTTGTGGTTCTTTTTGTTCCATTTTGTATCCATTGTTATACTAACCCACTAACCCTTATTATTAACTTGTTCATATTGTATATTGATCTTTATAACTTGTAAATAACTTAATCATTAACCAACCATTAACTTGTAAATATTGAGTGATGCAATCTTCTATTTGTCAAACTATTTATAGATGGACTTGGGGTTGTACAACTTTCATTATTACAAATTTATTGTTAGTTGATCATTGATCATATACAATATTTTGCATCAGTGATAAGTTATTCCGTGATGCGTCATGTTTTGAATATTTTGACCTAAGGATAGATAATCCTTAAGAGTTTAACTAGTACATACTATTAACCACTAACTATACTTTATTTCTCACTAACCATTGTTATTGTGACTTTATAATTATTACTTTGTTATTTACTTTTATGTTGTTACATTGTAATTTATATTCAAGAACTCATCATCATTGTATAAACTCCTCATGCATGTTTATTACTATTATTTAACCATTATCGTCATACAATTAAAAACAACAAAAATATGATAAAATGATAAGACCAAAAAATACATTCCACTTGTAATCAACTTTGGACTTAGAGGATCTCACTTAGAACCTTTGCTTGGAGGACCTTGCCCTTATCTTGTGATACTTTGTTTCAACTTTGGATTTCATCTGTAACTTATATACTGGTTGTAAGTATGGCATCATGGCACCATATTTTGAATCTTTTGACCTAAGGATAGATAATCCTCAAGAATTTAACTAGTACATACTATTAACCATTAACTATACTTTATTTCTCACTAACCATTGTTATTGTGACTTTATAATTATTACTTTGTTATTTACTTTTATGCTGTTACATTGTAATCTACATTCAAGAACTCATCATCATTGTATAAACTCCTCATGCATGTTTATTATTGTTATTTAACCATTGTCGTCATACAATTTAAAACAACAAAAACATGATAAAATGATAAGACCAAAAAATACATTCCACTTGTAATCAACTTTGGACTTAGAGGATCTCACTTAGGACCTTTGCTTGGAGGACCTTGCCCTTATCTTGTGATACTTTGTTTTAACTTTGGATTTCATCTGTAACTTATATACTGGTTGTAAGTATGGCATCATGGCACCATCCTAGGGGGACATGTTTGTAAGACCATTATCCTTTGTTAGCTTAGGTCACTTTTGCAAACACATAAGACTCTCTCTTGGTCTATTGTACAATGAGACCCTTTACTTTCTTTGTTTGGTTACTTTGTATATCTGTTACATTATCCAATTTCATAATCAAATAAACAAACCCTTGATTCAACGTCAAGCGGCATTTTCATAATCAAGTTAAAAATACAATAAAACTACGATTAGTATTATGCGTCATGAGCCTTAAGTGGTGGAGAATGAGTGAGAATGAAGCATTCCTACCCTTACTCTGATTATTTTTGATGCGAGATGCTTGGCTTGCTGTCTAGAATTTTCACCTCCGCCCATAAACTTTAATGTAATCTAATCACAAACTCTTTTCATAAACCCTTGTTCAAGGTAAAACAAACACAACCCATCAAACCTTATCTTTTGTGCCTTAGGGCACCATCCCGAAAATCCTTTTCTCAAAGGTAAATTCAACCAACACACAAATACTTTCTACTCTGAACTATGAAGCTCTGATTCCTCATCACCCAGTGAGTGATACTTAGGCACAAAGGCCATAATCCTTGGCGAGAACAATAATAAAAAAAACCATAGTCATATCATTTTTAACACTCTTTAGAAAATAAACAAGAACAAACGAGATAAATACCTATATACACAAACAACCCAAATGGTTCCCATGGTGTACCATAGACGTGAGGGGTGTTAATACCTTCCCCTTGCGTAACTGACTTCCGAACCCAATCTCAGTTGCGAGACTGATTCTTTATCCTTGCACTACTCGTGTTCACCTTTTCTTCTTTGAGGGTTTTATCAACTATTTCCCCTTTTCTCTCCTATAGAGGTAATCCAAATAAAATTTGATTGCGACTCTCCTGTTTTCTCTTTAAACAAGATGAGGTCCCAATTTCATTACCCGATCCAAAACCCTGATAGTGACACACCTTATAAAGAAAATTTTGTTTTTGCATGGACTAATAGAGTCACTCATTTAAGGAACACGGGAACAAATAGGTACATCGTTCTAACTTTTATTTTATGACGGTACTAATTATCAATTTATAACTTCTTTTTCTATTTATGTTTTTTAGGGTTGAGTATGCTCATTGGAGACTCAAAACATGTTGATTACTAGCAGGATAGATTTGTGCATAAGTTGGGATGTTGTTAACACCATGTTGAACTTACAACTAGGTGCAATTAGAGTATCATTTCGAAAAAGTATTGCCAGAATTGAGCATTAGTATAACACTATATTTACTCGATATTGCACAACTTCATTTCAAGACAATGTATACAACACGTTACAAATGAGTTGTAAAGGATAAAATTTGTTGGTTCTAACAAAGATACATGTTCTTGTTTTATTAGAACAACACATGGGTTACCTTGTGCATGTGAACTTGCAGGTCTTAAAATAAAAGGTGACCATGTTCTGTTAGAATCCATTCATGTGTTTTGGAAGAAATTAAATATTGAAGAATATGAAGTCATTTAAGAAGATAGTGGGACCCAATTGGGTTTAGAAGAAGAGTGTGAAAAGATTAAGAAGTATTTTAGTACACTTGATATAGCTAGCCAGAGGGCAATAAATAAAAAATATCGGGAATTAAGACATCCATCTACAACTTCCATGTATCCACCACCAGTGGAGTACAAGCCAAAGAGGGGAAATAAGATGGGTAAAAAGGGTCAAGAGAGTGGTATGCAATTTACCACTTATCATTTGTCATTTGTTCATATATTTTTCAAAAGTTGTGCAATTTACCACATTTTTTTAGTATTCTACCAGAATTTTGACAAATAAGTCCCTTTTTTCCTTACAACTTTGTTTTTTACCGACAATTTAAGATTCATACTGCATATTTAGGAAAATCATTATTTGTTACTGATATTTTCAAAATGTATGGTAATATCCCATAAATTACACACAATTATACCATAATTTTTAAAATATTCGAAAAACAATTTGCATTTTTATTGGCATTGTATATGTCGATCATGTGGCATTTAGACTATGGAAATGAGATGTAAACGAGTTTGGAATCATTATGGACCACACAAAATTATCGGTGCAATTACAATCCTACAAAAGTGTCGGCAAAATCTGAACCGTTGAAAATTTACACTACATGATTTTTTAGGGGTATGGGAAAAATCCGGTAATCATTGGAGATATTTTAAAAAATCGATAATTTATAGAGATTTTTGAAAAACTGGTAATTAACACTATTAGATTTTGAAAAAGATCGGTGAATTTTGACACGCATCATATTTTTATAAAAAAAAAACCAATAAAAATGCACACCTGGTTTTTTATTGCTTACTGCATTTTTAATGAATCGATCTACCAGAGTTTTTGCACAACATTTTTTAAGAGGGGTATTTTTGGTATTAGAAAAAATGGGGGATGCCAAGTTAAATATTAAGGATGCCCGAACAAATTCTCCAATGTTTTTAAGGTCATGTTTGAGATAGTTTTCTATTTTCTGTTTTGAAATTTTCTAAAATCAAAATGGTTTATGTTTTGTTTTAAAATTTTTACATTTTAAAATTAATTTTAATTTTGAGTTATAATTTGTTTTTAAAATTAAAATAAATTTTAAATATAAAATAGAAATAAATATTTATCATAAATATTTCTTAATCCAAATATTTTATACAATTAATTTTGTAAGATAATTAAAATATTATAAATATATAGTATCTTGACGATGGTTGCGTAATACACTCTATATATTTATCAAAAATTCTATGAAAATGAAAAAATCTCTTCTTCACAATGTTTCGCAGCAAATTCTACAGATATTGTTAATGTTTAATATTTCATACGTATTTTTCGTAGGTAATAGTATCAAAGTTAACAGCGGCACATCATAATTTATTGCAGAATTCCCTGCGAGATTTTTTGTGAATTTTACTCTGGAATTTCTTACATATTTTTATTTCTAAATAATTTTCGCACAAATTATCGTAGTTTACCATTTCTACGGATATACCTGCATTTTTTCGCAGGTAAAAATATTCAGATTTTAACTTTCAAACAAACCCCTTTAGTTATTTTCTGATTGAAATCATATGAGCAACATGGTATAATGTGCGTCAGGAAGTTAACTTTTGGACAAGGGCATTTTCAAATATTTATAGGGTTTCAAAAAAATTCTTAAGGTATACTGAGAAAATCCCTATCTTGATTTAGTAATAACTTCAATTAGAGTGGTTAAAAGTGATGGTTGTCGTTAGACCCTATTGAAAGGGTAATTATTGGTGGTGATCGATAATGGCCATAATGATAGTCGATGGTGGTTACCACAATAGTAGTTGGTGGCTGTGATGGTCAGGGTGGTGGTTTATTATGGTCGTAGTGGTGGTTAGAGTGGTAATCAATAATGCTTGGTGACTAGGTTGGTGATCGCATGTGGATTGAGTGGTGAACAACAGTGGTTAGATATTTGGTTTGGTGATCAACAATGTTCTTTGCTAATTTGAGAGTGATTTAAAAGTTTACAAAATATTCATAATGTTTTTGTGACTCAATAATAGTATAATTGTGGTTATGGTTATAAGTAACCTTTAACATTTGAAGTTGTCCTTTTATATAGAACTTGACAATTCTGAATTTCCAGTCAATTGTCATTATCCATCATTTGGTCATTAGGAATGAAGTCGTTAGAATAATACTATATGTATAGATCCTTATCCATTCATTCCTTGTACAAATCCTTATCCTTTTACTACTTGTATTGACCTTTATCCTTTTATTCCTTGTACTGACATGGTTGTCATGATGTGATTATTGAGAACATTCTTTGTGGTTACATAGCACAACAAGTCTTCGTCATTTGGTATAGGTGGTCAGTTTGTCAACTAGGCACAAGTGGTCACATGTGTTGAGTACAAATGGTCATGTATGTATGGGTATAAATGATAATTTTAGCCTTGAGGTATAAATGATTGTGTTACCCTTGGTATAAATGGTCAACCTTGTTGACTTAAGCACAAATGATATTTTATTTCTTTAAGGGTGGATGATTGTTTCTTCTATCTAGATGTAGATGGTCATTTGGTCAAACTTATTGATTTTGGTGTAATTAATCATTTCTTTCGCTTTATTTATGATCATATGGTTGATCTAGTTGACTTTTATGCAAATGTTCATTTCTTCCATAAATGATCATGACTTTATTTCCTATAGATGATTGCAAACTATTCTACACATGTAAACAAATCCATTAGAGTATCAATTGTTCGTACTTATATTATTATCATCAAAACTATATAAATATAGAGGTCGTTGCTATTCAATTTGGTCTAACATGATCCCTTTTATTAATGATGACTAACATGTACAATTTTATGAACAATTTTGCTAATAAATAACCTAAAGGATAAGATTTGTAAGCCTCCTGAATATATGCCAAGTTAATATTAAAAAAAAAAATTAACTTGTAGTGTGTGAAAAACTTTGATTGCTTAGTTTCAAAACATTAGGCAAAATGATTTTTAAATATTTAGGCTCGGCTCGTTTAGTTCCTAGTTATGAAATATCAAAAAAATGACACATTATTTTATCTCATTATTTTTATATATGTATGCATATTTTGATGTTACATTTTCTCCCTTTTTGTCATCAACAAAAAGATGGAAAAGAAACAACATAAAGATATAACATAAAAAGAAACCATTTTCATTGATGTTTGATTTTGAGTATAGATAAAAACTTATCAAAGGGGAAAACTTGTTTAAATAAAACAAACTACATAGACGCCACAACAAGTTTAATCTTCAAAGAAATGACATTTTCAAATATTTAACCGATACTCAAAATCTAAAACATTTAGCTTAGAAAGGTGAAGGCCCATATTCCTTTTATCGCTTTCATTAGCCAGAGTGATTTCACTAGGAAAGAAAAAACTCCATTCAATGGAGTTAGATCCCTTACTAGACGGTGAAGATGAAAATGTCAAAGATGAAGATGAAGAAGAAAAATAATAAGATGACAACGATGACGACGACGACGACGACGATGATGATGATGATGATGATGATGATGATGGTGGTGGTGGTGATGATGATGATATTTTAATGTATTCAACAGGTGGTTGAGGGACACCTGAATCATCCCCCTTCAAGTGGTTTGTTAGGGTTGTTTGATGTGTTAAGAGTATTTTGTAGTGGTGGTGGTGGTAGAACTGTAACAACTGAAGAGCTTTGGAGTATTGAAACACAATCGATGTTTTAAGAAAGTATGTATGTGTGTGTACAGGTTTAAAAAAGAAGGTAGATGGCCAGTTGCAGTACTATATTAGTATGTATTTATATTGGAAATGAAAGGACACACAAAATATTCTAATGTAGACAATGATGGAAATAAAATTTGGAAACTTTTTTAAGAAAAGGCGCAGAGGGTTTTGAAAAATTATGTTAAAATAAATACTAAGGTTTTCAAATAAATGTGCATAAAACAAAGTGTTTAAAGTGTTTTTGAAAAAATAATAAAATAAATGCAAACGGGGTGCAATGATGTAGAAGATATAATGTGTGTACAAGAGAGAGAAATTTGAAGCACATGTCATTAGTTCTCATTTACTTCTCATAAAAAATAGTTTGTTTGGTAAATCCAATTGATTGAGTGGTCCAAGTCTTTCGACAAAAATACCACGAGTTTTAATTTACCCATGAGATGAAATTTGAAACACATGTCATTAGTTCTCATTTACTTTTCATAAAAATAGTTTACTTGATAAATCCAACTAATTGAGTGGTCCAAGTGTTTTGATAAAAATACCACTGAGTTTTAATTTTCCCCTGAGAATCAATGATATAAAGAATTTTCTTATCCCATATGATCAAGGGGTCCATATGGTCCAAATCATGAGAAGTTAAGAAGTGTTATAGAGGGTCATTTCTGACTAGAATGTCATTTTCAAAATAAAAATAGTATTTCTTTCCAAAGGGCCGCTATCTAGAGAATTACCATATGATTTCAAACATCATTATTTTAGAAGGAGAATATTTAAAATTTCCTTAATAAATTTGAATTTATCTTCAGCTAAGAGTGTTATAATAATATCAGCTCATTGATGGCCTATATATAAAAAAATTATATCTAATATCCATTTTTGGACATAGTCCCTAAATAAATGATGCTTAATTTCTATATGCTTTTCTCTAGAGTTCAAGATTGGATTCTTTGATAAGAAACTGACATAAGTATTATCATAATAGATAAGGATTTACTTTCCTTTATCTTGATAATCTTCAAGTTGATTCTTTATCCAAAGAAGTTGAGTTTTACAAATTGTAGTTGTAATATATTTTGCTTCTATTATGGATAATGCAATTGTGTGTTGACTTTTGCTTTATCACCATATGATATTTTCACCAAGTAATTGTGAACTTCCACTTTGAATTTTTCTTTCTATCCTATCTCTTACATAATCAACATCACATAATCCTACTATCTTATAATGGTTTGTCTTCTTCTAACATAAGTTAAGGTTAGTAGTACCTTCCAAATGTCTAAATATTCTCTTAACTACAATTAGATAAGAGATTGTAGGATTTAATTAGAAACAATCGGATAAATAAACACTTAATAAAGGAGTAATCCCATCATAACTTTGTATATCTTTTGGTCAACCTTAGTGTTGCTTTTAACTTTACACATGGTACATGTCGGGTGCATTTGAATTGCCATTGGCTTACATTCTAGCATATATAACTTCTTCAAAAGCTCTTTTGTATACTTGGTTTGGTGAATGTATACTCCATTTATGCATTGGTAGGTTTTAATGCCTAGAAAGAACTCCAATTCTCCCATAATGCTCATCTCAAATTCAGTTTGCATAATCTTAGAAATATCTTGACAGAGAGTGGTATTAGTAACATATTGACGATAATGGTGTATGTTACACTTTGACTTGAATACTATATTATTAAAATATATATTTGAACAATCAAAATGTTATTCACGGTAATTTTACTGAATAAGGTAGTATCAACATGCCCTCTTGAACATTTTAATTAAAAGTTATTGAGTTTGTCATACCAAGCTTTGAGGACTTTTTGTAAGACCATACAATCATTTTTTTCAACTTAAAAACATGTTTTTGGTGTTTTAAGTCTTCAAAGATAGGAGGTTGTGTGACATACAATTCTTCACTAATATATTCATTTAGGAATACACTTTTGGTACCCATTTGATATAATGTGATATTATGATTAACAAAAAATGATAATAACAATCTGATTCCAACCTAGCAACATGTGCAAACGTTTCAATGTAATTAATACCTTCTTATTGACTATAACCTTAAGCTACTAGTCTATATTTGTTTCTCACCTCATTTCCTTGCTCATTCATCTTGTTTTTGAAAACCCATTTGGTTACAATCATATGCTTTCCTTTTGGTCGTGACATAAAATCCCAAACTTCATTCTCTTGTAATTGGATGAGTTTTTCTTGCATAACCAATATCTAGCCATCATTTTCCTAAGATTCCTCTACAGGTGTTGGTTAAATCATTTAAAGAAATCAAAGTAGAAAATATTCCTTTATGAATGATGGTCTCATCCTTATAGGATTATATTTTCTTCCAATGATTTGATATTCTAGATATGATGATTTTTACTTGAAGGTTGGTCCGGGAGGTGGTTCATTGTTATGTACATCTACAAATGATGGGGATTTCTCGTAAGTATTCAAAATATCCTAATAGGATACACTTTTGTGATTTTGAATCAAACTTGTTAAGGTGTGCCTTGGTGTTTAACATATAACAAGTACAACCAAATTAATGGAAATATAAAATGTTGGGTTTTCTACCTTCCAAGACTCAAAAGGAGTCTTATTCAATATATATCTTATACAAATCATATTTTGAGTATAATGCATTTTATTTACATCTTCTTCTTAAAAGTGTTCAGTAGCATTTTTTTCGCATGTCATGGTTCTGGACATATGTTGAAGAGATTTATTTTTCATTTCTACAACCCCATTTTATTGTGAATTCATAGGAAATGAGATAGAATGGGAAATTCTATTTTATTCACAAAATTTTCAAAAGTTTTATTTTTGAATTCCTAATAAGTGTCAAAATTACTTAAAATACATAAGCACTTATTAACTTAATTCACAGGTAGTCAATGGGAAACCCCCCAATTTATCATTAAAACAAGATAAAATACTTGTATGAACTGTTTAACTGTTTATTCACAAAGTACAAGTAAAAAGAACCAAGAAAACAAAAAAAACAATCAAAGATCTCACTAAGAAAAATAATGGCTCGTCTAGCAAAACAAAACAAGAATAAAGCATTCCAAAAGATATTATCACTAAGCAAATACAGGGTCTCGCTAAGAAATAAATGGAAAACCATGATTTCTTCAGATCCAAGTTACTTCAAAGTTAAGCAAGACACTCACTAAGGGAATTGGCAACATTGCTAAACAAGGAATGGCGATTCAATGCTTCTTGGCTAAGTTACTTCAAAGTGAAGAAATGGTTTGCTCAGTAAGTGAGAATGGATGGCTCACCAAGCAAGGTATAGAAGCAAAGTTCACTTGAGGTTGAGCTCACATGAGTTAGGGGAGAATAAAAACAAGCTCTTTAGGAAATCTACAAGCCTCACTTACCAAAGCGGCATCAACATAACTCTATAAATAAGAGTTCAAGTCATTCAGTTCAGTGACTTTTGGTGGTTTCTTGGTAGAGACTTTGGAAGATTTATTTCACCACAACCAAATCAACAGTTAAACTTATGATATGAGAAAAAAAATCCCATTTAAAAATGTTTTCCATTTTCTTGTGGTTAACCCCTGCTTGAATCTATAATGAGTCATCTAATATCATGACTATATTACAAAGTTACACACAATTTCTCATTGTGTAACAAGCTTCATCTGACTACAATCCCTCAATGTCTTTGGTGAAGTCTCAACCAACAAAGGTTTTATCGAGCCTAAAATACCTATGTCAGGACCAAGTATGCATATGTCTAGTGTTCATAATTAGTCTCCCAACAATATCTAATTGCAATATAAAAGATATGGTTACTTTTCAATTTCTATCTAGGTTAATCCCCCTAATTACATAGATGGGAAAAGCCTTAAACATGAGATATATTCAGTAATTATAAGAAGTTCATAATTATAGAGAGCAAATCTAAGTAGATCACATGGTTCACGAAAATTAATTTGATTATATACAAGATGTCACACAGAATGTTGAATTAATGTGTGAGATAAGATGGTATGAAATAATAGGTAAGCAATTTAAACAAAGAAATAAGTTAAATACACAATAAACTTTTAACCTAGTTCATGCAATTGTCACATACGTTTGAAGGATAGTATTTCTAGTGGAAAGGAAATTCACTAATAATAAGTAGTCAATAGTACATGACAGCCTTATCTGAGTTATCCTCTATTTAGAGCCATTTTTCTAATACTACTTGTGAATTTCAACTCAGTACCCTCTGAATTTGAGATCCCTCAATTCCACTCAAACACTTTCCCAAGTGTTGGTAAGACTTTACCCATAATATCGTGATAAACTTCACAAAAGAAAATGTTGAATATTAACACATATCAAATCATAATCATTTTATTATGGTTTGTCCAAGTGTTACAAAACAGTGGTGTAAATAGATTTATTATCTATTATTGTTATTTTCTTATTTAGGTAGCAGCATTTATAGGCAATTATTTCATTGTTTATTAGCCAGTTGGTGTACAACTTACATTTATTGTATCTATTTATACCTCACTTGTAATAGTTCCAATTACAATGGAATATACAACCTAATTTTACATGGTATCAAAGCACAAGATCTGAACCATCCCTAAACCTTAGGCACCGCCCATGGCAGATACTAAAGCAGAAAATTCAGCCAACAATTTGGATGAAGGACACGCCCTTCCTATAACTGGTCACAAATTAAATGGACATAATTACAATCAATGGGTGCGTTCATTCAAAATCTACCTTCAAGCAAACGGGAATGAAGGTTATATCACAAGAGACTCCAAGTGTCTAAAAAATGGGGATTCCAACCTCGAAAAATGGCCACTAGAAAATAGTCTAGTAATGTTGTGGTTGTTAAACACCATGACAAATGAATTTGGAGAAAGTTTCATGTACTATGGCACTACCAAAGAGATGTGGGATGCCGTAAAGGAAACTTACTCCAATATGGACAATACATCAACAATTTTTGAAATCAAGAGCATACTCCATGATTTGCATCAAGGTGACCTCTCTGTCACAAAGTATTTTAATACTCTCAATCGTCACTGGCAGCAAATGGATGTATATGATGAAGTCGAATGGATCTGCATAGATAATAAAAAGAAGTACAAAGAATCAGTGGAGAAAGATAAAGTCTACAAATTTCTATTAGGTTTAAATACAGAACTTGATGATGTTCGTGGGAGAATCCTTGGAACCAAACCTCTCCCAAAAATTCGAGAAGCATTCTCGGAAATACGAAAAGAGGAGAGCAGGAGAAAAGGGATGTTTCAAAAATACAGTGCAACCCCATCTATCGAAAGATCTGCAATGGCAGCAAGGGGGGATCAACATTTTTTCCAAAAGAAAATTCGACTTTAGTGTGACCACTACAAGAAACTGGGTCATACTAAGGACACATGTTGGATCATTCATGGAAGGCCATCAAATCTAAAATGTACCAAAAACTGGGACAACTGAGGGAACACAATTGAGGTAAATTCTCACTCATCACCATTCAGCAAGGAGCAAATGGAAGCCTTACAAAAAATGCTTCAACAAACAATTGGTACAGCCATTGTGGTACAAAAAGGTAATTTTTTGCATGCTCTAAACACAAGAAAGGGAAAACAAAATTCATGGATTATTGACTCAGGAGCATCTAATCACATGACTGGAGATTTGACTGTCTTTGATAGTTATTCTCCATGTCAAAATATTTGACTGTTTGAATTGATGATGGTACCTTTTCTAAGGTTATGTCATTATTTCACAAAATATTACTCTTAGTTCAGTACTTTATGTGCCTAAACTTGATTGTAACTTGGTGTCCATCAGTAAACTTACAAAGAATTTGAAGTGTATCACTAAATTCTTCCCTAACCTATGTGAATTTTAGATTTTGGAGTCGGGGAGGACGATTGGCAATGCTAAAGAATATGTTGGACTCTATATCCTTCAGGCTGAAGCATCTAAACCAGAATCTGAGGCAACCTCTTACGCTGTAGTTTCTGCGTGTAGTGAAAATTCTGCAATGTTGTGGCACTATAAACTAGGCCACCCAAATTTTACGTACATAGAAAAAATGCTTCCTAAATATTCAATAAAAATCAGAAGTTGTTTTAATGTGAAATTTGTCAATTGTCCAAACATAAACACAATCCCCATCCATCTCAACCCTATAAACCTTCCCAACCTTTTTATGTTATTCAGAGTGATGTATAGGGACCATCGTAGGTCAAAATTGTAATTGGATCAAGATGGTTTGTCACCTTTATTGATGATCACACACAGATCACTTGGGTCTACCTTATGAAAGACAAATCAGAAGTTTGTAGGATATTTGAATGTTTCCATACCATGGTGCAAACACAATTTCAAAGCAAAGTTAGAGTGCTTAGGAGTGATAATGGTCGTGAGTACTATAATTATGCATTAAGCTCATACTTTCAGCAACATGGAATAATACACCAAACCTCATGTGAGGATACACCTCAGCAGAACGGGGTTGCTGAGAGAAAGAATAGACACCTCCTAGAAGTAACTCGATGCCTCATGCTAGCTACAAATGTACCTAACCAATTTTGGGGAGAAGTTGTCCTCTCTACAACCTACCTTATAAACAGAATGCCTTCCTGAATCCTTAACTTTCACACGCCTTAATCCACTCTCCAAACATTATACTCAACTAATTGTATCCTTACATCAACTCCTTTGAAAATATTTGGACGTACAACCATTGTCCATAACCTTGATCCCCAATGAAGTAAACTTGACCCAAAATCCATTAAATGCATATTCCTTGGCTACTCTCATCACCAAAAGGGATACAAATGTTATTCACCTCAAAACAAAAAATTATACCATACCATGGATGTAACCTTTTTTGAGCATCAACCATATTACCCCAAAGTTGGCATTCAGGGGGAGAACATATCTAATTGAAGTGGTAGAATCCCAACTTTTCGAACTTGAGCTAATCGAACCCAAAATCACTACAGAGTCACCAAAACCTACACCTGAACTAAATGAAAATGCAACAGAAACTATAGAGAAAACTACATGAAACCCTATGACAAAACCTACACATGGACCAGAAGAAACCACGTTAGAAAATGCAGAGGAAATTGCAGCAGAAATTGCAGCCCCTACAAGAGGAACTACACTAGGAAACAATTGGAAAGTGTACTATAAGAAGAGCAAGAAGGAAATAGAGTTTTGCACAACTCCAAGGCAGAAGCAATAAACCTCTGAGACTCTAGAAAATGGTGGTCCCTCAGTAACCCTGTGCCTAACTCTATGAATGTTGATGATATTAATATTCTTGTTGCTTTGAGAAAAAATGTAAGATCTTGTATTAAGCACCCCATCGAAAGATTTGTATCTTATGGAAAATTGTCACAAAGTTAAAAGACTTTTGTAACAACTCTTGACAATACACATATTCCAAGTAACATTCATGAGGCACTCCATAATTCTGAATGGGCAGCAGCCGTATCATAAGAGGTTCAGGCCTTAGTTAAGAATGATACTTTGGAGATCACAAGCCTACCTACAGGGAAGAAGCCGATAGGATACAAATGGATATTTTCCATGAAATATAATGTAGATGGGAGTATAAATTGGTATAAAGCTCGACTTGTAGCAAAGGGATTTACTCAATCATATGGAGTAGACTATGAAGAGACTTTTGCACCAGTGGCCAAACTAAATTTAGTAAGAGTTATACTCTTTTTGGTTGAAAATTTAGATTGACCACTCCATCAACTAGGCATCAATAATTAATTCCTAAATGGTGATCTAGAAGAGGGAGTTTATATGTAGATTCCTTCAGGACTTGAATTATCTAGCACCACAAATATGGTGTGCAGGCCTCGAAAATCCCTTTATACCCTCAAGTAGTCTCCAAGAGAGTGGTTTGATAGATTAACTCGAGTTGTCAAGAAAGACGGGTTAAACCAGTGCCAATTAGATCACACTATATTTGTTAAACACTCCATGGAAGGAAATGTAGCTTTGTTCATTGTTTATATTGATGATATCGTTATTACAAGAAATGATTATGATCAAATTGATCATTTAAAGGGACTTTTGGCAAAGGAATTTGAAGTTAAGGACTTTGGACAACTTAAGTATTTTTTAGGGATGGAAGTTGATCAAACAAAGAATGGTATCTATGTATCACAGAGGAAATACACCCTTGACTTACTTCAAAAAACTGGAATGCTTGAGTGTGAGGTAGCTAATACACCCGTAGAACCAATAAAAGGAAGAGAAAATGAAAGCCCACCAACTGACAGAGATAGATATCAAAGTCTAGTTGGGAAACTAATATACCTAACTCACACTAGACTCGACATTGGGTTCATTGTAAGCTTGGCTAGTCACTACATGTCAAATCCAACCGAGTCTAACATGAAAATGGTGAATATTATCCTCTAATACCTCAAAGGCACACCAGGCCGAGTCCTCTACTTCAAGAGGAATTCAAACAGAGGCGTTGAAGCCTATACAAATTCGGATTGGGCAGGATGCTCCACATATAGAAAATCAACTATGGGTTCTTGTTCATTTGTATGGGGAAACCTAGTAACTTGGAGAAGCAAGAAACAATCCATAGTGGCAAGGAGTAGTGCAAAAGCAGAATTTAAAGCTATGGCCATATGTATTTGTGGAGGAATGTGGCTTAAGAGGATGCTAGATGAAATCAAAACTCATGTGAACCATATTGTGATGTTACTATGTGATAACAAAGCTGCTATAAGCATTATAAAGAACCCAGTGCAACATGATAGAACTGAGCATGTGGAAATTGATCGACACTTCATTAAAGAAAAAATTGATCATGAGATTATAAGTATTGATCATGTCCCATCATGCGAGCAAACTGCAAATATCTTAACCAAGGCTCTTCCAAGGAATACTTATGAAAATATCAAATCCAATATGGGTATGATAGACATCTACCACCCAGATTGAGGGGGATTTTTGAAGATTAGCACATGTCAAATCATAGTCATTTGATTATGATTTATCCAACTGTTACAAAATAGTGGTATAAATAGATTTATTATCTATTATTGTTATTTTCTTATTTAGGTAGCAGCATTTATAGGCACTTATTTCATTTTTTATTAGCCAATTAGTGTATATCTTACATCTATTGTATCTATTTGTACCTCACTTCTAATAGTTTCAATTATAATGAAATATACGACATATTTCTACAGAAAATAATAACTTTGTCTCAGAATGAATGGTAGAAAATAATATAGGACAAAGTTGAACACAACTAAGACACACCTTGATTCTTAATCAACAAAACATCCACACCATTCACTCTCATGAGTATATGTTTCCTCTCTTAATATAGAGCCAATTTGGTTGGGAGGCCTAATAGGTTTTCACAAATAAATAAATAACATATCCAATCTTAAACAAAACAAATCTATCAAAACAAATATTTAAAAAAAAATCATGCAGGATTCTAGAACAAAATAACTCTTTCTAAAATAAATGTAGATACTGAATTAGATTTTCTGGTATTTTAGACTTTCTAAGTGATGGTTCTTATGTTCTTATTTTTCCGGAAATAAATGTACGGTCTTTGAATGAAAGTGCATAATTTAAATGCAGAAAAATAAAGAACACAATGATATATACTAGTCCTCCATACCAACCAAGGGTACATCAAGTCCCCTCACACCACATGAAAGATTCTCACTATTGTTAGATCTTTGTACAACCCTCACACCAAGACTCCTCTTGCAATATTCTAACAATACTCCCTCCGTTCCTTTATAAGTGTCACTTTCTTGCAAAAAATTTGTTTCTTTTTAATTGTCACTTGCAAAGTTTAAGGTAGTATTAATTGCAATTTTGTCAAAATTACCCCTAGATAATGATAGCAGAGAGAGAAAAAGTAAAGTGAATGTAATAAATAATTAAGGATATTATAGGTAAAAGATGAATTATTGTTTGAAAAGTAACAATAATGATTAGCTTCCTTGGTATGTGTAAAAAGTCAAAAAATGACACTTAAAAAGGAACGGAGGGAGTAACAAATAAGAAAACCACTTCCTTGATTTCACAAACACCAAACCTATGGTGGACTTTGAATCACCCCGATTCAAATGACCTTTTAAAATAATCACCAAAACAATTTGATTATCACAAAAACTAGAAAGTACCCCACTTTCTATTTACAAAACAAGTCACCACACTCTTGGTGATAAAATACAACTTTTGAATAAATATGAATATATGATAAGAGTTGTTGCACTTGAATCAATTTTTGTATAGAGATTTATCTTCCCTTCCAATGAAAAATTCAAATATAATACATCTAGGTTGCTCAGAAATTTTTCTTACTGATATGAAAGTTATGCAGAAAAAGTTTCATGTAAAATAAATTTGAATTGATGCAACAATTTTAGTGGAAGAGATTAGTTTTAATGTGACAATTTTGGGTTAAATAGAAGATGAAATACTTATTTAAACAATGGCAATGTTTAATGAAAATGATCACGAATCAGGTAGAAAATATTTAGAAAAGGTATGATGAATCATTGCATTGAAGAGGTATCGTAAAAGTTTCAGAATTTTCAAAAAGTATAAGGTGCAATCGGTTGCATAAAAAGGTCAACCAGTTTCACTTTTGAAAATGCTTTGAAAAATGAACGTTGAAGATTATGCAACCGGTTGCATAGAATTTTCAAAAAGTATAAGGTGCAATCGGTTGCCTAAAAAGATCAACCAGTTTCACTTTTGAAAATGCTTTGAAAAATGAACATTGAAGATTATGCAACCGGTTGCATGATTTATTCAACTGGTTGTACTTTCAAAAAATTCCTTGAAAAGACTTGGACAGACCCAAAATGCAATCAGTTGCATAATTATGCAACATATTGCACTTATGTAATTTTTTAAAAATTTGCCTTATAAAATGAATGATTTTAAAGAGCATGCAATATGAATGATTGAGAAATATTTAGAGAAGATGAGATGAAGTTTCTTGAACATCTAAAGATTATATAAACATATGAGTTTCCATTAAAGTACATTGATCAATCATCCAATCTTTTGAATTTTAAAGCTTATGCAATCTTGACACTTGATTCAAATCTTTTCTTTTTTTATCTTTCTTCTAAGATATGTTTTTGTCTTTATAAAAACAAAGATAAGAAGGATGAACACATCTTCTTCACAATCTCCCCATTTTTGATGATGACAAAACCTTTTGACAGAAACTTTTTTAAAACACTTGATACTCTTAATGTCTCCCCCTATCTTTTGCAATTTATGCATAGCCTTTGGTATTCTGAAAAATAACTAAAACAATCATATCTTCTCCCCCTTTTTGATATTATCAAAAATAAAAGGAGTTAAATTAAAAGGAGTATAATAATATAAGGGAAATGATATTAAGATATAAAAATGCTTATCATCTTCACAATGCTATGAAATCAAAGTTGAAATTAATATTGATGCTTCTTCAAAACATATTTCATTCAATGAAACTTTTAGAATTATCATATCATATGGTCTTGTATCTTGAAATATAAATCTTGATTTGTTAATTCTAGCATATGATCTTTAAGTATCTACAAGACATATAAATCTTTTCTTTTTTTATCTTTCTTCTAAGATATGTTTTTGTCTTTATAAAAACAAAGATAAGAAGGATGAACACATCTTATTCACAATCTCCCCATTTTTGATGATGACAAAACCTTTTGACGAAAACTTTTTTTAAACACTTGATACTCTTAATGCCTCCCCCTATCTTTTGCAATTTATGCATAGCCTTTGGTATTCTGAAAAATAACTAAAACAACCATATCTTCTCCCCCTTTTTGATATTATCAAAAATAAAAGGAGTTAAATCAAAAGGAGTATAATAATATAAGGGAAATGATATTAAGATATAAAAATGCTTATCATCTTCACAATGCTATGAAATCAAAGTTGAAATTAATATTGATGCTTCTTCAAAACATATTTCATTCAATGAAACTTTTAGAATTATCATATCATATGGTCTTGTATCTTGAAATATAAATCTTGATTTGTTAATTCTAGCATATGATCTTTAAGTATCTACAAGACAATTAATAGTACTTAGGTACCCAATATTCTTTGGGTCCTTTTGGGTTAGATCCCATTCTCTTCTATACATACTCACCACAAGGAATTCTTCTATACATACTCACCAATATTCTTTTAACTGCCCGCTATGGTGACATGGATTTATTTTTTTATTTATAATGATTTTAAAATACACATCATAAATTATTGCAAAATCAATGGTTGAACTTAGGTCCTTGGGGTAAAAGGGCACAACCATCACCACTAGGCAACTCACACTTTTATTAAATGTTTGACAAATCAAATATATATTATCATATTACAGAATTTTAAAACACTGTAATATGATAATAGTTAGTATTTGATTTGTCAAACACTTAAAAGAAGTGTTAGTGACCTAGTGGTGAAAGTTGTGCTTTTTCATCCCAAAGACCTTGGTTTTGCAATAATTTTAGCTTGTTATTTTCTTAATTCTTGCATCCTTAATAAATTAATAGTATTAAAATAATTAAAAATTAAAATAATATATGACGTGGATTTACAACCATATGACATGGCATTACAAAAAATCTATAGTCATCGCGCCAATTAGGTATTTTCATATGGCAAAGTTAGTTTTATGACCATAGGATCTAAAACAATATAATATTCATATGACAGGTGAGTTTTACAAAAAGCAATTTTACGGTCTAGTACAAAAGAATCTTCACATGACAATGTTACTTTTACAACAACAAAATTACAAAGGGAAAAACCAAAATTCGCCTATATGACAGGGGGTAAAATGATATTAACCCTTAAAATTATTTTTATCATAAGGCATTTTATGATAATTTACAACATGTTCTTTCTTTGATTTATTATTGTTTAATTTGCTAGTAGCCTTTACAAAAATAATTTGACTTGTACTAGGTTTATCAAAATTAGAAAAGTTTAGTCCACACTTATTATTTGAAAATATTTGACTACTCAATACATTATCCATGCCGATTTTCCCTTTTTCATATTTGGCAATGACTTGGTTTATTTCCACAAATTTTGACTCAAAAGATGAACAATTATTGCATGCTGAATTTTTGATTAAGTCTAATGCCACTTTTGTGATATTAGCCTCAATTTCTAGATTTAAAATAGTTATCTTTTGATTTGAAAATTTTCTACGAATTTCAAAAATTCATCATGTAATTCATTAAAAGCACTTCGCAATTTATCATATGAAGGTCTATCATCAATTTCAGAATCACTAACCTCACACTCTTCATCACTTGAATGATGTGATGCCATCAATGCCGTATTTGCATGATCTTCAAGAGTGAGTTCTAACGTCCCATATTTTTTCCCTGTGGTTCATTGAGAAATACGAAAGAACTCATCCATTCAAAGTACTGATTAAAGCATGTTCTTTGTATTCTTGTCATAAAGAATTTTTTTTCTTATCGTCTTTAACCCAAACACTTTTGATATTGGATCTACCAATGTCATTGCAGCACTTGTGAGAATGAACGAACTATTTTCTACAACATCCGAAAATTCACCGCCTTATGCCTTAAGATATATTATAATGCAATTTTTTTACAAAAATCGTGATATTCTCCAACAAAGCAAGGATGCTTGTTGTTACCATCACCATCTCTAAAAATTAGATTTGCGGAAACCATTTATGGATCTTTAGAAACAACTTACCTATAAACTGCTCTAATGCCAAATATAAGTATTGAGTACAATCTAAGAGGGGGGGGGGGGGGGGGGGGGGGGGGGTGAATTAGATTTTCCGATATTTTAGACTTTTTAATCAATGGTTCTTATGTTCTTATTTTTTCATAAATAAGTGTATGGACTTTGAATGAAAGTGTATAATTTAAATGTAGAAAATTAAAGAACACAATGATGTATACTAGTTCCTCTTACTAACCAATGGTACATCTATTCCTGTCACACTCCATGAGATATTTTCAATATTGTTAGATGTTTGCAAAAGCCTCATACCAAGACTCCTCCTACAATCTTCTAACAATAATAAAGAAGCAAACCACTTTCTTGATTTCACAAATATTAAACCTATAGTGGACTTTGAATCACCCCAATTCAAATTACCTTTTACAACAATCGCCAAAAGCAATTTGATGATCACAAAAACTAGAAAGCACACCATTTTCTGTTTACAAAACAATTCACCACACACTTGGTGATTAAATATAACTTTTGAACAAATATGAATATACGATAAGAGTTGTTGCTCTTGAATCAATTTCTTTATTGAGATTGATCTTCCCTTCCAATTAACAACTCAAATATAATACATCTAGATTACTCAAAAACTTTTCTTACTGATATGAAAGTTATGCAGAAAAAGTTTCATATAAAACAAATTCGAATTGATGTAACAATTTTAGTGGAAGAGAATAATTTTAATCTGGAATTTTGGTTTAAATAGAATATGAAATATTCATGTAGATTTTATTTGGAAAAAGGTACGATGAATCATTGCAATGAAAAGGTATCATAAAAGTTTCAGAATTTTCAAAAAGTGTCCGGTGCAATCAGTTTCATAAAAAGCTCTTCTGGTTGCACTTTTGAAAATGCTTTAAAAAATGAACGTTGAAGACTATGCATCCGGTTGCACAATTTATTCAACTAGTTTTACTTTAAAAAAATGCCTTGAAAAGACTTGGACAAAACCAAAATGCAACTGGTTGCACAATTATGCAACATGTTGCACTGATGTAATTTTTTGAAAATTTGCCTTATAAAATGAATGATTTGAAAGAGCATGCAATATGAATGATTGAGAAATATTTAGAGAAGATGAGATGAAGTTTCTTGAGCATATAAAGATTATATAAACATATGAATTTCCATTAAAGTACCTTGACCAATCATCCAATCTTTTGAATTTCAAAGCTTATGCAACCTTGATACTCAATTTCAATCCTTTCTTCTTTGATCTTTCTTCTAAGATAAGTTTTTGTCTTTATAAAAACCAACATAAGAAGGATGAACACATATTCTTCACAATCTCCCCATTTTTGATGATGACAAAACCTTTTGATGAGAACTTTTTTCAAACACTTGCTACTCTTAATAACTCCCTATCTTTTACAATTTATGCCTAGCCTCTGGTATTCTGAAAAACAACTATATCTTCTCCCCGTTTTTGATATTATCAAAAAGAAAAGGAGTTAAATACAAAGGAGTATAATAATATAAGATAAATACTATTACAATATAAAAATGCTTATCTTCTTCACAATGCTATGAAGTCAAAGGTGAAGTCAATGTTGACGCTTCTTCAAAACATATCTCATTCAATGAAACTTTTAGAATTATCATATTATATTGAAATATAAATATTAATTTGAAAATTCTAACATATGATCTTTAAGTACCTACAAGACATTTAATAGTAATTAGGTACCCAATATTCTTTGGGTCCTCTTGGGTTAGATCTCGTTCTCTCCTATACATACTCACCATAAGGAATGTCATAATCTCTTATGAAGAAAGCATTAGAAGTATGACATTTTGCACTACAATAAAAAAAAGTAGTTATAAAATCATGATTCTTTTTATTGACATGAAAATTAGGGGTAATACCATTTTACCCCTTGCCATATAGGCGAATTCTAGTTTACCCCTCTACAATTTTTTGTTGTTGTAAAACTAACATTGTCATAAGAAAATTATGTTGTTTTCGACTATGTAAAATTGTTTTTTTTTGTAAAACTAACATTTTCATATGAAGATTATGTTGTTTTAGACCCTATGGTTGAAAAACTAACCTTGTCACTTTTAGATGCCTAAGTGGCGCATTTTTATTTTTTACTGCCCAGTCACGGTGACATGGATTTATTTTTTATTCATAATTATTTTAAAATCAACGTCCTATATTACTTTAATTTTTAATTATTTTAATATTGTTAAATTATTAAGTATGTAAGAATTAAGAAAATAACAAACTAAAATTATTGAAAAATCAACAATTGAACCTTAGGTCCTTAGGGTGAAAGGGCACAAGCTTCACCACTAGGAAAGTAACACTTTTGTTAAATGTTTGACAAACCAATATGATAATATATAGTATTTAATTTGTCAAATACTTAAAAGAAGTGTTAGTGGATGCGCCTTTTCATCCGAAGGACCTGGTTTGAATCTTGGTTTTGCAATAATTTTAGTTTGTTATTTTCTTAATTCTCGCATCCTTAATAATTTAATAATATTAAAATAATTAGTTAGTTTTGTAAAAAAAATTACAATGGGATAAACCAGAATTCGCCTATATGGCATGGGTAAAATGATATTAACCCTAAAAGTTATTTCTATCATAAGGCATTTTATGATGATTTACAACATGTTATTTCTTTGATTTATTATTCTTTAATTTATTAGTAGCCTTTACAAAGATAGTTTAACTTGTACTAGATTGATCAAAATTAGAAAAGACAAGTTCACACTTATTATTTGAAAATATTTGACTACCCAATACACTACCCATGACAATTTTCCCTTTTTCATATTTCGCAATGATATGGTTTAATTCCATAATTTTTGACTCAAAAGATGAACAATTATTGCATGCTGAATTTTTGATTAAGTCTAATGCCACTTTTGTGATATTAGCCTCACTTTCTAGATTTAAAATAATTTTCTTTTGATTTGAAAATTTTCTACGAATTTCAAAAATTCATCATGTAATTCATTAAAAGCACTTCGCAATTCATCATATGAAGGTCTATCATCAATTTCAGAATCACTAACCTCACACTCTTCATCACTTGAATGATGTGATGCCATCAATGCCTCATTTGCATGATCTTCAAGAGTCAGTTCTAACGTATCCCATATTCCCCCCCCCCTGTGGTGCATTGAAGAAACACGAAAGAACTCATCCATTCAAAGTACTAATTAAAGCATGTTCTTTGCATTCTTGTCATAGAGAAGTTTTTTTCTTATTGTCTTCATCCCAAATACTTTTGATATTGGATTTACCAATGTAATTGCAACACTTGTGGGAATGAACGAACTATTTTCTACAACATCCGAAAAATCACCGCCTTATGCCTCAAGATATATTGTAATGCAGATTTTTCCAAAAATTGTGATAATCTCCAACAAAGCAAGGATGCTTGTTGTTACTATCACCATCTCTAAAAACTATATTTGCGAAAGCCAATTATGGACATTTAGAAACAAGTTATCTATAACCTGCTATGATGGAAAATATAAGTATTGAGTACAATCTAAGAGAGAGAGGGGGGGGGGGGGTGAATAATATTTTATGATATTTTAGACTTTTTAATCTATGGTTTTTATGTTCTTATTTTTTTCCAGAAATAAGCGTATGGCCTTTAAATGAAAGTGCATAATTTAAATGCAGAAAAATAAAGAACACAATGATGTATACTAGTTTCCCTTATCAACCAATGGTACATCTATCCCCTTCACTCCCCATAAGATGTTTTCACTATTGTTAGATATTTTCCCAAGCCTCACACCAAGACTCCTCATACAATTTTTTAACAATAACAAAGAAGCAAACCACTTCTTTGATTTCACAAACATTAAACCCATGGTGGACTTTGAATCACCCCAATTCAAAATATCTTTTACAATAATCGGCAAAAGCAATTTGATGATCACAAAAACTAGAAAGCACACCACTTTCTATTTACAAAACAATTCACCATTCACTTGGTGATTAAATATAATTTTTGAACAAATATGAATATATGATAAGAGTGTTGCTCTTGAATTAATTTCTTTATTGAGATTGATCTTTCCTTCCAATGAACAACTCAAATATAATACATCTTGGTTGCTCAAAAACTTTCTTACTGATATGAAAGTTATGTAGAAAAAGTTTTATATAAAACAAATTCAAATTGATGTAACAATTTTAGTGGAACAGAATAATTTTAATCTAAAGTTTTTGGTTTAAATAGAATATGAAATATTCATGTAGTAATGATTATGAAAAGGTATGATGAATCATTGTATTGAAGAGGTATCATAAAAGTTTCAGAATTTTCAAAAAGTGTCAGGTGCAATCGGTTGCATAAAAAGCTCAACAGGTTGGACTTTTGAAAATGCTTTAAAAAATGAATGTTGAAGACTATGTAACTGGTTGCACAATTTATTCAACCGATTTTAATTTCAAAAAATGCCTTGAAAAGACTTGGACAAACCTAAGATGCAACCGACTGCATAATTATGCAACATGTTGCACTGATGTAATTTTTTGAAAATTTGCCTTATAAAATGAATGATTTGAAAGAGCATGCAATATGAATGATTGAGAAATCTTTAAAGAAGATGAGATGAAGTTTCTTGAGCATATAAATATTATATAAACATATGAATTTCCATTAAAGTATCTTGACCAATCATCTAATCTTTTGAATTTCAAAGCTTAGGCAATCTTGATACTAGATATCAATTTTTTCTTCTTTGATCTTTCTTCTAAGATAAGTTTTTGTCTGTATAAAAATCAAGTTAAGAAGGATAAACACATCTTCTTCACAATCTCTCAATTTTTTTATGATGACAAAACCTTTTGATGAAAACTTTTTTCAGACACTTGATACTCTTAATATCTCTCCCTATCTTTTGTATTTATGCATAGCCTTTGGTATTCTGGAAAAAAAACTAAAACAACAATATTTTCTCCGCTTTTTTGATATTATAAAAAAGAAAAGAAGTTCAATACAAAGGAGTATACTAATATAAGGGAAATGATATTAAGATATAAAAATGTTTATCTTCTTCACAATGCTATGAAGTCATAATTGAAATCAATGTTGATGATTCTTCAAAATATCTTTCATTCAATGAAACTTTTAGAATTATCATATCATATGGTCTTGTTTCTTGAAATATAAATCTTGATTTGACAATTCTAACATATGATCTATAAGTACCTATACTATAATTAATAGTACTTAGGTACCCAATATTCTTTGAGTCCTCTTGGGTTAGATCTCATTCTCTTCTATACATACACTCACCATAAGGAATGCCATAATCTCTTATGAAGAAAGAATTAGGAGTATGATATTTTGCATTACAATAAAAATAAGTAGGTGTAAAAACATGATTCCTTTTATTGACATAAAAATTAGGATTAATACAATTTTACTTCTGCCATATAGGCGAATTCTGGTTTAGACCCTCTAAAATTGTTTTTTTGTAAAACAAACATTTCCATATGAAGGTTATGTTGTTTTAGACCCTATGATTGAAAAACTAACCTTGCCATATGAAAAAATTTAGGTGGCATGCTGACTGAATTTTTTTTTTTTGTTTATTTTTTTAATTTTTTTTATTGCCATCTATGGTGACATGGACTTATTTATTTATTTATAATTATTTTAAAATCCACGTCATATATTATTGAAAATTTTAATTATTTTAATATTATTAAATTATTAAGGATGTAAGAATTAAGAAAATAACAAACTAAAATTATTGCAAAATCACGGATGAACCTAGGTCCTTGGGCAGAGACGGAGCCAGAGATTTTGAACTATGGGGGTAATATATTAATATATTTATTTATCTCTAAAAAATATTTAATAATATTTTAAATTTTAAATTTTTTAAATTTTTTTACAAAATTTATCAAGAAAAAAATAAAATATATAAATAAATAAATAAGTAAATATATATATATATATATATATATATATATATATATATATATATATATATATATATATATATATATATATATATATATATATATATATATATATATATATATATATATATATATATATATATATATATATATATATATATATATATATATATATATATATATATTATGATTAGTTGTATGATTTTTTTATGAAATCATAATATTAATATAAAATCTTATAATTCAAATTTTTTTAAAGGTTGAGGGAAAAATTATTTTGAAATTATAAAAAAAAAACACAATTCGACTATATTTTAGTCTAACATAGTTTAATTTAATTATTGATATTAAAAATAAAAAACTCACATTAATTTCGAACAGTATCCTAAAAAAATATTTATATACTTTATGATTTTCACCTAATTTTAAATAATATATAACAATAATATTATTTCAATTGATTTAAAATATATAATTTTAATTAAATATATTGTTTTGATTTATTATATATATATATATATATATATATATATATATATATATATATATATATATATATATATATATATATATATATATATATATATATATATATATATATATATATATATATATATTAAGGTTATGTTATTTTTTAAAACATGTGTGGGCATATGCCCCCATAGTGGTATATGTCCCTCCGTCCCTGTCCTTTGGGTTAAAGGGTGCAACCTTCACCACTAAGTAACTAACACTTTTGTTAAATGTTTGACAAATCAAATATATATTTTCATATTACATAATTTTAAAAACACTCTAATATGATAATATATAGTATTTTATTTGTCAAACACTTAAAAGAAGTGTTAGTGGCCTAGTGGTGAAGGCTGCGCCTTTTCATCCCAAGGACCTTGGCTTTGCAATAATTTTAGTTTGTTAATTTCTTAATTCTTGCATCCTTTATAATTTAATAATACTAAAATAATTAAAAATTAAAATAATATATGACGTGAATTTACAACCATATGATTTGGCATTAAAAAAAAAAAACATACAATCATTGTGCCAATTAGGCATTTTCATATGGCAAAGTTAGTTTTACGACCATAGGGTCTAAAACAATAGAATCTTCATGTGACAATGTTAGTTTTAGAAAAAGAAATTTTACGATCTAAAATAATAGAATCTTCATATGGAAATGTTAGTTTTATAAAAAAAAATATTACTGGGGGATAAACCAGAATTCGCCTTAATGACAGGGGGTAAAATGATATTAACCCTAAAAATTATTTCTATCATAAGGTATTTTATGATGATTTACAACATGTTCTTTCTTTAATTTATTATTGTTTAATTTGCTAGTAAGCCTTTACAAAGATAGTTTGACTTGTATTAGGTTTATCAAAATTATAAAAGCCAAGTCCCCACTTATTATTTGAAAATATTTGACTACTCAATACATTATCCATGTGGTGAGATTCACCCTGAGCCAAGTATCCGAAAACCGCCTCGGCATCAGAAACTATGCGCGGATGTTTTGAAATTGTGTCGTACATGCTCTTATTCATCTATAGATGACATGCATTGCATTTTCATAAAGATAATTTTTGCATAAGAAAATAGAAGAATTTCATGCATCCACATTCATCAGTATGCACACATATTTATTCCTTAAAAAAATCATGTCACCTCTTGTCCATAACCAGTTAACTGATTCCTTAGTACCCATAGCGAACTAATGGTAGCTATTGAAGGATAATGGAGCGTTTGAAGCTGAATCAAGCGGTGCTGAGAGGGGACATGGATGCTATGAACCAGAAGGTGGGCCAGATGTTGGAAGCTCTGCTAGCTTTGTCAAAGAACAAATTCCAGCATGTTGTTATAGAGAATGTCGATCCTACATCAGGATTTATTATGATGAATAACTCATTATACGACATTCCTCCGCAAATGGATGATCCTATCCAACCTCAGCTAATGCACAATGTTGTATCCAATAAGATCCATACAGTGTAAGGACACTCGACTGTTCAAGTTGGGAATATCCCACCTTCTCACACTACTGAAAACCCTTAAGAGGTATATCCAGTGATCAATGTCAGAGCTCACCAGGATACCGAAGTTGTTCAAAGTGTTGTGTTATGGGTGAACAAATAAGAGCCATATAAGGAAAAAAGGCATATGGTCTGAATGTTGTTGACATGTGATTAGTGTCAAACAACGTAATCCTTCCAAAGTTCAAGATTCCAGATTATGAGAAGTACAAAGGAGTTAGTTGTCCAAAAACCCATTTAAAGATGTTTATTTAGAAGATGGCAGCATACACTTATGACGACAAGCTTCGCATCCCCTATTTTCAAGATAGTCTTAGTGGGATGTCATTGGAATGGTATACATAATTGGAAAGAAACAATATCCACACCTGGAAATATTTGGCTATGGAGTTGTTGAAGCAATACCAATACAACACTAATGTGGCTCCTAGTTGTACTCAATTGCAAAAATATTTCTCAGAAGAGTAACGAGTCGTTCAAGGAATACACCCAAAGATGGAGAGAATTAGCTACTCGTGTTCAACCACCAATGCTTGATAGGGAGCTGGTTGATATGTTTCTGAGTACCTTGTACAGCCCATGCTTGGAAAAAATAACAGGCATTGCCTCTTCAGGTTTCTCTGACCTGGTGATAGTTGGAGAGTACATCGAGAGTGGTCTCGAAAGTAGAAAAACCCAAGGCGCCTTGAGTAACCAGACTAGTGAGAAAGAATCTTATAGTGATTCACAAAAGGAAAAGAAGGATGAAAGTAATACAATTTGGGAAGCTCCGTGAGCTCCGTGTCAGGTATCATTTGGTCAACATCCGTATGTAGCGGCTATTCAATGTAGACAACCACTGTTTCTCGATCCTCAGTACCAGCAACCATGGGTTTCTCCTCACGCAAGTTGGCAAGCCCGAGGCTGTAGATATCAGTATCAGAATCAATATCAAAATAATTTGGAAAGAAGGAACTCTCCTATGGATCCAATCCCTATGATATACAATCAAATTTTGTCATATTTAGTTCAAAGCTCGCTGGTGGTTCCCAAATTTCTCAAGCCACCTCCACAACCATTCTCACCTAAGTATCATCCCAATGTGCAATGCAGATATCATGCCGGATCAACAGGGCACTCGACCGAGAAATGCAACGCTTTCAAAGCTAAAGTACAACAATTGATTGACAAGAAGTACGTAACCCTTCAAGGAGTAAACCTAATGGTGAGAATAAACCCCATACTCGAGTGAACTCCAAGACTGTAAGAAACATCCCCTGAAGCCGATGAATCAGACGAAAAGCTTATCCTCAAAACTGATGATCCTTAGGCCAGATTTTTCATTTTCATTTGCAATTTCTTTGATTTCTAAAGTATTGTTTTCTTTTAAATTTGTTATTTTTAAATGGTAATATTAATGAAATGAACATGCATTTTTTGAATCAATCCATTCATATTCACCATGCATATATTCATTCTTTCCATTTTCATTAAAAAAACAAAGAAACACCAATATTTCTCCACTTCACGTTTCTTTATCAATCTTTGGTTTAAGAAAAGATTGGAGGGAGAATGATGAAAATAAAATACCCAAAATTAATGATAGTATGCTTATGAATAAAACTTTGCTGATGATGTAAGGCATTGTTTCAATTCCTAAACACTAGAGACATAAGACTTTAATCCCTCATCAATCCCTTTGAGCCTAGAAGTTGGTGTTTCTTTCTATACGAAAAAACCCTTAATATGAACCGGAGGTAGGGTAGTCTTTAGTTAATTTTCCTATGCATTCAAATTCTGAGAAAAAACATCCCGTTTAAGGTTCAACCGCATCCTCTCTTCACGCACATCACACAATGTTAAAGAACTAGTGAATATTCACAAAGAAGTAGTGAACATTCAAAAGCTTACGGCGGTTGTTTCTCTTGAACCATCGAAACATGGCAGTCATAACCCGTTCAACAAAAATCAAGTGAACAAATGTCATACGATTTATTCCCATAAATAAAAAAAAATAACGGAAAAAAAGCACGTTAAGTTGAAAACTTTGAAAAACGACTTAGGTAAAAATTAGGGCATCCCGCTGGACTGAAAGCTCAAAAGAAACAGTCCAGGAAAAAAAATTAGGGATAATAAGAAAATTAAGAAGAAGGATTACAAAAAATCCTTAGGCAAAAGAAAGAATAAGAACAAACTCGTATGACTACCACAAAAAGCATGTGATTTCCACCTCAAGCAAAAACCTCACGGATTCTCGAACTATCACATATTCAACTTCAACAACCTCTTGGAATTTGAATGCATGTGTCAAATTAACTAAACATAGGACTGGATATCATCAAGGAGAGTGGGGTGGGTTAAAATTTGAACTTTGATCCTTATATCCTTTGTTTCGAAAACCGTGAACCAGACCATGTTACAACCTTAAAAAGGTCTAATTGAGGCAAGATTTATTTTGTAAGCATACTCAGCAAGGTAACCAGACTCCTAAGATATTATCTAATCATCTGTATTTGTATAAATTTCCTGTATCATTGTTCATATTTTGAATAAACCAGTGATCCATTCACTATGCATCACATCATTTCAATAATGTTGTTGATTTCAAAACTTGCATAAGCATTTCATTAGAATTACCATTTTTTGAATAAACAATTTTATCTACAATTGAGCGCTTAACATCAAGGAAGTTCCAATAATGAACAATCAGCGAGGATTTCGATCATTCGTAGAGGACCCAAGTTGGGGTAAACCATCAAAGGCCCTATTGACCAGGAGGCAAGTAGTCAAAACACATTATGGTCAGGGGGAAATCCTTCAAAAGGTCAGTCAGCCTAGGGCAAACTGTTTCAAGATTTCAATCAACCTAGAGCAATCACTTTAAGGCTCGGTAAATCCCTCAAAGAATCAGTTAATCAGGGGCATCCTGCTTCGAGGTTTGAAACACTAGGGCAAGCCATCTTAAAATTATAGTATGGTAAGACTTCTTTCGAACGTCTTTTTAAGGAAAATCTCGCCAAAGACCCAACAGGCTAGGGCAAGGTACGTTATAGACGAACGAGTCCTCTCCATATCTCCAAGTTTTTCAAGAAAAATTCTACCGTACTTTAGCAACTATCGAGTTCAAAATGATTATCGAGGAATTATGCTAGCATAACATCTTCTTAACGGGAAACTTTTTGTAAGAACCTTTTTGGTCTTAACTGGTTCAAACAGTCAGATCACCCTCATGCATCGCATCAATCATGTTTTCATGCACTTGCATTACTCTTGCATCATATCATGTATTTCATCTTGTGCATTATGGTGTCACCCATATATATAAAAAAGCCAACCTTGTTTGGTACCTCAAAGTCCAGTTCTCGTCTGGCAGTCACTTCTCAAATCCAGTTCTCGTCTGGAAGTTAATATTGGAATCTAGTTCCCATCTGGTAGCCATTTCCCGCCTGGTAGTTAAGTTAAAACCAGTTCCTGTCTAGTAGTCAACCTAGTTCCCATCTGGAGGCTTAATTCTCGAGTCAGTTCTCGTATGACAGCCTTTCACCAGTTCCCGTTTGGTAGCCTAAATCAAATTCAGTTCTCATTTGGAAGTCAAGTTCCAATTCCACTTCATGTCTAGTAGCCTATCTTTTTAACCAGTTCCCGTATGATAGCCCTTACTAAAGTCATTTCTCGTCTAGCAGTTGTCATTTTCACCAACTCCCGTCTGGTAGTCCTTTTTCAAAGTCAGTTCTCATCTGGCAGCTCAACTCCAAAGTCCAAATTTCATTTGGCGCACATCAAATAACATGTGCATGCATTGATCAATCATCACATAAATCATTGTCATGCATTAATCACGTCACTTCACCAAAGCATATCATGTGACGTATAAGCACATTGCACATCATGCATAAAGCATATCATTCACAAAACATATCATGCACAGAGCATACATGCATAAATCTCAGCCAGGATTCAGTGAACTTAAGATGAAGTCCAGTGTAATACTTAGTAGAACCAAAATTATAGAGCTATTCTCAAGAGCATACTTAGATCTTTTCTTCAGTACAAGTTGCAAAAGTTGTTCAGAGATTAGTCAGTAGCGGTGTTGATCTTCAATACTAGGTTCTTCCCCAACAAAATGTATGATATTTCCCAAGTAAGCTTTAATGTCAATGAAATTTCTACCTCGTCTGCTCAATAGATATTTCCCCACAAAGCGAGCTCCCTAAGCGAGTTTTATTTCAGCAGGATTCCTTGAAAATGCATCCCTATCATCCTTATCCTCAGCAAGTATCTTTGAAGTATTTGTCAAAGATAGACATATCTTCACCAAGCTATTTCAGCTTAATAATCTCCCCAGTGAGTCTAACGGGCAAGAGTTTCCCAACAATCAAGATTCACTTAACATTCTCAGTATACCCCCAGCAAGTCTCCTGTGCGGTTATTCCCTAGAGAGTCTTTTATATATCCCCAACAATTTTTTTTCAGCCAAGAGCAGTTGGATACATTGTTTGCATATATCTAATTTTAGCCAAGGGTAGCTGAATATGACATCTTCAGCCAAAAGCATCTGAATATGATCATTTCTTCCTCGGGAGAGTTATCTTCAACAAAGGACGACTGAACTTAACTTTGATGAGTACATTTATCTTCAACGAAGGGTGTTTGAATATGATTTTACTAGTAATCTATCTCCACTAAGAAAGTGTTTGGATATGATTACATCCCCAACAATCACATTTGGATATGGATTTATCCATCCCCTGCAGAGATACAAAACATATTTGCATGTTTGTTATGATCCAATGTCAGCAAGAAGAAATGGAGCGTGATCTGTCAACATTAAGAATCAAGTGTCAGTCAAGAGCACTAGACAAGATTTTCTAATCCCCATAAGAGTATACAGTCAGTCAAGAGCAACTGGACATGATCTTCTAATCTTTCGAGGAGTCTATTTTTAGTCAAGAGCAACTGAATTTATTTCCCCATAGAACTTGCATAACATCGGATGAGTAAGTAATCAAGAACATTGATTGATATTAGTGCATTCATATCATTTCATGGTTAAGAAATCAAGAGTATTAATTTATTCATGCATTAGCATCTGATGAGTAACTAATCAAGAGCATTATTTGATCTCAGTGCATTCATTTCAGTTCATGGTTAAGAAATCAAGATTATTTCTTAACTCATTCATTCATCTATTGATTAAGAAGTCAATAGTATTTCTTAACTCATCCATTATATTTGTTGTTTAAGGAATCAAGAGTATTTCTTAACCCCATCCTATTTCATTTCATCTGATAATTAATAAATCAAGAGTATTTCTTAATCACAGTACATTAATCATTCTATGATTAAGAAATCAAAAGTATTTCTTAATCGTACCTCATTTCATGCTATCCATTTTTTTTAAGAAAGCAAGAGTTTTTCTCAACCACCTTTCATCCATATCATCTGATGATTAAGAAATCAAGAGTATGTCTTAATAATAATACACGGTTAAGAAATCAAGAGTATTTATTAATTCACTCATTGCATCTGATGCCTAAGTAACCAAGAGTATTGCTTAATATCAGTTCACTCATTTCATTCCATGGATAGGAAATCAAGAGTATTTCCTAATATAAGTGGATTCATTCATATCATATGATGATTAAGAAATAATGAGTATTTTTTAATCTCGATATATTTCATTCATAGTTCATCCACATCATACCCCTTACATCATAGTGCAAAATTTGGGCCTGTTTAATATTTAAACCATCTTTCACCATGACGATTTGAAGACGAAAGTTCTTCATATCCTCTGGTCAAAGATGTTTAAATAGGGGCAGTTGTCATACCCCAATTTTATCCCAAGCCATTCATTCATCGAAAGCATTCACATCAGTTCAATAAAAGTCAAAATTCAGTCAACTTTAAGTTCATTTTGAATTTAAAAAGTTGAGTTAATTTTATTTCATGCATTTTTATCGCCTCATGCATCTTTTTAAAGCAATTCAAGGTCATCAGAATAAATTTTCGGATATATAGACAGACCGGTTGAACTGATTCTCAAATGTACGTAAAACTAGAGGGTGAAAAACTTTAAAGTCGAGCTTGCAAACGTCATTTTTATTAATCTACAGTTCACGTAGTTTAACCGGGCATGCTCGTTTTATTTTTTTGACTCCTTTTTCGGTCTCATTTTGGTCAACCTGGGCCTTTTCAACTGAGAATTTTTTACTTCAAAATTTGATCAAAACTTGTTTGTTTTCCAAAAGTATATTTTGCACTGATCATTTTGGTGCATTCACTTTAATTTTTCGGGCATTTTTGCACCCGGTTTTTATTCATTTTTTATATTTTTGTTTTTGTTTTTTAGTTAGAATAATCAGGATAATTAATTAGAATTAAGGGTATATTTAGTTTGAGTTATTTTTGTTTTATTTTATTACTAACGTTTACTTAACATTAAAAACAAAGTTGAAATATGAGAAAAGAGAGGTTGGGGGAGCGATTCCAAAGGGGACATGTAGCTTATCTCTCTCCATTTTCAACCAATAAAATAGAAAGACCCACTCTCATGTGAATCCCTCATTTTCATATCTTATGCCCACTCTTCAACTACATAAAAAACTCATTCTTCAAAGAGAACGATTTTTCTGGCTACTTCACATCACGATTAAACCATAAAAGAAAGCTAAAAAAAAGGAAAGGATATAGATGAGGATCCAACACAAACCTACACCTCTCAATAGATTCCCTTCATGTTACTGAGGTATTGAACTCATAACCATGTTTGTATTTTATAGTAAAAACTTCCTACCATTTGATTCATCATTTTGAACCAACATTCACATAAAGTCTTTCACACCTACACAACTTACAGTGAACACATCACCATGAAGACTAACCTCCCTTACTTACACTAAACCAAGAAGACCTCCATCTCATTGAAACAACCATCCTTCCTCTCACTCACTTCTTTACGACATACCATACCCTTCATGAAACTTCATGAGAAAAGTATAATAACACTCTTTCATCTTATTCCTCTCAGCCATCACTAACCTCCATATGACATATAACTCCCACCAATAAAAGAAATCCAATATCACCTGTCATACCCCAAAATTCATCCTATCCTTCACAATGTTCATATAGGTCACTAACACTAATCATGTGCATATCTTCATGGTCAATCATATCATTTATATAAGCATTGTTCAATACAAGAGAGCATGTATCTTGGATTCAAAGCCTTATGCTTGTACCTAGTGGAGACTAGGGTTTCCTAGCATCTTGAGGTTGCTCAGACAACCAAAACCCTAATTGGAGTATCTTTGATTCTTGTGTGTGCGTTCTTGACATTGAAGATTCAACTATGGCTTCTTGGTGAAGCAAACCCCTAGTTTAGGGTTTCCACTTGATCATGGCCCCATAAACCCTAATTATGGCTATCACTCATTGTATGGGCATCTAACTCTATTTCCATCTGATTCTTTATCATCCATTGTGTATGCTTCATTTGCTTGGCCAAGATTCATTCAATAGCCACTTGTTCATGGCCCATTATGGAGATTTCTTGGTTTTTGTTTAGCATTCACTTCATGGCCTCACATGTTCATTTTTTGCTTGTTTATGTCCATTAGTTTAAGTCCAAGTCCATGACTCAACAACTTCCACTTGATCCAATTCACTCATGGCATTTCATTTGATCATTTCCTCAATCCTAGCACATGGCTTGTTCATGTCTTGTTTAGGTTCATTTCATCTGGTCACTCCTAGTGCATGGTTCATTCATGGTTTATCCATATGTCCATTAGTTCATTTATGTAAGCTTCATTGTCCATTTGGTCAATGCTAATGTGATTTCATCAAAGTCTTGTTATTCATATCCACTCCATCATCCATTTAGGGTTGATTTCAAGAGGTTTATGATGGTTCATTCAATTCCATTTTCCATACAATTCATTCCATTTTCAGTGCCATAGTTTGTTAATTCAAGTCATGTTCATATCAATCCATTCAAATTAACTCAATATCATTTCAATCCATACAATTAATTCAAGTCCATTCATTCATAAACAAATACCAAATTCCTTTCATACAAATCATCAAAAGTTTACACATAATTTTTTTTACAAAAATGACACATTGACCAAAGGTTGACTTTGGTCAATAGTTGACTTTTTGGTCTACTTTGACCAAGGTCAACTCACATAATCCCTAAACTTAATACCAAGGTTTACTTTGCTTCTTCATGTTCTCCATATTCCCTTCTAGCTTCGTGATCAAAGATTACTTCACTTATAAGTAACCATGTTCTTCAAGTTTGTTCATGGTGGCTTTATTGCAAATGTCTTGAACTTATGACAAATTTCCAAGCATAAGCTAGCCATGCATTCAAGATGTATTCAATGCATCATCGTTAACATTTCCAAACATTTAAAATCCAATACATTAACATGACCTAATCATACCATGACTAAAGAACATGAGCATACCTATCATGCACATGAAAAAGACCAAGCAAACTTGCAGCAAACATGAGATCAAGTGTAGATCTACAATTCTGCAGAATAAACCATAATTCTATAACACCACCTGAATCATATAATAACTATTGCAACTCATGAGCCTTACCTACTGCAAACTCAGTCCTGAACCATGACCAAACACACCTGCAGGAACATGTCATAAGTGTTGGTGTAAGCCCTAGAGGCCAATACTTTTGGTACTTGTATCGAATTATTTATTAATAATAAAAGGCTTTTTTCTTTATTATGTTTGTTTAATAAAGTCCCTAGAATAACTAGTCTGTTTAATGTATCAAGTGTGACTTAATCATGAGATCCCATTAAACATAAGGACACTATTCTTAAAGTATCCGTAGTCGAGCTTTGTTGTGAAGTGGGATAGCATTAAAGCATTAAGGCTACTATGTATATAGACTTATAATCGCGTCTCATGGATCATGGATAAGGAGTTATCAAGTCTTAAACATAGGTATGAGTATTAGGAGTAATATTTATACTAGATTGACCCGCTATGAGAATACTATATAGAATGTTATGCAAAGTGTCATAAGTTATTCTCATGATGATAGTGGTGTATACCACCCTTCGACCTGAAACCACTATGGACCCTAGATGTAGAGTCGAGTGCTTTATTGTTGATCAAACGTTGCCCATAACTGGATGGACATAAAGATAGTTGATGGGTACTCCACGAAGGATGCTGAGGGACATGAGTGACCTAGATGGAATTTGTCCATCCTGTGTAACAAGATAAATGTCTAAGGGCCCAATATTGAACTGGACAAGGATGACATGGTCTATGCCTTGTGTTCAATATAGACATAAGGGAAAAAGGGTAATTATACACACAAGTATTATCATAAAAGGATTTGTTAGATCACATGACATTTTTGTGTCTTGGGTAGCAGTGATGTGTTGCTATATACCACTCACTGTTTATTATGTTAAATACGTGATTTAATATAATTGCCAATGCCGTAAAAACCTACAGGGTCACACACAAAAGGACGGATTGATGAGAGATAAAGTAAATAAGGAACACCGTAAGGTACGATACACTTAAGTGAATTGTAGAATATCGTAAGGTACGGTGCACTTAAGTAGAATACAAAATATGGTAAGGTACCACGCGCTTAAGTGATTTTGGTATATCATAAGATATGGGCCACATACACTTAAATGGGCTTTTTAGCTTACAGCCCATACAAGTGGTTCTATAAATAGAACTCTTATGAAGAAGCATTTGATCAGATGAAAATTTCATTTCTCTCTCTCTCCCTCTCTCTCTCTCTCTCACTCAAAGCCTTCATTCGTTGTAGCTAGCACCGAGACTAAAGGAATTCGTTCGTGTGGACTGAGTAAAGGCGTTGTCACCATTCAACATTCATGATCACTCCCTAGATTTGCATCAAAGGTTTAAATCGCCACAAGAGGTAACGATTCTATCACTGGTCATGCCCATTCGTAAGGATCACTAAAGGAGAAATTTTTTAAATTCTGTTGCATTTTGGATCGTTGTTCTCCTTCAATAAGTGCAATGAAACATGAACAAAGACCTACAATCTTGCAGCAATACCAACATGACAAAAACCTGCAAGCAAAACATACCAAGTGCCAAGCCACAATTTTTCTACACCATGAGCAAATGCATACATGCCATGGGCCATACCTGCCTAGCACCCCACCTGCATCATACAAAACTCTACAACATTAACATAAATATGATTGCATGACAACCATAACAAAATCAAACATGTACCTATAGGGCTTGCATGAAACACTCAGACCAAGTCATAAATGTAACAAGCCATACACACTAGTCCTGGACCTGCAATACCAAACATGTCATGAGCCAATCATCCATGTTCATAAGCTTTCTGCATCACACTAACATGTGCACACACAACATGAACCATGCAACGACTACACACAAGCTCAGACTAACATTCCTGTTATCAAACATCAATCAAGCATCAAGGCATGTTCAATAAGAATCTTATAGCTTTCACAATATCAGTCCAAGGCAATAACAAAGATTTATATTTAATGGAATCATTGTGTTAGATAAGCCAGTTTAGTTCATAAGAAATCAACATGTTCAACAATTCAACACACCAGCAAACAAGGCAATTCAACATTGCAAAGCCACATTCCAAAGATTGCATCATTCAGAAAATATGATTCATTTAACCTACAATCTAACAGGACACTGACAAAAACCTATCAATTGAACTAACCTATCATTGAGAAAACTAACCTAACAACATTTCCACCTCATCAAGCTAATGACCTCACTAACTAACAGATCATATGCCAGTTGGACTACCTCGATTTCAACCCAAAATCAAAACAATTATAACTAACTAATCCACCTCGATTTCATACACATCTCAACTGAATCCTTGAACCTCTAACATAATGCACAAATCCCAACATTCTAACAACCTATAAAATCATTCCATCATTCATTTTCATAAAAAAAAAACCCGGATCATTCATCATGAAAGCTACAATTATTCCATCATAAATTCATCGTCTCTCACAAATCTCTCTCAAACCTTTCATCACACTTCTCTCTTTCTCCCATGAACACTCACCCTCATCTTCATCATTCATCAACCTTCACCTTCCTAGAACCTCTCACCTCATAATCCTCATCACCCTCACAACTCAATCACTCACCATAACCTCTCAAGCTTCACTCATCAATTCGACTCAATCGCAACATCAATAACTTAGGGGAAAAAGAAGAAGGATTCGGAGGAGAAGAAGAAGACTATGAAATCAAAAGCAAGAAAAGAGACTCAGAGCAAGAAGGACTTATTGAAATTTTTCCAACGTCTTCGGCAAGGTAACCTTATGAAAAGTCATTATTCACCATTTTCTTGATACCCTAATGTAGAGTGTTGAGAGAGGATTCAGAGCTCCAATCCATTGGGCTTTGAATCCTCAATCACGCTATTTAATTTCATGTAGAATAGTTAGGGTTCTTGATGCAATCTGATATGGTTAGGGCCTTAGAGTTTGAATTTCATGAAATTGATTAGGGATTTAGAGAGAGCATCATGAGACAAACAGGTTGATGGTTTCAATTTAGTGTTTTGATGGCCACCGCCACCGGAGGCGATTTTTGACGCGGTGGCCCATAATGGTTTTCACCCGAGTCTTGAACTCAACTTATTTTTGCCTGGCGCGTTATTTTCATTTTTAAATTCAATTTGAATTTTATTTTTACACGTGATGTATGGTGATGCTGAACACATGCTGAATTGTTTTGCCTTGTTTGATTATGGGCCTCATGTACATGGGCCTAGTCATTGTTACTGGACCATCACCATAACTTGCTCCATGCACCCCCATGCTCAAAGGCTGATTCAGTAGGCCTTTTTCCCCCGGCTCACGCGCATGGTTCACTGCCTTCACCTTAATTCCAGAATTAAACCCCCTGGCCCATGTTTGTTGTTTTATTATTTTCTTGATTATTTTCTTCATATTTTTTTATGATCTTTTAATTTCTTGTTAATTGATTTTATCATATTGATGTTAATATTTTTTCACCATATTAGAAATAATAAAATGCATGTTAATTGTTAGTTGATTTTCATGTAGGAATTAATATGATTAGGTTTAGTTTGTTTTACTAATCACTTCAAATACACCTTGAAATAAATGATTCAATCAAATTGGCAAACATGGTTTAGCATGAAATTAAAATCAAGATCATTTAAATTAACCTTAATTTTTCATTTAGATTGTGGTTATTTGGTTTAAATTGAAAATTCCATTTCAATTTAAGTGATGTATGCCTTGTGTATATCCGTCTCACTTGCCATGATCTTACCATCATTTTATCATCATGATCCATTCCTATTTGAATTATCATTTGTCATTTAGTATGTCCGTCTAATTCATTTGCTTTAATTCATATTAATCCCATATTTTTGTGCGTTTACACGACCTTTGAGATCTGAAGTTGGATCCAAGTTATTATGACCTTTAACCATTCACTTTGCCTTGTATTGTTTGAGGACACCATGACACTTGATTGTTTTAGGCATGGTACTTGGTTTGTAACTTGTTTAATCTCTATCTGTTACTTTCTATTATGTGGTTCCATCCTCCCATCATGGGTTATATGTCCCCCTCTCCCATGAGAGTGTAATAGTCTAGATTTATCTTTCTTTTATCGCTTTCATTGCATTCTAATTAAAAATATAAAATCAAAAGATAAATAAATCTTTTTCAAATGAAAAATAGCACACTTGATCCAATGTCAAGTGTTTTCTAAATTAAATCAAGTCAATTGCAACACGAGTGCTTGATCCAATGTCAAGTATCTCTTCCTCCATGCTATATCTTATTTTTATCCTTATCTTAATCCATTCTATTCCCATCTCAATCCATTCTTATTCATCAAATTATTTTCATAATAAAACTTGGATGAAAAGTGGGGTGTACACACTTGTGCACAACACTTAAGTACTTGGGTTGTCGGTCGTACCTAGCTTGGGGGCTCGATGTTTGACTTCCGTTCAAAACACTTAACAAATAAATGTGAGCCCAAATCATTACTCTAAGAGTGAAAGAGTGGTTAGGATGAAGATGTCCTCTCAACTCACGAGTATTCTGATTGTCGGACGTACTTAGCCGGTGGTTAGACGCCTGACTTCCTCTAAGTACCAATGATTAAACTCGTAACATAAACTTCATAATTATAATCCACCAAATACATTTTTCTGTCCTAGGGTAACATATAAACCCTTCACCTTCAACACTACAATGCTCATCTACAAGTCATACTTCACTTTCTTTTGGTTTAAATACCACCTTTTCGATTTAAACACCGAGCTTTTGGTTTAAACACCACCTTTCCGGTTTAGACACCGACCTTTTGGTTTAAACACAACCTTTCTGGTTTGGACACCGACCTTTTGGTTTAAGCACCACCTTTCCAGTTTAAACATCAACCTTTTGGTTTAAACACCATCTTTTCGGTTTAGACACTGACCGTTTGTTTTAAACACCACCTTTCTGGTTTAGACACCAACCTTTTGGTTTAAACACCACCTTTCCAATTTAAACACCAGACTTTTTTTAAACACCACCTTTCCGGTTTAGACACCGACCTTTTGGTTTAAAAACCACCTGTCCGGTTTAAACACCGACCTTTCCGGTTTAGACACCGACCTTTTGGTTTATACACCACCTTTCCAGTTTAGACACTGACCTTTTGGTTTAAACACCACCTTTCCGGTTTAGACACCGACCTTTTGGTTTAATCACCACCTTTCCGGTTTAAACACCGACCTTTTGGTTTAATCACCACCTTTTCGATTTAAACACCGACCTTTTGGTTTAAACACCACCTTTCAGGTTTAAACACTATCCTCTTTGGTTTAAACACAACATTCATATTGCTCTTTCAGTTTAAACACCACTATCATTGACCTTTCGGTTTAAACACTACTATCATTCCTACCTTTTGGTTTAAACACAACTCTTCCAGTTCAAACACTGAACCCTTTTAGTTTAAACACCACCTTTATCCAACCTTTCGATTTAAACACTACCATTTAGTTTAAGCACTAGTTTCATTCACAACCCTTTGGTTTAAATACAACTTTCATTCATCCTTTAGTTTAAACATCATTACCCGATTCAAACACCATTTGCCCACTTATATCACTTTTAACTTTATCATTGGTTCAAACACCATTTGTATCTCTTGTCAGGTTTAAACACCAATTCTTCAATCTCATTTTCCTTTGTTTTCTTAGCTCCACGAACTACGAAGCTCTGACCTTCTAATTGCACAGTGAGAATATGTAGACACGAGGATCCAAATTCTTCGCGAGCACCCTAATTATTAATTCTTCATTAACATTTATTTATTCTTTCCCATTCATCAATCATTATAATCCTTTTGAAACCAAATACTTTATCTCTTTAGACTCCATGCATATCCTTTTAGGGAAATTCCAATGTCCATCCTTATGAACCAATAGATGGCTGCCTTGATGTCAAACACTTAATTTCTTTGTTTTCTGGCTTGATGCCTGTTTACTCTTAGGTTCAGAGTTTATTCCTTCATGGATTCAATATACCATTCTCCTTTGGTTTCAAACTGTTTGTTCCCTACACTAATATATTATTTCCTTGTACCAAATATCATGTTCCTTTGGATCCCATACATATTCGTTTAGGACGATTTAATCGGAGTCCACCTTGTGAACCAAGAGATATTTGTCTTGATGCCAAACACTTAATTTCTTATTTTTTGGCCAATACGCCTGTTTACTTTTTGGTTCAAAGTTCATTTACCTTTATGGGTTCCCATGCTACCATTATCTTTTGGTGAAAGTTATACTTTTCATCACTTCTTATTAAATCAATCTTTCCGTTCTTATTTCACATTAGATTCATGAACTACGGAGCTCTAACTTTCTCATTGCATGATGAGAATAAGCAGGCATGAGGATGTGAATCCTTGGCAAGCATAATCATAATTATTCTTTCCTCTGTCCTATGTCTCCATTCACATCTTTCATGACCCGTCATCTATCTTCAATCATAGCCATTCACCTCAATGACATACTTTTTGGAACCAAATACTATATTTCTTTTGTCCACCTTTGTACCAAGAGATGTTTGCCTTGATGCCAAACACTTAATTCTCTTTGTTTTCGGCCCAATCATATATAGTGGTTACATGCCTTAGGCTCCCCACATATTGGTTAATGTCACCTTTACTCTTAGGTTTCAAATACCATTTATGTTATGGATTCCAACAATACCTTTACCTTTGGTTCCAAACTATACCTCTTTAGTCACTTTTATCCAAATCTTTCAGTTTCTTTCTACCTTGATTATTTCTCTCTATCACTCCATTTAGTATCCATTATTCACTATTCACTATATTTATTCAAGATCTATCTTCAAGCATAACTGTTTATCTTAGTGACCTATTGTCTCCCTTTGAGCCAAATACACTATTTCTTTGAGCTCACTCCAATGTCTACCTTTGAACCGAGAGATGTTTACCTTGATATCAAACACTTAATTACCTTTGTTTTTTACCATGCCATATATATTCGTTATATGCCTTAGGCTCCCCACATAATGGTTCATGCCAGTTTTCCTCTTGGGTTCAGATCTCATCCTTTTTTTGGAGTTAAACAACACTATTCTTTGGTTCAAACAATATTTGCAATCACACTTCTTTCATCTCCCACCATTGGTTCTATGAACTACGGAGCTCTAAATTCCTTATTGCACTATAAGGATACGTAGGCATGAGGGCCTTAATCCTCAGCGAGCACGTTATCTATTTCTCCTTCTTTTCCTTTATTCTTTTGCGAGTAATCCTTAGATATAACACCCATTCGAACAAGAACAATCAAAATGATTCCCGTTGAATACAATGGATGTGAGGGGTACTAATACCTTCCTATTGCATAACCGACTTCCTTACTTGTTTCTCTTCCCCTGGGTTTTGTCGATGTTTTCCCTTTCCTTCGAGAATAAATAAAGTTCGATGGCGACTCTATTGTACCTTCGAGCGTGCGACGCGTTCGGGTATATTCCCGCTAGCTTCATCACCAAAACCTTATAACAAAAAACATCTCACAATTGGAACAACTAAGCATATCTAGCATCATCAAAACAAAACACAACCATTTTCTTCCTTCAGGAAAAAACAACAACAACCAAAGTTCAAAAAAGTGAAAACAAAGCAAAGAAGAAGAAGAAAGTGTAAAACAAAACTGGATTAGCCCCGCACGAATGACAACCGCTTGAACCACCTCTAGCCTTTCAGACTGTCGCCGTTCCCCCTGTCATGGGTGATGCAAAGCCTCCACCCTCATTGCGCCAACAATCTTCAACATCGTTTCCGCCTGCGACCGGTACCCCCTGCTTCCACACACGTCTCCGTGGCCAGCCACATCTCCGACGAACCTTCGCACGAATCTGTGATCTCCTCCACTTGCAAATCCATATTTGTTTCCAAGCTTATGGTAAACACCTTTTTCCTTTAGTTCTGATTTGAATATGTTAATTCCTTTCATGAAGTTGTGATGTTTGAAAGGAGAAAAAAATTTAAGGAATGAATTTGGAAATGTTTGATTGAGTTTAGCTCACCATTGTTTTGAGAGTTTGGTTGAGAGGAATATCAAGAGAGAGAGAAAGAGAGATGGCTTAAGTTTTGAAAAACAAAAAAAAATTGTTTTAGTTTTCCTCTATATGCAATTCACGATGGGAAGAGGAAGATGAAGATTTGTTTTTTATTTCATTAGCATTGCCATATGTTGCAATATAAGTGAAATTTTTCATATTTTGGAAAAAATAAAACTCCCCCCTCTCCAAGTAGTATGCCCCTTTCCTTTTCTTTTAGTTTTTTATTTATTTTTTTATTTATTATTTAGTTATTTATTTTTGTATTAAATTAGGCTTTTAGTATTTATTTTGAGTTGGACCCAATTGATCTTGATGTTTACACTCCTAATTCATTATACACCCCACTTTAATTTATTTTTATTTCCTTATTTTTACCACCATGATTTAATTAGATAACTAGGTTAATTAATTTCTTGATTAATTAATCATTCTTGTACAAATTATTTAGCTACTCTTTTTATCCATAAAATGATTAGTTAGTTAATTTCCTTTGTTAACCAATTAATTTGATTCGATGCAATTTTACGCTTTATGATAATGCGACCATATGATCATTCATCTGAAACCTTGTAAATAATCGAACTCGACGTTTCCCCAATTTCACATTCATATCAATTTCAAAAGCAAATAAAATGCTCGATTAACATTGAGCCGATTTTTCTAATCACTTCAAATAATTTCATAATCAAATGTCGAGTATCTCTTCTACTTAATTCAAATTCTTTTGTAAATCAACTTCAAACACTTGATCCAACATCAATTCGTCCATTTTCAAAATCGTTTTCATAATAATCTGGAATAAAAAAAATGTGATTTTGTTTAGACATCTTCCCTTCCCGAATACTAGAATACTGCTGTAGAGCTGACTATTTGGGTATTTGTCTTCCTAATAAAACACTATAAGGTAAACGAATCTTGATTCGTCACACATTTTCTTAATAACATTTTTGGATGAAAAGAAGGTGATCTAGTTTAGACCACTTCCCTTCCCGAGTATTTGGATACTGGTGTAGAGCTCCCTACTCAAATACTCCTCTTCACCTAAAATCAACTTAACCAATCAAACTTGTTTTTCGCTCTTGCGCGATTTCAAAAACTTTTTTTCCAGAAACGGGTATGCTTTATACATTTCGACGCGAAATAAACAAAGACTTCGGCCTCCAAAATGAGAAGCAAGTAAAGGTTTAATTTCTCAAATGCAATCTAAGCATCTCTCTTTAAAAGAAACTAACAAACAATTCCTTTTTTACACAGAACTATATAGCCTTAAGTTCTCAATTGCACCAGGAGATATGTAGGAACATAATTTTAAAATCTTGTCAGACACAATAGTAAAAAACATAGGTTTAGTCCTTTTATTTTTTCTCGTTTCTTGCATAATAAGTAGAAGATCATAAGTAAATATCATGCTAACACTCATTCAAATAACTAACTAAATAGGTACCGTTGAGTACAACAGATGTGAGGGGTGCTAATACATTCCCCTTGTATAACAGACTCTTGAACTCGATTTGGTTATGACGACCATTTCTTTTTCTTTAGCGAGTTTTATTCAATATTTTTCACTTCCTTTAGAATAAATAAAGATCAGTAGATACTATTTTTTTAATCCGAGCGTGCGATGTGCTCATGTGTTTTTTCGCGCCATGACACTTACATGATGTTAAAAGCTCTCAGTTGGTTGAGGAGGTGTCTATAGTTAAAAATCCATTGTTGGTTGGGAAGTTTCCATTGTAAAACTTCAATCCGTGTAAAAGGAGGTTCGACCAAAAACCCAATCAAGATATCTGATCCTAGTGAAAACTCTTAAGAAGGAATTATTGGGGATAGGAGTATGTCACTTAATTAAACCAAACCTCTATAATTCTCTAGTTCATTCCTTTCATCCCTTAATTCATTAATTTTCCATTTTCTTGTTTCTGCGGCTGTTTACTCTATTTGTTTTACAAAAGTGTTTTAAACTTTGTTTTTATAAAAGATTTTTTCTTGAAAATGAATTTTCAATCCAACGCAATTCACCCCTCTGTTGTGTTTGGATTCTAATATCCGACACGTGGCATCAACGTCTAACTACCATTTAAGACTAATTATCTCAGAAGGAAGATCATGACTACAAACCCTTAGGTTTTTAACATGATTCTTTTCATGGATACACCTCCACAGTTTGATGGTGATAGGTTTGAATTGTGGAAAGTTAGATTTGAAAATTTTAACAAAGCTGTTGGTTTAGAATGTGGGACATTTTAAATAATTGTTTGTTTATGCCTACCTTCCTTTAATGTTAAGGTAGTAATTAAATCCATCTCTGATTGGGACGAAAAGGATAAGAGAAAATTCAAACTTAGTTTTAAAATCAAACAGTGTTTGGTAAGTGCTTAAAGTTATAAGGAATTTGATTATGTATTTACTTATGAGTGTGACTAGGAAGTGTGGGACATTTTTGGGATGATTTATGAAGTTTATCCAAGTATCGAGCAAGTGAAAATGAACACCCAAATCCAAGAAGTTCAAATGTTAAATGAATATTAGAGTAATTCTCATAGGTGATACTTAACCATTGAAATCCTTGGGGGATATATTAGAATTTGTATTTTAAACAACTCTCAAAGGATTAAGAACTGGAATAAGAAATATCACCCAAGTCTCAATTTGAAATATGGTACTGTGTTTCTTAAGTTTTAGGAAGAATTTAAAAAGGAAAAAGTCACCAAATTGGTCCAACTTTTGAAGGATGAAGATATCAGCTCAAGTTCGTTAGAAGAATCTTTATTGAAAGAATCTTTTGAAAAAGAATTTGAATTGACCCTAGTGGTGTCCTTCAAATGAACGATTTCGATAGATGAATGATCATCTAAAGAGTCGTCATCCTATGAATGTGATGAGGAAGCTACCATGATAAATGATGAAGCAACTTCATTTAATGAAATAAGAGATGATGAAGAGTCAATATCCAAAAGAAATTGTGAAGAGTAATCTTCAGGAAGAATCTTCAAGGATTCTTAATATCAAGTTTCCTATGAAGAAGGAAATGATGAATCAATGTAGGAAACACCGATAAATCCTTATATTGATTTTTGCAGAGACGTCTTCAAGAAGATACTCGATGATACATTAGAAGATTCTTATGAAATGCCTCCTCAAAAGGAAGGATATGATGAAGAAGATGATGTGTACCGCAAAGCTTAAAAGGAAGATGACATTGATGTAACTTCTCTAATTCATAATAAATTATTTAAGCTTAGTATTAAGCTCTCTATAGAAAATGAGAAATTAGAGAATAACATTATTGATCTTAAGGATTGTGCCTAATTCTTGGAAAATAAGAGTAAGATTCTTTGTGAACAAATTTCTAGCATAAAAAGAAAATTCTTAAAATCCAATAAATGTGATTCTTGTGATTTGTTGAAAAATGAAGTAACTTGTTTGCATAAAACCTTAGAGAAATTGACTAAGGGGAAAAATATGCTAAATTTAATTCTTTCCAGTCAAAAAGCTTCATTTAATAAAAATGGCATAGATCATAAACATGATAAATCACATGATAGGAAGAAGTTTAATTGCCATATCTTTAAATGCAAGTTTTGTAATAAGTTTGACCATCTTGATACATTTTGATTGGATAATTTAAAAGGGTCAAAAGGAAATACCTCTATACCCCTTAAAAGGACTAACACACCAGGACCCAAATAGATTTGGGCACCAAAGGTGAAAACCTAATTTGGTTTGCAGGAAGTGTGTTGCAACTTTGAAGGTGCTTATTTAAAATTTGATAAAGTTGTGCAAATAATGTGTATATTGTGAGAAAAGAAAGAAATTTGTTGATCCTTAGGGATCTTGATAATGTAGCTATTAGCATAGATGGTGGTGTTCAAAAGTTGTTCGTGGGCATCGATGGTGATGTTCTACAATTGCTTGTTAAAGTGTCAATGATAATGCTCAACTACATCATTGTTAACATTGGTGTTTTGGACCCAAATATTGGTTGGCATTAATGGTAGTGCTCAACAGTCTTGATGGTCCTGTTGATTTTTGAGTCTAAGGATTGTTGGTGATTGTATTGTATCAATTTTTTTTTGCCAACTCATGTATCAAGTGATACATGGAAATGGACTTTTGATGATTTCTCGTCGTTCCCTCTTGAGGGGGATTTTTTTCTCAATTTGTATTAAGGTTTTGAGGTATTACACTTAATAGAGGTTGGAAAAATTGGAAAAATTTGATTGACTCTATAAAAAGTGGTTTACTAAATGTCTAGTCATTTAATTTTTTTACAAACCTTTCGACTAAGTTTAAAGCATTTTTTTAGCAAATGAGTGCCACATAAAATCAAAAGAGGTTCCAAAAGCAGTATTCCAAGGTCCAATGTCAATCCAAGGCCCAAAAGGAGCAAAAGAAATTGAAAATGCCTTAATAATCGATTATACCCAAGGCTTAATTGATTAGGGCAATTTTAATATCAAAATTCAAAATTTCACTCCATATAATCGATTAGACCTATAGTATAACCGATTATTGCATTGATCATAATGCGCCAACTACAATCAAATCACAAGGGAGTCTCTAAATTAATGTCCTAATCGATTATCAAGTTAGATAATCGATTAGAAACAAACAATATAAATAGGTATTGCCTTCTCCCTCATTTATCATCCTTCTCTTGCAATCTTTTTCTTCTTTATTCTTGTTCTCTCTGTGTTTGTGCATTACCTCTTGCCATTAAGGATGAGAATAGGTCATGCCAACTAACAGGGATCTACGACCTAGCCTACACAAGCCCAAGGCAGGTCAGGTTTTCTTAAATAGAAAATGCCTAAGTTTTTTTTATAAGCCTATTTAGTAAAAAAAGCTAGGCCATATGCCATTAAAAAAAGCCTTTTAAGCCTATCAGACTGACCTATTTTAATATATATGGATAAATTTGTTATTATTATTATTGTTATTATTATTATTATTATTATTATTATTATTCTTGTTGTTGTTGTTGTTATTATAATTATAATTATTATTTTGTACTTTGAATTGAAATACAAAAATAAAGTTTACTTATGTTGAAGAAATTATGAAAATAAGTTGAAAACACCTTATGAAAAATATCATAATTTGTTTTCATAAGTCTTCTCAAACAAATATTATCATAAAACTTATGCTAGTAGGTAAATTCGAATAAGTCAATGAAATTTTTTGTCTCTTTGATTTTTTAATCTTTTAGTCTATTTAACATTAGTTGAATTGTTTATTTATAAATAGTCAAATGAAATAAGCTTTTAAGTAGGCTAATAGGTCAATCAGGCCTTCGAAAAGGCCAAGCTCGGGCCTAAAAGTAAGCATATGATATGCTATAGACCATACTTAGAGTTTGAATGTTTTTAGCAGGCCAGGCTCAGGCTTGGCAAAGCCTAGGTTGAACCAACCTATTTCCACCCCTAATTTCCATTATCATCATATAAGAAAACACTACTTTTCATTAAATTTCACATGAGCAAAAGAAATACAACAACACAAATTCTTACATTCAATATTTCTAAACATAAGTGAAAAGAAAATATAAACCTAAGTATGACACTCCACTCCTTGCAATCTCTCAATCAGTAGGAGGCAAGTTCTATCACGCTAGGATGCTCAATACTTCTTTAATGGAGGGAGAATAGAAGAAACTCACTATTGGTTCACACTTCTTCTTCTTCTTCAATAAGATATTTTTTAGAGTAATTTCTCAAGTTTTCAACTTCTGAACCTCCTTCCATTTTTTCTAAGAGGTTCCTTTTATACCCTCTAACTTTTAGGGTTATGTCTTATCATTGGATCATGGGCCTTGTTGATATTCCCTGTTTCTTTCCCAATAAACACAACATAATCCTTCTTATTTCCTTTAAATTTGCTTCATGTAGTACAATTTCTAGCATGCAGGGGACAACACGTCTTGTGGCAGGTCTGTTGCATAGACAGATACAAAGCGCACAATTATGTCCATATAAGCTTTTGCAAAGTTTTTTCTTGTAGTGCTTGATCTTATCCATCCACATTTCCAACTCGCTTGCACTCCAATCTTGACATTGTTGCAACACTTTCCCTAATTCTATAGACCTTCAGTCCTTATAAACTCTTATGCATATATGAATTTGCTGAAATTTGAGGTAAAAATGACACTCCCAGTCTGTCGTGCCAGAACTTATCACACATCAGTCCTACAGAAGTGACAAACACATAAAAAAATTACAAAAGAGAGCACATATTATTCTTTTCACAAAATGACTTAAAATAACAAAATGAACTTAAGTTATCCTAATAAAGATTACTAATAACAAAATAAAATCAATTGTGAAGGGCTTGAATCACACACAAATAGTGAATTATCAGAACTCAAAGATTTTCAAGGCTCATTAGTAGGATTCTCAGGCGAAGAAGTGCAGGTGAAGGGTTATATCACCCTAAAGACTGTGTTTGGGGTTGAAGAGAGCGCAAGGATTATCAAGGTAAGATATCTTGTTATAGATGTGCCTTATTAGTTTAATATAATCATAGAGAAATCTACTTTTAGTTAGATGAGAGTGTCATATCGACTCTTTACATATGCATGAAATACCTACTACCCAATGGGCAAGTTATAGTTATCCAATGGGACAAGGAGACTTCTAGGAGGTGTTACCTAGATAGCTTGAAGCTGAAGAGGGTGACTATGGTTGTGGTCTACACCTACAAGTCATAAACACAATAAAAAAAAGTTGTAGACTTGACGTAAGAAATAGAACCACATAACATATCTCTCAAGAGTGAAGATTTAGCCTCCCTGTTTCAGAGAACCGTGAAGGTGGTGGATGAAGAGGATACTCAGAGGCCATTGATTTATTTAGGTGTTATGCCATGTTTTGTTTAGTTTAAATTTATTGTTTGGATTGGTTAAGGTGAGGTGTCACCTTTGTCGAGTGTATGGTTTGTTTTTAGACATTCTATATTTCTAGTGAGGGGCACTATTTCCCCCTATGTTTTATAGTAATATGCATGGGTTTTTAATGAGGCACCTCACGTTATTATATAAATTTTGAAATAATGTTGCTCTTATTTTTGCAGGAATTAAGAACTAGAGTTGAGAATCTTATCAAAACAACCCATGAGGCAAACTTTTATACTGGATCCTCAAGGAGGAATCCTTTCCTCCCACGAGGAAAACACTTATGTTGTAGCCTCATTCCTCTTATAAGGAAATTACTTATGCTGGATCCTCATGGAGGAATCCTTACTGCCCATGAGGCAACCTTTTTTGTTGGATCCCCGTGGAGGAATCCCTGCCTCCAATTACTTCAGCTGGATCCTCATGGAGGAGTCTTTGCCACCCATGAGGGGATCACTTATGTTGGAACCTCAAGAAGGAATCCTTGCCTCCAATAAGGCAATTACTTATGTTGGATCATCATGGAATAATGCTTTCCTCCCACGAGGCAATTACTTATGTTGGATAATTATGTAGGAATCCTTGACACCTTACTGAGTCATACAATAGTAAGAAACTAGTTCAAAGCATTCTAAAAAAAGCATTAAACTCAAGGAATAAGGAAAAGGAATCTAAGGCCATCACTTCATTAAAAAACCATAAGGGGGGAAAAGTACAAAAGAAAGCCCATTAGGGTGGCATTAATTTTTGTTCCTTTTGATTAGCCACGTTATGCAAAACAAAATGGAACATACAAGATGTTTTAATGAAGAAAAGGACACATGTGGGAAACGATGGTACAACATGTGTGCAACATTTGGCCTTGGTCAATAGGCCATGGTTTTTGTTATTTTGAGCGAAAATTTAGTTGTGTTTCAATCAGATTTGTTACTATCTTTTAGCAATGTGTTAATTAGATTTGTTTGTGAGATTGAATAAGATCAAATATAATTATTTAGATATTTAAATTTGAATCAAAACAAATCAAATATTTTTGTTGGATGTGTTTAAAAAACAAATAAAAACATAATCCTCTATAAATTTGGACGTGATAAAATCTTATGCCCATTGGAGAAAAGCCCAGAATTTGCATTGCTATTTAAGGAGACTCAAACCTAACATCTGAAGGCGTACACAAGTAATGAAGAATATTTGTGTTAGGGTTTCTATTTTGAGTCCTTTTTTGTGTTATTATTTATGCACCACTCTAGCGCCTGCATTCATATCTAAAGGCATCGAGATTAGTTTGATAGTTGAGTTGTAATTCAAAAATCAATATTGTAATTATTGTATTGATCACTAAGATTAGTGATTGAGAGAAAGTGAGAGGGGTCTCATATTTAGGGGGAGTCCTAAATAGAAATACACAGGTAGAATTAAGAAGATGGTCATTTAACTAGGGTTGTTCATCTAAGACACTTTGTATTAATTCTATTTAGAGTGAGTTTACTTTCTTGGGTTGGAAGCCCCCAAGACGTAGGTGACGTTGCACCAAATAGGGTTACCAATTTTTTTGTGTTCTTTATTGCTTTATGATTTATCGTTATGTTTTATATTATCTATAAATTATGGTATAAGATGTTAAACATATTGTCTTAGGCATATGGTCCAACATCAGTCCTCTTGAGAACAAAATTACAATTAGTATCAAAGCATGTACCCTGTTCTGTTTGGTTGTGTTCCAGAGTTTTTATTTTGTTTAGAGGAGCAGTTTATAATCCAAAGGTTTTTTATGATATTAAGAATTCTCCAAAGAATAGAGTTGAAGACAATTATGAAGACCAAGTATATTATGATACTAAAGAAAATCTCAGACTTGCTAAGATCTTTAGTAAAGTCATGAGAAAACTAGATATGAGATCTAGGAATATAGTCTCTACAAATTTTCAAGACAATCAACAACAAAATTTTAAGAGGTGTAACTTTCAGCGTAAAGGAATATGTGGTGAAAATCTCAACTGGATCCAATGTCTTAAATGCAAATATTTTGTACATATTCAAGGTGAATGCTCAAGTTTTCCAAGGAATCAAAGAAAAATCTATAATGTCACTAATGACAAGGAAGGTGAACCTAATCAAGTAAACAAATTTGTGACTTTCACTACACACATCAGAGACGGGAAAGGTGCTATATATACTGACGAGCCATCAAATTCAAAGAATATGTGTGTTACTCCTATTCAAAAAACAGAATGCACGATGTCAGGTAACATTTCTCAACATCATGTCAAACATCATTACAAGTGCATTAATTTGTTCCACTCCGTTCCATCGTACTATTGTAAACTGTGTGGTAGACGACCACATTATCAACATATGTATTCCCACTAGATTGAGAAGTCTCATAGACATCATCAACAAGTTTGGTGTGACAAACCTAATATTCATGTTCATAGTGCATGTACCTCCCACAAGAATGTTGAAGAACATATTCCTGAATTCATGGATGGCATTTTGGATACACAAACTAAGTTATGGCACAAAAAGCATGGGAGTACGAATAACTTTGTTGCATAGAAAGTTGTCTTCTGTATATCTAATATAAAAAATGAAGAAGGTAAAATTCCTGACGTGTGTCAAGTTGGGAAGCAAACCAAGATGTCATAAGATGTTTTAAGATCTTACTCGTGTTTCTGAATGACCACTTATGGACTTTATGAGACTCATGCAAGAAGTTGTCATTAAAGGGAAGGCTGATGGTCAGGCCATAGGTCCTCTCAACATTGAACAACCAAATGTGGTTCAAAAGAAGAAGCTAAATAAGGATAATGATTTTGGAAATTCTTCATATTGGGGTCCCTCTTAGTGTGTTAAATTTCAGTTATAAGCTATATGTCAGGAAACATGTTCTAGACACTGTTCCCCACAATATTCCATATTTTGACAAGTATGATATGTCTGCTGGTGAAAACGTCCTTGATAAAGATGCGCCATACATCCTATCTGACATGTTAGAGATAAAGTCTCAAATTGATAAAATGGGGATGTGACCACTGAGAATAATTTTGTGAGTAATGATGATCATGTCTGTGAAGATTTTGAGGTTGATATTGGTGTATCCCATGTTGATGTTGTTAATAAAAATAAAAATAAAAGAAAATTTGCATCAAAAGGAAAGAAGGCTCATGCACTAGAAGATGTGGAGGAAGATGTTAATGACAACTTGAATTACAAAGAGGTGCATATGAATAAGAAAACTAATGATAAAGGACAACTTATAGCATAATACCATTCTTAAATCAAAGGGGTTGGGTTTGATGAAGCTTATACTCCTATTGCTCATCTTTAAACTATCTGAATGTTGCTACGTTTGTCTTATAGCCTTATGTTCACATGTTATCAGACGAATGTGAAAAAGTGAATTCCTCAATAGGTACTTGAATATGGAAGTCAATCAGGATGTTAGTAGTTATGCCACTAACATTGGTGGTGTCATTGAGAAGGATGATTATGTGGAAGTATGTCTTGATGCTTGTACTGATGTCAAAAACATTTCTGCAATTTCCTCAGCAAAAGTCTGGAGTCAATCTGAAAGGATTTTAGGAATAAGGAAATATTTGAATAATTATGGCATTCCAAAGAAGACATCTAAGAAAAGGCATGAAAAATATGTTGTAGTTATGAAATCTCACATAGTTGTATGAAAGGCTTAACAATTAGAAGAAAGGCTAGTGGTAAGTCTGGAGGTGTTTCTTCTCTTGTCAAGCCTAAGGATTATCAATATGGTAACAAATATGTCAACCATAATGTGTCAGACGACTTGTATGACATGTTAGTAACTGAGTTTCTAACTCAGAGGAAGGATGAGCAAGTTGCCAAGCTTGATGAACAAGATGTAGTACTTAATGTTATACCTCTTTATATGATTGTACTAGTTGATGTTCCAAAGATAAGATATAAGGATACTGATATTAAAAAGGAAAAAAATCCAAAATAAAGTAAGTGGAAAGTAAAGTTGTGGAGAAGAAGTTTCTAAATATAAATCTTGTACACTCAAGTGACTCTGAGACAAATGCTGAAGATGTCCTAGACACTGTGCACACTGTAAGGAGAAAGGTTGGTGGGAAAAGAATTCCCGTGAATGTCTCATCTACTCACATGGATAATTTTTTATTTCATTCTGGAACAAGTGTTCAAAAGTGGAAGTATGTTTTCCAAATAAGGATTTTTGGTGAAAGAGAGTTAGGTAAAAAAGCTCTTGATTGTAAAGATATTGTGGAGTTGCTAAAAGTAACTGGGATAATGAAAACTGTAGTTGATGTTCGTCCTTGCTATGAAAATCTAGTTAAGGAATTCATTATGAACATTACTGCTGAGTGTAATGTTGAAGGAAACAAGGAGTATAGAAAGGTGTATGATAAAGGAAAGTGTGTGAAGTTTTACCTTTAATTATTAATGATTATTTGGGCATAAACAAGTCTACGGGGTCTAATAAGGTTCTCTCTATTGATAAGATTATGACCAAGGAAAAGGAAGTTAGAAGTGAGGAAGAAGAGGAAACTACAAGTAAGGATGAAGAAGACCATTATGTTTAAGCATTGAAGTATAATGAAATTATGGAGCTTTTTAGTGATGCTCAATTTTTGAAGAGAATGCTGAATGTTGGATTTGGTTATCTTAAGTTGATAAAGGAATTTATGGCAAAGAATGATGGTATTCCTCACGGGTTGTTGAATTTCAAGAACAAGTTGTGTGGTGGGAAATATGTCCTAGACATTATGCCTTATAATGTTCCTGTTATTGATGAATCTAGTTTTGGTAATATGCTAAGTCTGCAATCAAAAGCAATCTATTGTTGCATCACTAGTTTTCTATACTAGGTAGGAACTCATGCTACCTTAAAATGTGGAGAATGTTGTCTTTGTCAATTGGTTAAACATTTTGAGTGTCAAGGAATCCAACCATTCATTGGTGTTCAGTCAAAGGGGAAAATCACGTCCTTTCAAAGAATAGGGGAAATACCAATTGGATGCTCCTAAGAGGGGCATAGTAACCACCCCACGAGTCCAAGGATACATGCCTAATAGGTCTCTATAAATGCCTCAAACTCAGAGTTGACAAGGACATTCAGTTCACTCAAAAATCACATAGAGATGTAGCTTTTCACTATCCTTTTGTAAGCTTTCTCTAACACCAACAACAACCTTAAACCCTTTAACAACCTTACACAACTATGGGTTGTAACTCAATGTACTTTTATAAAGTACAACATTCATGCATTTTTCCAAACAAGATAGCCAAATACATACAAGATAAGTCTTTAGATTCATGAGTCACAATGACTTTAGATTACCATATGTGACTTAGACATCTAAGGACTCTGTTAATCAAATCTTCATTTAGATTTTTTTTCCTAGAGTTCTCATATGATTGACAGTATGAATAATACATTTTCCCATGTGTTGAATATTTTCCTCAAGATTCATTCTAAATAAATTGTACTCATGGGTCAATGCGTTCATTCTAACCATTTTTACCTTGGTCATACCATCACAAGTAAGTTGAAGGGTGTGTCACATTTCTTTTTGCAAAGTTACAATGTGAAACATAAAAAAACTCATACATGCCTAAAGCAATAATGATGATTTTTTTTGCTTTCACATTATACTACACTTTTTCCTTATCCTCTTTAGTCCTAATTTCTCTAGGGTTTTTTCCACAACATCATCAACTAGATGTGTGGGAACAAAGGGACCATTTTTTTACAACAACCCAGGTATCATAATCCATCCTCTTTAAAGACTATCATCTTCTCTTTATAATAAGCATGCCTCTCTCCATTAAAGAACGGGGGTCTGTTTAGTGAATCGTTTGAAGTCACTGCTATCGCTTGAGATGGTTAGTCTTATAATAGGATTTAGACTTCGATACCACTTATTGAACAAGTGACTCCAAACACAAGAAGGGGGGGGGGGGGGTGAATAAATATATTTGGTTTTTAAAAACTTTTTAGAAAAATGTTGGTTTTAAGTTGATTGATTTTAAGAAGAAGGTAAAAGCAGAGATTAAGCATTTGAAAATACAAAAGACTAAAAAAGAGATATAATTAAGAGAGATCACACTAGAAATGACCATGATACGACCTTAAACCATGTGGCCTACTCCAGTCACTGACATTTTTCTCTTGAGATTTCCACTATATAAAACTTGAGAGCTTTTACACATGTTCAGCCCAATAACTTTTCTTACACCAAGCTTTTTACAAGTTTATCTTGCAACCTTTAAGTTAATTATAAATTCATAAGAAAAGCAAACTCGTGAGTAAATAAATTCAGCATAACAACATAAATGTACAACTCTCAGATTAAGCTTTCACTTTCTCAGCACTAAGGCAATTTCTAGTGAATAAAACTAATTGTAGAAGGAGAATGAGTGAGATATAAGTATAGATTGTCCAAAAAATTCGTGCTTCAGAAGTGATTAAAATAATCCTTTATATAGTAAAAAAGTTAGCTAAAAAGGTATCAATCCATGGGTCTGACATCTATAGAATTGATTAGAAACAATAGTCTAATCTGTTGAACATGTGACTTCTCGCACAAGAGGGGGGGGGGGGGGGGGGTTCCGATAAACATGGTTTTAAATAAAATCATTTTTAAAGTTTTAATATTAAGCTGTGGAAAAATAAAATTTGTGGAATATAAATTGCGGAAAGTAAATAGTTGGGGGAAAAGAGAGAACATCGAGAATTATAGAGGTTTCAGTCAAACAAGGAAAAAAACCTACTCCACTCCCCTAAAATTAATCTTGAGAGAATCCAATAAACTTGAGAACTTTTAATAGGTTATACTCACGGTCCCTCCTTATACAAGGAAAAATAAAGCTTAAGGTTGACTTCTAACCAAACAACAAACAATGAAGTGAAATAATGAGTCTTGCTTCCAAACAGCGGATCAAAACAGTTAGTCCCTTTGCTACTAATATTTTAGAGAGATTAGTCTTCAAGCTTCTAAATAAACTTTACAAGATTTTAACACCGAGCTGAGCTTACAAACCTTAAACCTTGGTTTTACTACAGGCTAACAAAAAACCGGAGATAATTTAATACCAGGCTAATCTCGAACTTTATACCTTGGTTGTATCACGGGCTAACCAAAAACCTAAACAAGCTTTTGTCACGGGCTAAGATTTAACCTTTACTTGGTTTTTCCACGGGCTAATCAAGAACCTATGAAAGCTTTTATCATAGGCTGAGCCTTCAAACCTAAACAAGGGTATGATCACACAATCCCCAAACCAAAGCTTCTACGAGTTTAGCTTCTAACCCAAATAAGTCCTAATTTGATAAAATGTTCAACCAAGGTATAAAAACAAATTCCTTGGGGAACTTCTAACATTACCCTTCCAGAAATACAACTTCTCACTTGAAAAAATAACTTTCTCGAAAAGCACTTCAACTAAAACTTAGTGAGAGAAAGTAAAAGAAAAGTTTAGAGAGAGAGAGAAGTATGAAATGAATCTCAGTGCTAGATGTTTTGAAATGAGGGAAGGGAAATTTATTTATAGGCTAGAGGTTGGCTAAAAAAGGAAATTATTTTTAATGTGTTTTAAGACTTGACAATCGATTGACAACATGCCTCAATTGATTGGTTGGTTATTTTATAATCTATTACCAAGTTAAAAACTTAAAGAAATATTTCTAGCCGTTACCATCATTAAAATGTTGTCCTAACCGATTAGGGCACATTTTTAAAATTTCCCAATCGATTATAATAAAGTGCCAATCGATTGGCAAATAGAAAACTTTGCCCAAATCTTTTCAAACAACTTCCAACTCATCTGGAACGACTCCAAGATATTTTTGAATGTATTTCTTTGAGGAAAACTAGTTTAAAAAATGTTTTCATTTGTGTGTGATTTTAACCAAGCACTTTTACGAAAATTCCCTTTATGCATTACAAGGTTTTCACTCAGGTTACTTAAGGAAGAGCTTCCTTGTACTTCAAGACTTTGTCATATACCTTCCTTTGTGTAGACACTTGCTTGAGTTTACTTGAGATAAGGCTTAAGTTAACTTCCATTATGTTGCCATCATCTAATAGTAAAGTCTAATAAACCCTAATTTTTTGGTTTGCATCTTTAACCGCTTAACCGCTTATACTTGACTTGTCATAGTCATATGTCATCATTAGGCAAAGGTTGTCATCTTAAAAAGTAGAATAGTCATCCTTTTTAAAATCATACCACCTACAAAACAAGGTTCCACATAATCGATTAGACTAAGTCATAAAAATAAACCTTAAACATGTTTGCTCGTTAATTGATTAAAAATCTTTGTAATCGATTAAGAGGTGAAATCACTCCTTATATTGAAAGCTCTAATCACTTAGACTTCAATTTTAGGTTTCCTAATTGATCATATTTTCTTATTAATTGATTAAGCACTTTCCATGGTTGGCTTTTAAAAGAAATAAGAAATATATGAATAATTTAAAAATAGTTTTAGTGCATGTGTTCATTTTCTTAGTACCTCAAGACATATTCCTGCTTATTTTACGTATTACAGATAAAAATACCAAGCTCTAGAGTAAATAAATGAATAGTTTAACATGGTTTTAGTGAATTTGTGAATTTTCGTAGTACTTTAAGACTTACTCATTCTTATTTTAAGTAGTACTGATAAAAAACAATACTAAAACAGTTAAACGCGGGATCATACAAGCTTTCACATCTTTAGTTCCTTTTAGTGTTGCTTTTAGAAATTAACTCTCTTGCACCAAAAATCATAACCTTTTCTCTCTCTGATTTACTTCAATATTTTTCTTCCTTGATGATGCTCATGATAGTTTTAGGTTTGTTCCATTTGCCATCATCAAAACCTATTATACATGTTAAACACATAGAGTCATATTATCCCCCTTTTTTATGATGATAAAACATCTCACAGGGAGGTGACTTACAAGAGAAGTTAAGAAGAAAAATATTGGGGTATATTATCCATGAAAGTATACTTCTCCCCCTTTGATATTATCAAAAAGCAGGGAGGCATATGAAGAAAATGGAGCACAAAGAGAAAAAATACAACTCATTTAAATGAAAGGGATGAGTTACTTAATAAAAATAGAAAATAAACACATATATGCACATTTAAATAGGACATAAGACCATAATAAGAAATGAAACCTTGATTGTGTCAAATTGAAAATGGATTATCGGTCACAGTCCTAGCTAGTTTGGTTTTATGTTTGTATGGATGAATTACACATGTGTTTGTTTAATAATCAATGAGAAAGAAGCTTTATAAAACACCAGAAATAATTTCCTCTTCACCACTAGAATAACGTCACATGGATTGAACTTGAGTGCCATGTAAGTTTTACCATGCCCCACTATGGATGCCATATGTAATCATAGTTACATAGATACATAAAGAGTACCTCTCCCGAGGATATGTCCTGGCTCAGGACATATGTGTGTATACTCTACCTTATTTTTGTTCTCTTTCATATTTATCTTTATATAGGTTTACATATGTAGTTAGTAGAGAAGTTAGTGCAGAAGTTAGTCCTCCTATAAATTGAATCCAAAAACAATATCTAGTCTAATTCTTTGGATACAAATCGGATCCTAGCTCACCCAGTTCTGATATGGGGCATATGGTTCTTGAATTTCATGGGTAAATTTAATGGTAAAAATATGCCAGTTTATATCCCTTTAAGCAGGAGGTATGCTAATGCAAAATGCTTAATTATTTGAGGTAAAAACATATAACAGTCATGAGGCCTCTAAGGAAGAAATGTTCAAGATAAAAAATACGAGATTGTTAAATTTAATGGTTTATATCTCCCTAAGCATGAGGGCTATGCCGAAGAAATTCTTAAATAAAAAATTTGAGATTTACACGACCATCATTGTGTACCATTTTGTTCATGTATATGTGTCTACCACTGTCAATCTATGTTAATGAGTTAAGGTTAATTTTGTTTGTTTACCTTTCTAAGTTTTGTCAAATTACTATTTCATATGTTGATTGAAAAGTAATTCACAACCTAATATTTACTTAATAAGTTTAATATGATCCTTGAATATTGACCCGATCTCGAAAGTTATTTTGATGATTGTCACAGTGAAGATAACAAGTGCAATATTATCGTATTCACAAAGACTGGTTGTGCTTTAAAGAATGTTCAACCATTTTTATGATTCTAAGAAAAGGGTTGCTTATAGTTGTTTGTTTGGAAAAATTAAATGATAAAAAAAATTGAGATTTAGGTGTTAAAAGTGAGAAAACTTATTGGGGTTATACTTTATCATCCTTATCCTCATGTATAACCATTGATTAATAATATGCTTTTTTTACTCACCTATTAATACTCCCACGTGTTGCTCTCATCACAACTTATCTCTAAGTAAATGACATGATATCTGTTGTATTAACTAATAGGCGACCACTCTCCCTTTCATCGATGTCACGATTGATACATATATTAAACCTAGCACTATCTCTAGGAATTAACATCCAATAAATGGAGATTTAGATCTAGTAATAACCAACACCTCTCGAGTTCCAAGTCATACCATGAGAACATGTTTTAGTTAGATAATCCAAAACATACATTAAGAACGAAGAATCATCAATATTAAAGCTTAAGTAGAATTACATAAAACTACATGACCATAACTAATACATGAGTATAATGATGACTACACTTAACCTCAATAAAATATAAATAGCCATGCTTAATTATTGTAGCTTTACAATTAAACCCTATAAGAAAGAGGTTGAACTACATCTGCAGTGAACCCTCGTGTAGCGCTTCCACCTTCAATCTTCCTTTCCTTATTCTCTCATGTTGAGATTTAAAGTGAACCTACTTTCCTTCTATACTACCATGAATCCACTGAAACTCCCTTTTGAACTGAACCTATGACCCTGTTTATAGGCTTGAGAATGGTAGGCTTGCTAGGTGCACCGTCCATCTTTGCCTAGCACACATACTTTCTTCCTTGTTAAGTATTTCGAAATGTCCCACAACTTGTCCTAGCCGCCATAGCTCACTAGTCGTACAATCCATCTTTGACTAGAACACAAACCCTTCATTCACCATGAAATAACATAGCCTTGAAGTCTTCTATCGCATGTACTTGCTTAGCGCACCTATGAACCTAACTTAGTGATCCCTGCTTGTACGGAAGATTCTTGGAAAAGTCTTTGTGTGTTTCATGGAAAAGTCTTTGTTTGAAAAAAATTAAATGACAAAAGAAAATGAGATTTCGGTGTTAAAAGTGAGAAAACTTGTTGGGGTTAGATTTTATCATCCTTATCCTTATGTATAACCATTGATTAATAATATGCTTTTTTTACTCATATATTAATACTCCCACTTGTTGCTCTCATCACAACTCATCTATTGGCCAATGACATGATATCTATAATATTACCTAATAGGCGATCACTCTCCCTTTCACCAATGTCATTATTGATACAGATATTATACCTAGCACCATCTCTAGGAATTAGCATCCAATAGATGGAGACTTGGATCTAGTAACGACCAACACCTCTCGAATTCCAAGTCATACCATGACAACATGTTTTAGGTAGCTAATCTAAAACATACATTAAGAATGAAGAATCATCAATATTAAAGCTTAAGTAGAATTACATAAAAATCCATGACCATAACTAATACATGAGTATAATGATGACTACATCTAACCTCAATAAAAGATAAATAGCCACACTTAATTATTATAGCTTTACAGTTAAACCCTATAAGAAAGAGGTTGAACTACATATGCAGTAAGCCCTCGTGTAGCGCTTTTGCCTTCAATCTTCCTTTCCTTATTCTCTCATGTTGAGATTTAACGTGAACCTACTTTCTTTCTATACTACCTTGAATCCACTAAAACTCCCATTTGAACTGAACCTAGGACCCTATTGACAGGCTTGATAAAGTTAGGCTTGCTAGGTGCACCATCCATCTTCGCCTAGTGCACATACTTTCTTCCTTGTTAAGCATTTCCAAATGACCCATAACTTGTCCTAGCCGCCCTAGCTGTCTAGTCACACTACCCATCTTAGAATAGAATACATACCCTTTATTCACCATGAAGTAACTTAGCCTTGAATTATTCTCTCGCACGTGCTTGCTTAGCGCACCTATGGACCCAACTTATTGATCCCTGCTTGTACAAAAGATTCTTAGAAAAGTCTTTGTTTGAAAAAATTAAATGACAAAATAAAATTGAGATTTCGGTGTTAAAAGTGAGAAAACTTGTTGGGGTTAGATTTTATCATTCTTAACCTCATGTATAACCATTGATTAATAATATGCTTTTTTTTACTAGTCTATTAATACTCCTACGTGTTTCTCTCATCGTAACTCATATTTAAGTCAAAGACATGATATCCATTGTATTACCTAATACACGACCACTCTCCCTTTCACCGATGTCCTTATTGATACATATGTTAAACTTAACACTATCTCTAGGAATTGACATCCAATAGATGGAGACTTGGATCTAGTAATGACTAACACCTCTTGAATGCCAAGTCATACCATGAGAACATGTTTTAGGTAGCTAATCCAAAACATACATTAAGAATGAAGAATTATTAATATTAAAGCTTAAGTAGAATTACATAATACTCCATGACCATAACTAATACATGGTTATAATGATGATTACACCTAACCTTAATAAAAGATAAATAGACACACTTAATTATTATAGATTTACAGTTAAACCCTATAAGAAAGAGGTTGAACTACATATGTAGTGAGCCCTCGTGTAACGCTTCCTCCTATAACCATCCTCTCCTTATTCTCTCATGTTGAGATTTAAGGTGAACATACTTTCTTTCTATACTACCTTGAATCCACTGAAACTCCCTTTTGAACTGAACCTAAGACCCTATTTATAGGCTTGAGAAAGGTAGGCTTGTTAGGTGCACCGTCCATCTTCTCCTAGCACACATACTTTTTTCCTTGTTAAGCATTTCCAAATGTACCACAACTTGTCCTAGTCACCCTAGCTCTCTAGCCACACTGTCCATTTTTGAATAGAACACAAACCCGTCATTCACCATGAAGATACTTAGCCTTGAAGTCTTCTATCGCATGTGCTTTCTTAGCGCACCTATGGACCTGACTTAGTGATCCCTTCTTGTACGAAAGATTCTTGGAAAAGTCTTTGTGCGTTTCATGGAAAAGTCTTTGTTTGAAAAAAATGAAATGACAATTTTTTTTTAGATTTCGGTGTTAAAAGTGAGAAAACTTGTTGGCGTTAGATTTTATCATCCTTATCCTCATGTATAACCATCAATTAATAATATGCTTTTTTTACTCGTCTATTAATACTCCCACGTGTTTCTCTTATCACAACTCATCTCTAAGTTAATGACATGATATCTATTGTATTACCTAATACACGACCACTCTCCCTTTCACTGATGTTATTATTGATACAGATGCTAAACCAAGCATTATCTGTAGGAATTAACATCCAATAGATGGAGACTTGGATCTAGTAACGACCAACACATATGAAATGCCAAGTCATACCATGAGAACATGTTTTAGGTAACTAATACAAAACATACATTAAGAACAAATAATCATCATTATTAAAGCTTAAGTAGAATTACATAAAACTCCATGACCATAACTAATACATGGGTATAATGATAACTACACCTAACCTCAATAAAAGATAAATAACCACACTTTATGATTGTAGCTTTACAGTTAAACCCTATAAGAAAGAGGTTGAACTACATCTACATTGCGCCCTCGTGTAGCGCTTCTTCCTTCGATCTTCCTTTCCTTATTCTCTCATATTGAGATTTAAGGCAAACCTACTTTATTTCTATACTACCTTGAATCCACTGAAACTCCCTTTTGAACTGAACCCAGGACCGTATTTATAGGCTTGAGAAAGTTAGGCTTGCTAGGTGCATCGTCCATCTTCACTTAGCGGACATACTTTTTTCCTTGTTAAGCATTTCCAAATGCCCCACAACTTGTCCTAGCCACCCTAGCTCGCGAGTCACACTGCCCATCTTTGACTAGAACACAAACCCTTCATTCACCATGAACTAAATTAGCCTTGAAGTCTTCTATCACATGTGCTTGATTAGCGCACCTATGGATCTGACATAGTGATCCCTGCTTATACGAAAGATTCTTGGAAAAGTCTTTGTGTGTTACATGGAAAAGTATTTGTTTGAAAAAATAAATGACAAATAAAGTTTAGATTTCGGTGTTAAAAGTGAGAAAATTTATTGGTGTTAGATTTTATCATCCTTATCCTCATGTATAACCGTTGATTAATAATGTGCTTTTTTTACTCGTCTATTAATACTCTCACGTGTTGCTCTCATCGCAGCTCATCTCTAAGTCAATGACATGATATCCTTTGTATTACCTAATATGTGATCACTCTCCCTTTCACCGATGTCATTATTGATACAAATATTAAACCTAACATTATCTCTAGGAATTAGCATCCAATAGATGGAGACTTAGATTCAGTAATCACCAACCCCTATCGTATGCCAAGTCATACCATGAGAACATGTTTAGGTACCTAATTCAAAACATACATTAAGAACGAAGAATCATCAATTTTAAAGCTTAAGTAGAATTACATAAAACTCCATGACCATAACTAATACATGAGTATTGTGATGACTACACCTAACCTCAATAAAATATAAATAGCAATGCTTAATTATTGTAGCTTTATAGTTAAACCCTATGAGAAAGAGGTTGAACTACATCTGCAGTGAGCCCTCGTGTAACGCGTCCACCTTCAATCTTCCTTTCCTTATTCTCTCATGTTGAGACTTAAGGTGAGCCTACTTTCTTTCTATACTACCTTGAATCCACTGAAACTCCCTTTTGAACTGAACCTAAGACCCTATTTATAGGCTTGAGAAAGGTAGGCTTGTTAGGATCACCGTCCATCTTCGCCTAGCGCACATACTTTTTTCCTTGTTAAGCATTTCCAAATGTACCAAAACTTGTCCCAGTCACCCCAGCTCTTTAGTCACACTTTCCATTTTTGACTAGAACACAAACCCGTCATTCACCATGAAGTAACTTAGCCTTGAAGTCTTCTATCGCATGTGCTTGCTTAGCGCACCTATGGACCTGACTTAGTGATCCCTTCTTGTACGAAAGATTCTTGGAAAAGTCTTTGTGTTTTTCATGGAAAAGTCTTTGTTTGAAAAAATTAAATGACAAAGTTTTTTTTAGATTTCGGTGTTAAAAGTGAGAAAACTTGTTGGGGTTAGATAATATCATCCTTATTGTCATGTACAACCATTGATTAATAATATGCTTTTTTTACTCGTCTATTAATACTATCACATGTTGCTCTCATCGCAACTCATGTCTAAGTTAATGACATGATATCTGTTGTATTACCTAATAGGCGATCACTCTCCCTTTCACCGATGTCATTATTGATACAGATGTTAAACCTAGCACTATCTCTAGGAATTAGCATCCAATAGATGGAAACTTGGATCTAGTAACGAACAACACCTCTCGAATGTCAAGTCATATCATGAGAACATGTTTTAGGTAGCTAATCCAAAACATATATTAAGAACGAAGAATTGTCAATATTAAAGCTTAAGTGGAATTACATAATACTCCATGACCATAACTAATACATGGTTATAATGATGACTACACCTAACCTCAATAAAAGATAAATATCCACACTTAATTATTGTAGCTTTATAGTTAAACCCTATAAGAAAGAGGTTGAAATACATATGCAGTGAGCCCTCGTATAACGCTTCCGCCTTTAACCTTCCTCTCCTTATTCTCTCATGTTGAGATTTAAGGTGAACATAATTTCTTTTTATACTACCTTGAATCCACTCAAACTCCCTTTTGAACTGAACCTAAGACCCTATTTATAGGCTTGAGAAAGGTAGGCTTGTTAGGATCACCGTCCATCTTCGCCTAGCGCACATACTTTTTCCCTTGTTAAGCATTTCCAAATGTACCAAAACTTGTCCTAGTCACCCCAGCTCTTTAGTCACACTTTCCATTTTTGACTAGAACACAAACCCGTCATTCACCATGAAGTAACTTAGCCTTGAAGTCTTCTATCGCATGTGCTTGCTTAGCGCACCTATGGACCTGACTTAGTGATCCCTTCTTGTACGAAAGATTCTTGGAAAAGTCTTTGTGTCTTTCATGGAAAAGTCTTTGTTTGAAAAAATTAAATGACAAAGTTTTTTTTAGATTTCAGTGTTAAAAGTGAGAAAACTTGTTGGGGTTAGATTTTATCATCCTTATCCTCATGTATAACCATTGATTAATAATGTGCTTATTTTACTCTTCTATTAATACTCCCACGAGTTGCTCTCGTCGCAGCTCATCTCTAAGTCAATGACATGATATCTGTTGTATTAACTAATAGGTGATCACTCTCCATTTCACCGATGTCATTATTGATACAAATATTAAACTTAGCACTATCTCTAGGAATTAACATCCAATAGATGAAGACTTGGATCTAGTAACAGTCAACACCTCTCGAATGCAAAGTCATACCATGAGAACATGTTTTATGTAGCTAATTCAAAGCATACAGTAAGAACGAAGAATCATCAATATTAAAGCTGAAGTAGAATTACATAAAACTCTATGACCATAACTAATACATGAGTATAACGATGACTACACCTAATCTTAATAAAATATAAATACCCACGCTTAATTATTGTAGGTTTACAATTAAAACCTATAAGAAAGAGGTTGAACTATAGCTGCAGTGAGCCCTCGGGTAGTGCTTCCGCCTTCCATCTTCCTTTCCTTATTCTCTCATGTTGAGATTTAAGGTGAACCTACATTCTTTCTATACTACCTTGAATCCACTGAAACTCACTTTTGAATTGAACCTAGGACCCTATTTATAGGCTTGAGAAAGGTAGGCTTGCTAGGTGCATCATCCATCTTCGCCTAACGCACATACTTTCTTCCTTGTTAAGCATTTCCAATTGTCCCACAACTTGTCCTAGCCATCCTAGCTCGCTAGTCATGCTGCCCATCTTTGACTAGAACATAAACCCTTCATTCACCATGAAGTAACTTAGCCTTGAAGTCTTTTATCGTATGTGCTTGCTTAGCGCACACATGGACCTGGCTTAGTGATCCCTGCTTGTACGAAAGATTCTTGGAAAAGTATTTGTATGTTTCATGGAGGATTTTTAGCCCTTTTCACCTTTTTTTTAATGTGCAAGTAAAAGTCCAAACAATTATTTTTATCACTCTTCATTAATAAACCCGAGGTTTTCTATTTATTACTTGTAAAATAAGTTAACAAGTGCCTACGTATTTTTGTAATTTTAGCACTTATCGACTCTCCCCAAGTTATCCTTTTGTTTCCCCGTAAACAAAATCCATTCAAATGGTTCATAAACTTTAAAATGCATGTTTCATAAGAGGTTGAATGACTAGATCAATTTTTTTTAAATAATTTGTTTTATGACATGATATTGTCTCTAATTCATGTTGATAATCAACATCATAAATATCCACATACCACAACATGAAGATAAACAACCAGCTTAGCTAAATTAAGATTTTAAAGCATGTTTATATTAACACTCAATTAGTTTTCAAAAAGTTTGTTTTTTTGATTCCACTATTTTACAATGATTTGATTTATTTTTCCTTTTTGTTTTGTCAAAAGCATATTCTTTTCTTTTCTTTTCACCATTACTACTTGATTTTCTTTTTCACAACGTTTCCTTTTCTCCCAAATTTGATTTTAAAATACCCTTACACTTTTAAGTGCTCTCCCATCCTTCGAAGGTGAGAATTTTATGGGTACCAATGTCAATTAGATTTGGTTTTATAATTATGCTAACATGGTAGACTTTTGTTTTGGGAGACTAATAAGGGTAAGTGAGTGGAGAGGTTATGACTTCTCAACACCTGTAACTTAATGACGCTGTAAGCGGTAAGAAGACATGAATGCCCCTGGTAACTTTGTCGAATATCCAATGTTGTTGAGCTGTATATGAGAAAATTTCTAAGGGAACTAAGTTGTTTATGATGAAGGGACCGTAGTGATCTTTATGCGACGAGGGCATTAATGGGGACTGATGATCTCCCTACAGACATCTCGAACATCAAAAACAATTTTACTATTTTTTCAAATGTGTTTGTTATTGACCAAAGTTTTAATGCAGTGTTTATAAAAAATAATCATATTTTGCAAACAAGTAGATAAAGTAAAAACAATTGAGCACAATTTGATGAGAAATTTCTCTTTTAATTTATTTGACCCATAAATGAGCAATTGTACATAAAGACACAATTCCTTAAAGAGGTAATTGTTGTGCAAGAAAAGTATAACGGCAATGAGAACTGTTGAGTTTCCATTGAGTTTCAATACTGTTATAGCCCTTATGCCTATGAAGATCTCCACACCTCACTTCTGAGGAGAGAGGCTGGATCAATTCTTCTCTTTGATAGCCTTCCATAGATATGGTGGATTCACGACATGCAGTCTTTGCCTTGGAATTGATCCCTAACTTTTGTCTGGGTTGCCCTTTCAGGTTTCGAATCCACCGGGACACCCATTTTTGCATGAGCCGCCCTTTCGAGTTTTCAACTCAGCGAGTCAGATTTTTTTATTTTTATCCCAAATTTTTGCCTAGACCGCTTTTTCGGATTTTCAGTCCACCGGGATAGCGCAAAATACAACAATACAACAACACAACAACTAATAAACTTGGACTTTCATCATCAAGAAATTCATGGATGCATGCATATATAGGTTCCTGATCAACCCTTAGATTGGCTTCTAGCAACACTTCGTCTCTTACAGCATGCCACAAAGGCGTGACAACAATGTATTATCAAAACAACAAATAATACGATTTTGAATATTGCAAAAACTCTCCACTCAATTTTCATGAATTATGTCATGCCTAATGATGATGATGAAAATGAAAAAGTATATAGAGACAAACGAGGATTATGGGTTATTATGATAATGGTAAAAATGAGGAGTTGATAAGAAATATTAGTGTAGCGGTAAATTCATGACCATCAAGCTATGGATAAGCTAGACATCAATTAAACCAGAGTCGCCACCGCGCTTTTATTGTTTCCAAGGGAAAAGGGAAAAGTACGAACAAAACTCAAAAATAAGAAGTTTTCAAATCATAACTAATAAAATGCCAGAGATTACAGGTAAGGGGGTTGGTTACACAGAGGGAATGTGTTAGCACCCAAAGTGTCCTAGGTACTCCTAGGGAGCCCTTTTTTGTGTTCATATGTGTTTTTGTACAAAATGATTTTTGCAATAAATAGAGTGGAGGGATGAGGAAAGAATTTATTAATTATATTTTTGTGTTTGACAAGACCTTCGGACTTGTGCCTACATACCAACATAAAAATGAGAGATCAAAACCTCGTAGTTCGTGGTATAACTTTCAAAGTAAATGAGTTGCTTTTAACAAAATTTTAAGTTTAACAAAGACACAAAAGGCCTAAAAAGGTTTGAATGAGTGTTAGTTCTTTTTGTATTTGAAATTTTAAGTCAAGTATAGTTAAGTTCATTTACAAGTTTGATTAAGAAAAGAGTTTTAAAAATGCAATGGCATAAGACCAAAGTTTCTAATTTGCAATATGGTCTAAGTTTAGGAAAAAAACAAACACAAGCAAAGAAGATTTTAGAAGGAGGGAGAGATTTTTAAATTAAAGAAGTGGGGAGGAGATGAAGATTATAATCCTAAGCAAAAACTTAAAAGTTAAGAGTTGAAAAGATCTGACCAATGGGCTACAATCCAATAGACAAGAATGACAAATAGAAACCCAAATTCCCCTTGGACTTTAGAATCAAACAATATCGATACACAAATAGCAAGATGAATATCAAGGCATCAAATAAAGATAGCCACATCCAAGCTTAGCAATTCCATGATCTTCTTCATAATTTCCCATGTATCAGGTGACTTCAAAGATAAGCATTAGACACAGGTTCAAAATAACAGCTTCAATATGATCATGTTGTAGATGAACTCCAATGGATATTCAATATAGTATCAGATGAAAGTTCACTTCACAAGCACTTGGTTTTTTGAAAGTTGGCATTGGCCAAGTCCTTTGCATAGGGAGTGTTGCCTAATTCTAAGTCCAATGTCTCAGATCAAATCCAACAGTCCACACAAAATGTTTTTTTTAGAGTTTTTGTTGTTATTATGTAAATTAATGTCAAAAGACCACAACACAAACAAGTATAAACAAACACAATATATTCACAAGATATGGCTCAAATGAGTAAAGTGAAAATGGAATTAAAAGTAAAAAAATTGAATGGTATGAATAATGGAAAATGAAACAAGACTTAAAATTAAAGTGCATAAAAGTAAATGGCTTGAAATTAAATGTTAGTTGTTAGTTGATTAGAAGTTAGTATTGCTTTTGCTTTTGTTTTGTTTAAGTCATTCTCTGGAGAACACTCAACCCACTTATCACAAGCATGGATCCTTGAACCAAGACATCTTCCAAAGGAAGGAAAAAAGGCCAAGTTTCCACACAATACCATGAAAGAGAGGAGACTTACAATCTCACTTACTAGAATGATATGCCTTTTGTGTCAACAATTCAGCGCTATGTTAAGCAATCATAATTGGACTTATGTAGAAGTTACAACTATTTGAGGTCGAGCAATAAGAATTTTAGTGTTAATGCATGTTAGAGACATGGTATTATGAACCATGCTCCTAAAACATACCATACTTAAAAAAAATGCAAAAGGGGGGATCTAATCTCATCCACACTCATGTTAATTTTTCAATCAACTAGCCTTAGGATATGGAGATATCATAGGTCCATGACATGAATTAATAGAGAAGGGGAATGAGATGAAGAGGGAGGGGAATTGGAATCAACACAAATTGGTCAAAGGAGGACTTTTATCAAATTAAAATCATTCATTCATTTTGGGAGATGAAATGTACATTTCATCGATCCCCTGAATCCAATGATTTTAACTCAACAAAGTCAAATTAACCTTGACCAAGGCCAAACAACACAAGTCAAACTCAACAAGTCAATATCAAATGCTCAACACAAATTATTTTGCAATTAAACAATTAAAATCAATTAAATAATGCATCAAATTAAATTATAGTTTGTCAAATTCCTAAAACCTCATCAAAACACCAAAGAAATGGCCATGAGATTTATCATAGGTCAAACAAGGTCAAAGGACATTGGAGAAAAAATTTCATAACTTATGGAAACTTAAAACTATTTTTAAACAATTAAAAATATTCACAAAATTAATGAAATCATGAAAAATATTAATAATGATCCAAAAAATAATTTTAATTCAGAAAATGAAAGAGGAATTTATTTAAATTTTTTTGGTGAAACTCTCATATTTTTTGGATCAATATTAAAATTAATATGAATTAATGTAAATATAACAAATAAAATGAAAATCAGAAAATGAGAAAAAATGTGGACCACTTGATCTCCCTCATTAATTGAGGTGGCAGATCAAGTGACTCTCAGCGTGCTTTCCACCATGGTCTTGAGTCAGCGCGCCATACAAGTGGTAATCCAAACCAACGCACGAGATTAGATTAAATCAAATGGATCCTGTGGTTCTGATGACTGCCAACTCACCACTGGAGCCAAAGCTCCGGTCTCTTTCTCCGGTGAGCCTCATCGGGCTGGTTCAGTCACAACCATCACCAAGATTAAAAAGAAGGACGTGATTTTAAAGTAAAAATGGCACTGAACTCGAATTTGGCCTCAATTTATCCTAACTCCAAGTATATTGAGAGATACAAGGAGTTGAAATTTGAGGTGCATGATCTGAGTTGCTTCGATTTGACCTCAAAGCAACTCAATCTTGTTGCCTACATTGGTAGGACTTCAAACAACCAAAGATCCAAGAGAATTATAGAGAATTAAGTGAGAATCGAAGAGATGAAAATTTCTGTAGATGTTTAATTGGCTGCATTGTATGGTAAAACACTAGCTGGATTCTAATGTCTTGACTGATGTCATGACATGCTGTGGAGATGTTTGTTTGACTGCATTGTATGTTAGAATATCTAGCTGTACTCTGATGTCTTGGCTGATGTCATGACATACTTTAGTAGTATACTGCAAGTTTAGCTAATACAGGATTTATTGAATGTCAAACTGGATGTTATGACATTCATCTCTGTCAGCAGATACTGAGGAATAGAACAGTTGGTGTTCTGCTATAACTCAGTATTTATTTTCAGTCTGCTTATCAAGGAAATAACAGACCTGGCATATGGCCTACTGTCTGAATGTCAAACTGGATGTTATGACATTCATCATTGACAGCATATACTGAATAATAGAAAGATTGGTTTTCTGCTACATTTCAGTATGCAGCTCAGTCTGCTTATCAAGAGGATAACAAACCTGATGTAAGGCTCTATGTGTAAATGTCAAATTAGATGTTTTTACATTTATTAATGTACGCTGATACTGAAGTATGGACAGATTGGTTCTGTATAGTACAGCAAATTTGTACAGTCTGTTTTCAGGAAAAACAGACTTAGCATATGGTCTATGTTTTGGACGTCAAACTGAATGTTGTGACATTCATTCCTAACAGCGTATGCTAAATTGTAGGTTGTTTAGTTTTTCTGTTTCAACATTTTTCTCAGGTTATTCTTCAGGAATTCAACAGCTGAGCTAAAATCCAGGAAACCAACAACTAAGCTACAATTAATGAACCTAACAAATAGCCTATTTGTTAGTAACCTAGATGTGGAATTTAAGGGAACTCGCGTGACCTTAATTTCAGGAAAATACAAGTACAAGGCCCAAGTGCTGCAATATAAAAGGATGGCAATCCTTCATTCAGAACTGGGGGTTTTAGGCGTGAAGATTTTATTTGTCCATTATACTTCACTGCTGTATTTTTGTGTGTCTTGTATTAGACGTATCTTGTAAGCCAAGCTATTATCACTGAGATGATTGCATTGGTATAGGGTGTTCATTGAGTTGTAAGTGTTGTGTCACTCTAAGCTTTTAAGCGTGAGTGCTGTGTATCTTGATTAAAGTTGTTAAGCACAATCAAGAGTTGTTTGAAGTGTGACTTCAAAATTGTCTTTAATCTTAATTAAAGGTTGTAATCATTGAGGTGATTGAGGGGGAGTGAGTAGGAACTCTGATCTTAGTGTAAGATTGAAATTGCATTGGGTAGGTATTAAGTGATAGGGTTAAACAGTTGGTTTAAGGTCTGAATTAATACTACTAATAGTGGATTTCCTCCCTGGCTTGGTAGCCCCCAGACGTAGGTCATGTTGGACCAAACTGGGTAAACAATTCCTTGAGTTATTTACTGCACTTACGTTTTTAAGTTCTGCATAATTCTTGTTTGCGCAGAATTAGATGTCATAACAACCCGTGTGACATCGAAAGTCTGTTAACTAGAATTTCAATTTCTGGAAAATACCTTCAATGTAGGTCTGAATTCGATTATTCTTGCTCTTGCTTGTGCTTGATCTTGCTCAGGATGCTTGAAGGAGTAAAATAGAATGATCAAAAGGCTTTGGATTCTTGGAGATTTGAATCTCAAAGCAGTGAGATTCAAACTAAATTTCCAAATGGAAATTATCAAGATTATCCTTTGGAATGGGAGGCTTTGAATGCTTGGGATCAAAGCTGGCGCGCAAGGTCCTCAATTCTGAACCTAGAGGTCTCTATTTATAGCCAATTGATTTGATATTTGCACACTTGAACATGGAATCCAAAAATAGCAATGAGTGATGCATGGGTGCATGGGCGTGTACATGCCCATGAAATCATGTCATTTGGTCCATAATTGAATACACACAAGTCTGAGGTCATGTTGGAATGTCATGCATTGGTGTGTGGAAGTTTCAAGTTCAATCTTGCCAAAGGATGATGCAACGTTCAAGCCATGCGCAACCCATTCAAATATTGTTCAAAATGGATGAAATTGGCCTTTCTGGAAAGGTTAGATCAAGAGGAACAACTTTCATGTTGGACACTTTTTATTTTGAACATTGGATCATGATGAATTTTTAGGTGGAAGTTGGGAAAATCAAACATGTCAAAAAAATTTCTAAGTGTCAAGCCATATGTTCACTTATTCCACCTTGACTAACTTTTTATGTGAGCTTCAAATGAGAAACGTTCCTTCATAAAAGTTGTATATCTCTCAAAGTAATTCAAAATGGTCATGAATTTGACCTCATTTGGATTTAATATGAAGCCATTATGCATTTTTCAAGTTGAGGAAAATCACTTGTTCAATGGTATTGGTCCAAAATGACCTATAATGTATCCTCATATCACATGCTCATAAAAGTTGAATTAGCTCTTCCTCCTAACATAAAAGTTGAAGTAGACATCTTTAATTTGATTGTGAAACTTGGAAATATTTCATATCATACAAATTGAGCAAGTTATGGCCTTGGGAAGTTAACCTCCAAATTAGGGTTTAGACAAAATGACCTATAATCTTTCACCATAAAAAATGACTTTTCAAGCAAAACTAGTTCTAGACATCAACATGAAAGTTGTTTTGAATGTCATTTAGAGTAACTCACTACGCCAAAAACTGGAATAGACAGTGCACCTTAGAGGGCGCTTTATTACAAAAGCGCACTCTAAAGTGAAGAGAAAAAATAAGGAGCGAACAACTGGAATAGACAGCGAACTTTAGAGGACGCTTTTGTAACAAAGCGCCCTCTAAAGTGAAGCGAAAAAATAATGAGGAAATGGAGGGACACCAATAGAGGGCGCGTTTATGAAAGTGCCCTCTAAGGGTACCCTTAGAGGGCGCTTTTAAAAAAGCGCTCTCTAAGTCCATGTACATTTCCAGTTTATAAGGCGCTTTTGGAAAGCCTTAGAGAGCGCTTTTAGAAGCGCCCTCTTAGGCCCCCTTTAGAGGGCGCTTGTTTTACACAAGCGCCCTCTAAGGTCCCCTTTAGTAAACATTAAAATTATAACACTGCATGTCTCTTTATTTTCCCTCGCTATATGCTATTTCGTTTATGTAACTGGGTTTTCTCTCTACTGCGATTACTCTCGTCCTCCGTTCGTTCTCCCTCCCTCACCGTCGTCGTTGCCGTCGCCTTTTTCTGCTGTTGCGTTCACGTTCACTGAGTTATCTGCGTCCACCGTCGCTGTTCACTTTCTTCTCCATCGTTACCGTCACCTTGAAGGTATTTCTCTCAATAGTTTGTATTTTCAGGTGTTTGATTAGGGCATTTTCTAAACTGAGTTTTACATTTTGTGCATTATGTTGATTAATGTTGTTTAGGGCAAACGAGCACTATATGGTGTTCATGAGCACCTTGTTGAAAATCATTTTTTGTTATTTTTTTGTGTATGGTTTTGATCACTGAATGTTGTATGTTGTATGGTTATGTAAGGTTTTTTATTTCTGATTGAAAACTGATGTCATTTGGAGTGTGTTTGAGCTTGTGCTTGGAAGTTTGATGATTATGGATGCAAGTTTGTTCATGTTCCAAACACCATAAGTTTGCATTGGTCTTTTGTATGCAGTAGGTGTGTGTGAGTTTGTATTCAATAATGATGAAAAAAAGAGAGAGTTTAGATTGTTGTAACATGAGAGAAATGGAAGGTATATGAATGTGTTTTTTGTGTAGCTTCACGAATATGGTCATTGTCTTACTTGGGTCTTATTGAATCATTTCTATATTACAGATAAAATGGCTAGTAACCAAGACGATACCCATGACGCGAGTGGATCACGTAACAATGTTGAAAATGAAATCAAACGAGGATTGACTGTTATGAAGTCAATCATTCGTGCAAGAGACAAGGGTGAAAAATTCGAAGTACATTGGAGTGCTGAAGACCAACTAATTGAGCCTAACGGTTCAATGTTGGCAAGTTACATTGGTTTCCTTGTTCGACAACATATTCCGATTACATGTAATAATTGGAGAAGTCCGGAATTGAAGGTTGGCAAAGAAAAAATATGGTCCGAGATACAGGTACTTACCATATATTGTTATATGTTTTTTTTGTTGACTATTTGTTGACCATATATTGTTATAATATTACTTATAATAACACACTCCATGTGTATGTTTTTTAGAGATCCTTTCACATCGATGAAAGCCGGCAAAAATATTGTATTCAATTGGCCGGAAAAAGACTCCGAGGATTTCCATCCTTTTTGTCCAACAAATTTCTCAAGGATGAGGAAGGAAAATTTGTTGAAGCAGAACGGCCAATGAAGTATGCAGAGATTATTTCAGCCGAAGAATGGGATAACTTTGTCGCCAAACGAAGAAACGAAAAATTCCATGTAATGTCTATTAATTATGGTATTATACAATTGTTAAGTTACTTGGTTCTGATATGCCTTAAACTTTTTTATCCAGGAAGTAAGCGACAAAAATCGGAAAAGGGCATCAAAACCCGCGTATCCGTACAAAAAAGGGCGTACGGGATATGCACGGTTACAACAAAGAATTGTGAGTATATTCAAATGCTATGAGCTTATACATTGTCACAATATGTTATAATTGATGATCTTATAATCTGATTCAATGTGTAGCTAGCCGAGGAGAAAAGTGACACAACATCTCTTCCGGAGCACGTATTGTGGAAGGCTGCTCGGGTTGGGAAGGATGTGGCTGTCGTTGAAGCGGTTCAAAATGTTTATGACGAATGTGTAAGTATATATAACATTATTTCTTTAATTATATCGAAAATTTTGTTAGACATATAATTCATTTTTAATCTCCTCTAATAATATTTCAGGAGACTTTATCCCAAACCTTACCTTCAACCGAGGTCCAGGATTGCAGGAGCCTACTTAGTCGAGTACTAAATGTTCCTGAGTATTCCGGGCGTGTGAGGGGTAAGGGTTTTGGTGTGACTCCGTCGTCATTTTACAAAAAACCATAAACAAAAAATCCTACCAACAAAGAGGTGATGGAGACCTTGGCGGAGTTAAGGGCACAAGTACTCGAACTGCAAAAGGAGAATGCAAGGTATAGAGAGGAAAGGCGCGGTTCCGAGGCAAAAGATACTAGTGACCGAGCTAGTATCAATTGTCAACCGAAATTTCCCGAGGTAATTATATATGTTATTATAAAATTAAAATAGCACTTTTTTACTTGACACATATACACGTTAACAATAACATATTTATTATTGGTTTAGGGCATTACACCTTGTCAGCTGTATCTATCGTCACCAACTTATCGCATAGTTGGCAAGGGAAAAGTGCACAACACTTCGGGTGAATTACTTCACCATAATCCCCTCCCGGTGGGATATATGAAAGTTTCGGTTGACCTTGTATTAGATACGGACGCGCTTCTACCATTACCTGACGTTGTTTCAGAGACAACGTTGATGCGAGATGCAGTCGGATCCTTTGTTGGATGGCCGTCAGATCTAATTTTCCCAGATGCCGAGGTATATATGTTCTAAATGATTATGAATATTTAGTATTCACATTTCAATTCAGCTACAATTATGATATTTAATCAATCCTTATTACATGGTAATGTTAGACTCCTACAAGACCCACACATAAAGCTGGTAAAGGGATTTCAAAACGCATCGAGTCGGTTGCATCTCAAAAAGAGGTACAAATATATATACCCATTGAATTATATACGCAACGATTCTGTTGCATCACAAAAAGTCATGATTTAATTTATATGAATTTTTAGGTTCCCGGTCGAATGTTGAAAAAAGCTTGTAAGGATATTCCAACGAAGTCCGGGACAAAAACAAATCCTAAATCTCAAAAAGAGGTACAAATATATATACCCATTGAATTATATACACAACGATTCTGTTGCATCACAAAAAGTCATGATTTAATTTATATGAATTTTTAGGTTCCCGGTCGAATGTTGAAAAAAGCTGGTAAGGATATTCCAACGAAGTCCGGGACAAAAACAAATCCTAAATCTCAAAAAGAGGTACAAATATATATACCCATTGAATTATATACACAATGATTCTGTTGCATCACAAAAAGTCATGATTTAATTTATATTTTTAGGTTCTCGGTCAAATGTTGGACAAAGCTAGTAAGGAAATTCCAACGACGTCCGGGACAAAATCTCAAATTATGATGCGTCTTGAGAAAATGGTGGAAGATTCAGATATTATGCACGGCGCCATCCGTAGTGTAGATATGGATGAAGGTGTTTTCGGAATTGCCCATTCCGAATTAATTGCAAAGGAGGACATGCAACAACTTTTTGAACACGAAGAATTGGGCATCGTTGTCATTCATACATAGATATGGTACTCCGATCAATCTATTATTTACTTAGTTGAACAATTTATTTACACATTTCAATGAGTAGTCTAATGTTTATTATGTTTCTATTTAAGGTATATGTATGACACATTGATGCGGGGAACTGAATTGTGTAACCGATTCAATTTTATTGCTGCTTCCCGTATCAACACAACGTTTATAACGAAAAATCCAACATCCGTAATGAATGAACTAGTCGATAGATTCATGGTGGCCGGCGATAATACTACACCCAGTTTGTATTTTTTACCGTTTAATTCTGGCAACGGGTTAGATTTTCTTTCTAATAATTTCATTCTAATCTATGTATATCTTTTACGTAGAAAATTTTCATGCAACTAAATTTTTGTTTTATTTTACAGTGGTCACTGGGTGTTGGTTGCTATGGATCTTTGGAGACTAATGGTGTATTATCTCGATTCGTTACCGGGTAATTGGAGTAAATATCCGAGTATGAAGAAGACGGTTGACGCGTAAGTGAAATTCCCCTAAATATTCGTGTGTATTTGTATATTTAATTATGTCTGTCAGATTGATCTCAATATACGTTTTTATTTTGTTAGGGCAATACTAAAATTTAGATCGAAAAAGAATTATCGTAATAGGAAGGACATTACCTGGGTCAGAGTTCAGGTATATATTAAGTTTCTTATTTTTGCTTATAATAGTGTTTGTAAGAAATTAACTATATATATATATATATATATATATATATATATATATATATATATATATATATATATATATATATATATATAGTTTGTTTTCTGTGTAGTGTCCTCAGCAAAACAATTCGATCGATTGCGGATTTTTTGTATTGAGATTTATGAGAGATATCATTGCGTTGAATCGTATAGACATCCCAAAAATGGTATGGAATAATAACTTAGGGTTTATTTTAATATTATCGGATATTTCATCTAATTTGTTACTAAATCATGAATATGTTTTATTCTCTTAATTGTAGTACTTTGACGAATACAAATCTTACTCAAGAGCTCATTTGGATGAAATGAAGGATGATTGTGTCAATTCATTATTGATCATAGAATCATATAGGTTGTAGTTGTTGTACATATATGTATGGAATGTTGTTGTACATGCATGAATATCAATATATTAATGTTGTATATATGGAGGATTAATGTTATATATAAATGGATTCATGTTGTATATATCAATGGATTAATGGTGTATAACATTGGATTAAAGGATGAAATCAATATGAATTTTACACTTTTGCAGCATGCGAACAGGTTCCCAATTAAATACCCACTGTTTTTCAAACAATTTTTTTTAAAATAACTAACACTTTAGAGGGCGTTTTCTATAGGAAGCGCCCTCTAAACACTTTACATTGACAACTTTAGAGGGCGCTTTGTCCAGAAAGCGCCCTCTAAGGTGGCCCTTTATGGACCACTCCAGAGGGCGCTTTTTTCTGAAAGCGCACTATAATGTGGCCCTTAAAGGGCCACTTTAGAGAGCGCTTTCTCCAGGAAAACAAAGCGATGTCTTTACCTATGCCAGCGCCACTTTAGAGGGCGCTTAAAAGCGCTGTTATAGGCCAAAATAAGCGCCCTCTTTTCCCTTATTTGGCGTAGTGACTTTTATCTTGGAATCATTTTCATATGATAAAAAGTATAAGAGATAGGGTCTAAGGAACCCCAGTTTTGATCAGATGAACTCCTCTGGTCAACCACCATTAACCAACTTGCTAACTTGCAATTATCTTGAACTTTGGGACTCATGGAGGATCATATATACATAAGATGATGAAATTTGAAGTATTCCTTGAAATATTTGGTCAATTATTGAAGAAGCTTGTTGAAGAAGTTACACAAGATACCCAGATGAACTAGGGTTTCCAAGGCAAACCAATTCCAAACTCTTGATGAATTCTTGATCAAAATAACATGTGAAGATCATGGGGATCCATATATGATGCTTAGAGCCATAGTAGATCATTATTGATTGAGCTCCTTGCATTGAGGGTCTTAAACCCTAGATGTGAGCTTGATGAATCAAAGGTGAGCACATGCTCTACCTACAAAAGAGTTAGTTTATACAAAGACATATTTTTGGTATTTTGGTTAGTAAAATGATAAAAATACAAAGTATGATACAATTAGATGATGCTTGGTGATCTCTCCCAATGTAAACCCAATGAATGAGGGGTAAGGAGGATGCCAAGTTGTTATCCCAATGCCAATGCCTATGATGAGATATCATGAGGGATCTTAGGGTCAAAATTGGGGTCTTACAGCTGCCCTTATTTAAGGATGTTCTAATTGAGGAGATGGAGGTTAAAATCTTCGTATCGACTCAATAGAATGGACTTAAATAACAATATATAGAAACAAATTTTGGTCCCTAAGAGACTTTATGATGCATATGATATGAATGTTAAAATAAATCTCTGTGGGGAAATGTTGCCACAAAGGAAAAGAATTCAGAGAGACTGAGGATCTGCAAGAGCATAATGCATTCCATAAGGAAAACTCACTAGGGAGACAAAGACTCTAGGGGAATAAAAAAGGTTGTGCGTAGGCCAGGCTACGACTTAAAAACCACTGGGGGACTACGAGGGATTCCATAAAAAATAAATCAATGGAAAGACTCAGCCGGGAAATAGAAGGACATCTGCAGGGGAAAACGGGTATATCAGAGTAAAAGCTGAAATACTCGAGCCAAGCAAGAAACGACGATTTCACTAAGGAAATACGCACTCAAACTCGACTGGGGAAGAAAAGATCTTCAGCACAGGAGGAGCAAAAACAAATTATCCACTTTCGATTATTGGGTAAGGAGATAACAAAAATATGACAGGGAGAACATCTGTTACCGGTTAGGGTAAACATATCAAGGATGACTCGCTGAGGGCAGCCAGAAGGCATATTCATTACCAGTTACTGGGTAAGAATAAAACTGTTGGGGAAAGCCAAAATAGGATTTACAACTACCAGTTACTAGGCAGAAGAACAAAGGGAGAGAATATCTGTCACTGGTTAAAGTGAACATATCAAGGATAGACTCAAAGGAAAGAAAATATGCCATCAGTTAATATGAACATATCAAGGATAAACCACCTGAACACAGTAGGAATTATATCTATCGAATGCTGGATAGAATACCAGAAAGAGAATATCCATTGTCGGTTAGGATGAACATATCAAGGATAGACTCCGAAGGGAGGAATAGGAATTACATCTATCAGTTACTGGATAGAATACCAGAAAGAGAATATACGTCACCGGTTAGGATGAACATATCAAGGATAGACTCCAAAGGTGGGAATAGGAATTACATCTATCAGTTACTGGATAAAATACCAAAAAGAGAATATCCGTCACTGGTTAGGATGAACATATCAAGGATAGACACCGAAGGGAGGAACAGGAATTACATCTATCAGTTACTGGATAGAATACCGGAAAGAGAATATCCGTTACCGGTTAGGATGAACATATCAAGGACAAACTCTACAAAGGGGAGAAAAGCAGGATTTATAACCACCGGCTATTGGGCAGAAGACCGTAAAGAGAAGGAAACCCATCATCGGTTAGGATGAACATATCAAGGATTAACTCTCTGGGGAATAAAACAGGGATTACAACTACCTTTTTACTGGGTAGAATACCAAAAAAGAGAGAATATCCGTTACCGGTTAAGATGAACATATCAAGGATAAACTCAAAACAGGGGAAGAAAATATCTGTCATTTGTTAAGATGAACATATCAAGGATATTCTTCCTGAGAAACGTGAAAACAAATCCGCTGGGGAGAAAAGGGGTTACTCTTGTCGGGTATTGGACAAGACGTAACAAACTGTAAACTAAGAAGAATATTACCAAATACTGGGTAATAGACTCTTAGGGGACCAAAGGCATCTATCTAGGGAAGATCTAGAAAGAAAATGTCAATCAAGACTCAACCCAATGAGGATATAACTCAAGGGGAGTGGTTCCATCCAGATAAACAACTGGGGAGGAAACTGAAACAATAATCATCCACTAGGAACTAGCTTAGTGGGGACTAGGAGAAAGGTTAAAGTCTTTCTACTTAGGGAGCTGACATTATACAATTAAAGGAGGACAAACACACCGAATCTGCATGGGGATAAAGTATCACCATGGCAGAGAATCAAAGTAACAATGAATCACAAGGTGTAATAATGCAATAATCAAGTTATATGGGTGTATATGTATATGTATATGTGATGATCATGCTGACAAAATGATCACAAAGGATACAATTGTCGCTGATTTGAATCATCAATACAATTCTTGGCTAATCCACACAAGAGGGAAACAACTGCTGGAGAAGAGATCGAACACCTCGAAGGCTTGACCCTGGTTGAGAAAGAAAGGAGAGGATCCATTGAGGAAACTTCTGTCAACTCTGCGGGGAATTTTAGGTCAACACCATATCACATGGGAGACAACCCTGCAAGGGATGAACACAAATAGCTGCTCAGAAACTCTGACTAGGGACGAATCTGATGACGACTTATGGGGGAACAAAATTCTATCGAAACCATGCAAATTGCTACAATAAAATGCCTACAACCCGAGGGAGGACAACAAATACAGCTGGGGAAACCAACAAACATCGGATACTAAAAGATGTTGGGGATGAAACAGGGATCACGCCAACTGCTTGGGGAGAACCAATAATGCTCCACATTTAGGGCTTACTGAAGGAGAATTGCGGTCCAAAACGCAGCGGAAATTAAAATTTTCTCCTTTAGAGATCCTTACGAATGGTCATGATCAGTGATAGAATATTTACCTCTTGTGACGATTAAAACCTTTGGTGCAGATCTCTTGTGACAATCAAAACCTTTGATGCAGATCCACGGAGCGATCACGAATGTTGAACGATGACAACGTCTCTACTCAGTCCACACGAACGGATTCCTTCAATCTCAGTGCTAGCTGGTATGAATGAAGGCTTTGAGTGAGAGAGAGAGAGAGAGAGAGAGAGAGAGAGAGAGAGAAAACGAAAATAATGCAACCGCCATCAATGCTTCTGCACAAGGGTTCTATTTATAGAACCACTTATGTGGGCTTCAAGCTAAAAAGCCCACTTAAGTGTATTTTGGCCCATATCTTATAATATGCCCAAAATCACTTAAGCCCATGGTACCTTACCATATTTCGTATTCTACTCAAGTACACTGTACCTTACGATGTTCTATAATTCACTTAAGGGCACCGTACCTGACGGTATTCCTTAGTTACTCTATCTCTCATCAATCCGTCCTTTGTGTGTGACCCTGTAGGTTTTCGCGACGTTGGCAATTATATTAAATCACGCATTTAACATAATACACAATGAGCGGTATCTAGCAACACATCACTGCTACCCAAGACACGAAAATGTCATGTGATCTGACAAAACCTTCTGTGATAATACTTATGTGTATAATTACCCTTTTGCCCTTATGTCTATATTGAACACAAGGCATAGACCGTGTCATCCTTGTCCAATTCAATATTGGGCCCATAGACATTTATCCTGTTATGCAGGATGGGCAAATTCCATCTAGGTCACTCATGTCCCTCAGCATGCTTCGTGGAGTACCCATCAACTGTCTTTATGGTTATCCAGTTACGGACAACGTTGGATCAACAATAAAGCACTCGACTCTACATCTAGGATCCATAGTGGTTTCAGGTCGAAGAGTGGTATACACTATTATCACCATGAGAATAACTTATGACACTTTGCATAACATTCTATATAGTATTCTCATAGCGGGTCAATCCGGTATAAATATTACTCTTAATATTCATACCTATGTTTAAGACTTGATAACTCTTTATCCATGATCCATGAGATGTGATCATCAGTCTACAAACATAATAGTCTTAATGCTTTAATGTTATCCCACTTCACACTAAAGCTCGACTACGGATACTTTAAGAATAGTGTCCTTATGTTTAATGTGTTCTCATGATTAAGTCACACTTAATACATTAAACGGACTATCTATTCCAGGGACTTTATTAATCAACCATAATAAAGAAAATGCCTTTTATTATTAATAAATAATTCGATACAAGTACCAAAAGTATTGGCCTCTAGGGCTTACACCAACAATCTCCCACTAGCACTAGAGCCAATCAGGCATACCCCTTATGCCCATTGATCTAGTATGGCCATCATGCTTCTGCTGCGCAAGAGGATTTGTCAGTGGGTCAGCTACATTGTCAAGTGTAGGTACTCTGCATATTTTCACATCTCCTCTATCTATTATCTCTCGAATGAGATGATAACGCCAGAGTATGTGTTTGAATCTTCGGTGAGATCTAGGCTCCTTAGCTTGTGCGATAGCACCATTGTTATCATAATAGAGACCAATGGGATCCACAATGCTAGGGACTATGCCAAGTTCACTAATGAACTTCCTGATCCAAACAACTTCCTTTGCTGCACTTGAGGCAGCAATATACTCGGTCTCGATTGTAGAATCAGCAACTGTATCTTGCTTTGAACTTTTCAAGCTCACAGTGCCACCATTTAATCAAAACACATAACCATTGGAATCATTCATATTAAAGCGTCTCAGCACCTTGTCTATGTACTCTGACTTAGGCCAAGCATTTTATGATCTATCTCTATAGATTCTGATTCCTAATATATAGGCTGCTTCACCTAGGTCCTTCGTAGAAAAGCATTTCCCCACCCAAGACTTTACTTGTTGCAGGGTAGGGATATCGTTTCCAGTAAGTAATATGTCATCTACATATAATACCAGGAACACGATCATGCTCCCACTAACCTTCTTGTAGACACAAGGCTCATCTTTGTTCTTGATGAATCCATACTGTTTTACTGTTTCATCAAAACAAAGATTCCATGAGTAGGTCACAGGCTCATCTTGATCCATGAGTAATACATCACCTTAATCCATATATCTCAGGTAGGTGACATATCCTGCCTGACCTACGCTGGTCTTGTTCTACTTGAGCAGGTTGCTCTTACACAACTACTTGTGTTTTCTGCTCCAATTCCTCCATAGGTGTGTCGATGCTTTGTGATTCTTGAATTTCTTCAAGCTCTACTTTCCTCCCACTGGTTCCTTTGGAAATAAAATCCTTTTCTAGGAAAACTCAAGTTCGAGCGACAAACACTTTGCCCTCAGAAGGATTGTAGAAGTAATATCCTCTTGTTTCTTTAGGATACCCCACAAATAAGCATTTGTCAGATTTGGGCTCAAGCTTAGTTGAAATTTGTTGTTTCACATAAACTTCGCAACCCCAAATCTTCATGTAAGACATATGTGGTTTCTTACCACTCCATATCTCATATGGTGTCTTCTCAACCCTTTTGGATGGAACTTGGTTAAGTGTGTAAGCTGCTGTCAATAGTGCATGTCCGCAAATGGAGTTTGGAAGATCGACGTGACTCATCATGGATTTAACTCATTAGGTTTCATCCTTTTAGTATTAATGTTATAAGTTGGCATTATGAGATCAAGGACATATAGTCCATTGTTCATTTGTGCTGAAGCATAGAATATACCATTCAAATAAATTGAACAACAATTGTTCTTTATTATAAATGAAAAACCAAACTTGTCCAAACAAGAAATGGAATTAATATTCCTTCTAATTGCAGGTACATAATAACAGTTCTCTAACTGAATTATTAAACCACTAGGTAAAGTCAATACATAAGATCCTACGGCTAAAGTAGCAACCTTTGCTCCATTGCCAACTCGTAGGTCAACTTCACCTTTTGCCAAATCTCTACTCCTTTTCAGCCCCTGCACATTTGTACATATGTGAGAACCGCATCCAGTATCTAATACCCATGATGCAGAAGTAGATAAGTTAATAACAAAAATACCTGAAGTTGAAGTCTCTACTCCATTCTTCTTATCTTCCAGGTACTTTGGGCAGTTCCTCTTCCAGTGTCCGGTCTTATCGCAATGGAAGCATGTGCCTTCTTTTGCTATGCCTCCACTAGACTTTAAAGCAGCAACGGTGGGTTTGGGTTTGACAACTTCCTTGCCTTTCCCTTTATCACCCTGCTTAGTGGGCCTTTTGTTCTGTCTCTTTCCGTTTCCTATCATCAGAATGGACTTCCCTTTTGACTTCAGATTCTGCTCGGCAGTTCTTAACATGGCGAGCAGTTCAGGAAGAGATTTGTCCATATTATTCATATTGAAATTTAGGACAAATTGACTGAATCCATCTGGCAACGATTGCAAGATCACATCAGTCGCAAGTTCGTTTCCGAGGGGAAAACCCAACCTTTCAAGGTTTTCCACATACCCAATCATCTTGAGCACATGGGGACTTACAGGGGCTCCCTCAGCTAACTTGCTTTGAAAAGGGGCTTTTGAAACTTCAAACCTCTCATGCCTTGCTTGCTCTTGATAGAGCATCTTCAAGTGTTCGATCATATCGAACGCTGACATGTTCTCATGTTGCTTTTGCAATTCTGAGTTCATGGTAGCCAGCATGAGACAAGCAGTTTCATTGGCATCATCGACATGCTTCTTATAAGCATCTCTTTCTGCCTTAGGTGCAGAACTAGGAGGTTCCTCTTCAGGAACAGGTGTCTCCAAGACATACAGCTTTTTATCATGTTTGAGGACAATCCTCAGGTTTCGGTGCCAATCCAGAAAATGTTTCCCAGACAATTTTTCCTTGTCAAGGATTGATCGCAAGATGTTGTTAGAGATGTTTGCTGTCATGGTTATCTACACAAGGATTAATGAAAATATAAGTATCATTGACATATTTAATTAGGCCTTTAATTAAATATGCTCCCACTATTTTACTCAAAAGAAATGACCCTCATCATTTGATTCGGAAAATCCCGTTGGAAGATTTTCTAGTGGGTCGAGATCCATATTTCACTTTGTTCTAAGTCCGCGTAGGCGGATTACACAAAACTAGGTTATTTAGGTAGGAACTCCTTCCAGTTGTATCTCATACAACTCTCGAAAATTTCAGTTGGGTGAATAACTCCTTATTCCAATCCATCATATGGATTATTCCCAACTCTTGCTTCTAAACATATATAATAAAATTATATCTAAGTTTGACTCATCGTTTTAGCAGTTGGATATTACAATTATCCCATCGCACCTTAACTAATACAAAACATGCACCTCGCGTAGGCGAAACCTACATTATTCGATACCAGTCTTGATGAGTGCTAAAACTTGGAAAGCAAACATATATAATATTATTATAATTTGTTTAGTTAAGTTTTACCCATTGTCTTAGCATTTGGATATTACAATTATCCCATCGCACCTTACTAATATAGAACATGCACCTCGCGTAGGCGAAACCTACATTATCCGATACTAGTCTTGATGAGTGCTAAGACTTGGAAAGCATAAACTTAATATTTAGTTTGAGGGAATTGCAATTGTCCTGATCTCACCGGCTTATTTATCATATAAATCGTCTCTCACATGCATCAACATATATCAACATACATACACATGCATCAACATACATACACAATGAAACAATTATGGCCCCTAGCGCAATTGTTCTCCCAAGCCAATGAGAGAACCTAAGCTAACCTAATAACGATCTAAGCTTCTCCAAGCAAGATCTTCAAGGTTGTCCTCCTTTGATCTTCAAGGTTGTCCTCATTTGATCTTGAAATCTTCTCTTTCTTCATAACATTGTCTTTTTCTCTTTCTTCATAACATTACATTCCAGAAGAAACTCGTTTTACATACGAGGGTTTGAGATGAGAAAAGAAGTTACATTAAGAGATCAAAGGGAGAGGCACGACACGCAGGTCGTATTTAAAACCCAAAACAAAATAAAGGAAGACTAAGGCCATAACTGATCACCACAAGGTAATAATAACAAACACATTATTATTATTATTATTAATTCCTTTAATTAATTAAAACAAAATTAAATTTCGGCAACCGATCATACTACGCAGAGTTAGCCGGGGGTTCCGCTGCCCGGTCAGGCATGTTACGACCGTCACAGGCATGTTACGACCGTCACAGGCCATGTGAGTGTGACGACCGTCACAAAGCACGTTACAACCGTCACATGCCATGTGAGTGTGACGACCGTCACAGGGCACGTTACGACCGTCACAACCAGTTTGTTACGCTCGTCACAAGCTCGTAACGAACGTCACGCGGCCAAAATAACGGAACTTTGAAACAGTCTACAAACCTCTTCCAAAAAAGCCCTAAATTCACAACTCCTTGACGGTACAACCCTTGCGCCGTCACCAACCCTAATGCGCCAATTTCAGACCGTCAAACACACCTCGATTGTTGATTCAGTATGATTGATCAACATGTCATTGCTTCACCATACTAATGTCGGATTCCGAAGCAAATGACCATTGATCGCTCAAAGGAAAACAACCACTTAGTGTTTGAATGAACGAAACAGAAACAGTATATCACATATACCGTACTTTGCATTAGGATTACTTATATCATATATAAGTTGATCGGTCTCAATTGCGTAACATATGGACGATCGATGTATCGCTGCTTCACCATACTAATGTCGGTACCGAAGCATAGTCAACATCAATCATCCAACTCGTACACTCATGATGCCAAATTTAATTACCCGTTTAATTAATTGATTCATTCTGTCTTTTAATCATATTAATACATAAAATAAACAACTATTCGAGTCATGGTTTCGTAAGTGGCTCTGATACCACTGAAGGAGAATTGCGGTCCAAAACGCAGCAGAAATTAAAATTTTCTCCTTTAGAGATCCTTACGAATGGTCATGATCAGTGATAGAATATTTACCTCTTGTGACGATTAAAACCTTTGGTGCAGATCTCTTGTGACAATCAAAACCTTTGATGCAGATCCACGGAGCAATCACGAACGTTAAACGATGACAACGTCTCTACTCAGTCCACACGAACGGATTCCTTCAATCTCAGTGCTAGCTGGTATGAATGAAGGCTTTGAGTGAGAGAGAGAGAGAGAGAGAAAACGAAAATAATGCAACCGCCATCAATGCTTCTGCACAAGGGTTCTATTTATAGAACCACTTGTGTGGGCTTCAAGCTAAAAAGCCCACTTAAGTGTATTTTGGCCCATATCTTATAATATGCCCAAAATCACTTAAGCCCATGGTACCTTACCATATTTCGTATTCTACTCAAGTACACCGTACCTTACGATGTTCTATAATTCACTTAAGGGCACCGTACCTTACGGTATTCCTTAGTTACTCTATCTCTCATCAATCCGTCCTTTGTGTGTGACCCTGTAGGTTTTCGCGACGTTGGCAATTATATTAAATCACGCATTTAACATTATAAACAGTGAGCGGTATCTAGCAACACATCACTGCTACCCAAGACACGAAAATGTCATGTGATCTGACAAAACCTTCTGTGATAATACTTATGTGTATAATTACCCTTTTGCCCTTATGTCTATATTGAACACAAGGCATAGACCGTGTCATCCTTGTCCAATTCAATATTGGGCCCATAGACATTTATCCTGTTATGCAAGATGGACAAATTCCATCTAGGTCACTCATGTCCCTCAGCATGCTTCGTGGAGTACCCATCAACTGTCTTTATGGTTATCCAGTTACGGACAACGTTGGATCAGCAATAAAGCACTCGACTCTACATCTAGGATCCATAGTGGTTTCAGGTCGAAGAGTGGTATACACTATTATCACCATGAGAATAACTTATGACACTTTGCATAACATTCTATATAGTATTCTCATAGCGGGTCAATCTGGTATAAATATTACTCTTAATATTCATACCTATGTTTAAGACTTGATAACTCTTTATCCATGATCCATGAGATGTGATCATCAGTCTACAAACATAATAGTCTTAATGCTTTAATGTTATCCCACTTCACACTAAAGCTCGACTACGGATACTTTAAGAATAGTGTCCTTATGTTTAATGTGTTCTCATGATTAAGTCACACTTAATACATTAAACGGACTATCTATTCCAGGGACTTTATTAATCAACCATAATAAAGAAAATGCCTTTTATTATTAATAAATAATTCGATACAAGTACCAAAAGTATTGGCCTCTAGGGCTTACACCAACACTTACTGCTTTCAAACCGATGTTGATATTCCTCTTGAATGAAATCGATTGCTTAAAATAATTGCTTTTATATATTTAAGAAAACATGATTTTTGTTTTAAAATTTTTAATTTCCAAAATGATCATAATAAAATTTGAATCTATTTGGCTGAATTAAACAAGAGTAGAAACAATTGGATAAAAACTCAACTTTATTTAATAGAATGATAGTCTATAAATGAGAAGACTCCATAGATCTTTACAAAAGTTAAAAATGGTAATTTTCATGGAAAAGGGCTACATTGAATACAATGATCAATAATCCTTCTACCAGGATGCAGTTACTTGCCATAAGTCTTCAAAGTCAAAGATCAATGAATACAATGATCAGTGAATATAAATGCTGGCGATAGTGAACCAAAATTTGACAATGTGCTCAACATAAGTCTTCAAAGTCAAAGATCAGCAGGATGCAGTTACTTGCCATAAATCCCTAATTTTTGAATAAATTTCCCCAAGGGTGGGGTACTCAATTTATCGGGATAACTCTTTCTGTTTTATGTCTCTAACTTTTTCCTGGATCGCCCGTTCGGGTTCAATCCACCGAGACACTCATTTTTGCCTAAGCCGCCCTTTCAGGTTTTCAACTTAGCAAGCTGTTCTTTTATTTCTAGGGGAAGTATTTCTTGACTGTATATGCGTTCACATGACAAGTGAACTCTTCACCATCCATAGTTGTAAGAATCAAAGCACCACCTAAAAATGCTCTCTTGACAACATATGTGCCTTCATAATTAGGAGTCCATTTGCCCTTAGAATCTGGTTTGAAAGATAGAATCTTCTTGAGCACAGGGTCACCTTCTCTGAACACACGAGGTCTAACCTTCTTATCAAAAACTTTCTTCATTCTCTGTTGGTACAACTGATCATGACACATGGCAGTCAACCTCCTCTCTTCAATCAAATTCAGTTGATCAAATCTGGTCTGACACCATTCAGCCTCGGTCAACTTGGATTCCATCAAGACACAAAATGATGGGATCTCCACCTCTACCGGGAGCACAACTTCAATGCCATAAACAAGTGAGAAAAGGGTTTCCCCTGTTGAAGTGCGGATGGATATTCGATACCCATGCAAAGCAAATGGGAGCATCTCATGCCAATCCTTGTACGTTACAACCATCTTCTAGATGATCTTCTTGATGTTCTTGTTTGCAGCTTCAACATCCCCATTCATCTTAGGTCTGTAGGGAGAAGAATTATTATGTGCAATCTTGAAGTCTTTGCAAAGAGCCTCCACCATATTATTATTCAAGTTTGAACCATTATCAGTAACGATCTTACTTGGCACACCATAACGCCGTATGATCTGATTCTTGATAAACCTCATAATAACTTGCTTGGTTACATTCGCATACGATGTCTCTTCAACCCACTTTGTGAAGTTGTCAATAGCCACCAAAATGAAACGATGTCCATTCAAAGCTTTGGGATCAATCATGCCAATCATATAATTTCCTCACATGGAGAAAGGCCATGGGGAGGAAATAACGTTCAACAGTGTCGGAGGAACGTGAATCTTATCTGCATATATTTGACACTTGTGGCATTTCTTCACAAACTTGCAACAGTCAGATTCCATTGTCAGCCAATAGTAAATTGCTCGCAACATCTTCTTTGCCATTGCATGTCCATTGGACTGAATACCAAAGGAACCTTCATGGACTTCAGTCATCAATAGGTCTGCTTCGTGTATATCCATGCATCTGAGCAAAACCATATCGAAGTTTCTCTTGTACAATACATCACCATTTAGGTAGAAATTATCGGCTAATCTTCTCAAAGTCTTCTTATCTTTCAAAGATGCCCCAGACGGGTAAATCTGACTTTGGAGGAAACATTTAATATCAAAATACCACGACTTCTCATCTTTGACCTCTTCAACAACGAATACATGAGTTGGCCTATCAAGACGCATCATAGTCAAGTTGGGAACTTCATTCCAATACTTCACCATAATCATTGAAGCCAACGTTGCAAGAGCATCTGCCATCCGATTTTCATCTCGAAGGATATGATGAAACTCAACCTTTGTAAATAAAGTTGAAATCCTCCTCGCATAGTCTCTATATGGTATCAAACCGGGTTGATTCGTCTCCCATTCACCTTTGATTTGATTCACAACCAAAGCTGAATCTCCATAGACTTCTAAGTACTTGATTCTGAGATCAATGACCTCTTCAAGCCCCATAATGCAAGCTTCATACTCGGCCATATTATTTGTACACTTGAAAGTCAATCTAGCTGTAAATCGAAAATGCGTGCCTTGAGGAGTAATAATCACTGCCCCAATGCCATTACCATACTGATTAACAACTCCATCAAATACCATGCCCCAACAGGAACCATGTTTTGGCCCTTCTTGGAGCAATGGTTCATCACAATCTTTCATTTTCAAGTATAAAATATCTTAGTCAGGAAAATCATACTGTACTGACTGGTAATCTTCAATTGGTTGGTGAGCCAAGTGGTCAGCCAAGACACTACCTTTGATCGTTTTCTAAGATCGGTATTCAATATCATACTCTGACAATAACATCTTCCAACGGGAAATCCTCCCAGTTAAAGCAGGCTTCTCAAAAATATACTTGATTGGATCCATTTTGGATATCAACAAAGTGGTATGATTCAGCATATATTGACGCAGACGCTTAGCAGCCCAAGCCAACGCGCAACAAGTCTTCTCAAGCATAGAAGACTGAGTCTCACAATCGGTGAATTTCTTACTGAGGTAGTAAATAACATATTCTTTCTTTCTAGTTTCGTCTTGCTGACCCAGAACACAACCCATACTCTCATCAAGCACAGTCAAATACATGATCAACGATCTTCCTTCAACAGGCGGAGACAGAATCGGAGGTTCAAGCAAATACTCTTTGATATTGTCAAAAGCTTTCTGGATGTCTTCGGTCCAATCACAAGACTAATCTTTCCGAAGAAGCTTGAATATAGGCGCACATGTGGTAGTCATGTGTGAAATGAATCTCCAGATATAATTCAAGCGTCCGAGAAAACCTCTGACTTGCTTCTCAGTTTTGGGTGGAAGCATCTCTTGTATTGCTTTGACCTTGGCAGGATCAACTTCAATACCCTTCTCACTGACAATAAAGCCCAAGAACTTACCAGAACGAACACCAAAAGTACACTTATTGGGATTCAAGCGGAGTTTGTACTTCCTCAAATGCTGGAATAGCTTCTACAAATTCTCAACATGTTCCTCTTCATCAATGGATTTAGCAATCATATCATCAATATAGACTTCGATCTCTTTATGCATCATATCATGAAAAAGAGTAGTCATTGCTCTCTGGTAAGTTGCACCAGCATTCTTTAAACCAAAAGGCATCACTCTATAACAGAATGTTCCCCAGGGTGTAATGAATGTGGTCTTCTCCATATCCTTGGGTGCCATCTTGATCTGATTATATCCGGAAAATCCGTCCATAAATGAAAAGACTTTGAATTTAGCTATATTGTCTACCAACATATCAATGTGTGGCAGAGGGAAATCATCTTTCGGACTGGATTTATTCAAATCTCTATAATCAACACACATACGGACTTGTCCATCCTTCTTCAGAACAGGCACAATATTGGCCACCCACTGCGGATACTCAACAGTCACAAGGAAACCAACATCAATCTACTTTTGCACTTCTTCTTTGATCTTCACTGCCATATCAGGATGAGTTCTCCTTTACTTCTGCTTGACTGGAGGGTATTCTGGCTTCAACGGAAATCTATGCTCCACAATCTCAGAATCCAAACCAGGCATATCTTGATAGGAACAAACAAACACATCTGAATACTCTCGGAGAAGATCAATCAACCCCTTCTTCACTTCTGGACCCAGTCGAGACCCAACCTTGACTTCCTTCACATCATCTTCGGAACCCAAGTTGACTAGCTCAATCTGCTCTTCGAATGGCTGAATGGCTTTTTCCTCGTGCTCAAGTAGATGTGACAGTTCATCAGATACTTCTTCATCACTTCTTTCCTCGGCCTTAAACATAGGGAATTCAAATTTTGGTGAAAGAGTAGGATCATTGTATTCAATGGGTTTAGAAACCAACCTGCATAATGATTTGATATTTTGATTTTAGAGAAGTGATTTGGTGACCAAATATTACGCAGATGGACAAAATATTATTTATTGATTTATGTTTTTTATGATTACCATTTTCAAAAAAGCAAAAAGTAAAAATAAAAACATCATAGATGTGGATGAATAGAATTGCATTTTATTGATGATCAAATTTGAAAATGCCCAAACAATGTTCACTTCTCCCTTAGGCATAAGAGAAGGATTTTCAAAAACAAATAAAAGCAATTACTTATATCGATGCACAATAATGGGAACATCAACAGCAGTCCAATCGTTGCAAGTTTTTCCATGCGTCACAAAATTGGTGCAGTCTTCATCTTCATCACCCTTGATCACAACAACTAAGTGTTGTTCATTACCATGAATGAACCCTCTGCTACGGAAATTAGGTTGCACATCTTCAGCTCTAATCATAGACGAACCTTGTTGGAAACCCAAACCGGCTCTGTTCTTGTTGTCAGCGACCTTTACCATTTGGCCCCACTTATTAGAATTACCATCTTCAACAATCTTCTGCGCATCTTTGAATGAGGACATGGGTGCCCCAACTCTCTTTTTCTCAACAATAGACAAGGCTTGGAACAGAGTTCCAATCTCATCCTCAGCTTCTACACAAGAGAAAGACGACAGGTGGCTTACCAATAAAGCCCTCTCCCCACCGACAATAACCAGCTTTCCGTTCTTGACAAACTTAAATTTCTGATGCAACGTTGAAGTAACTGCTCCTACCTCATGTATCCATGGCCTTCCTAACAAGCATCTATAGGCCGGGTGGATATCCATTACCTAGAAAGTAATCTAGAAATCACTCGGACCTATCTTCACCGGAAGGTCCACCTCTCCTATCACAGTTTTGCGAGTACCATTAAATGCTTTAACGATCACACCACTATATCTTATCGAAGCTCCTTGATACAACAATCTTGACAAGGTTGATTTTGGGAGTACATTCAAAGAAGAACCGGTGTCGACCAATACATTCGACATAGCATCCTCCTTGCAATTCATTGAAATGTGTAGTGCCAAGTTGTGATTTCTACCCTACTCGGGGAGTTCCTCATCACAAAAACTCAAATTGTTGCAGGAAGTGATGTTAGCCACAATATGATCAAACTGATCCACCGTAACATCATGCTCCACATAAGCTTGTTCTAATACCTTCTGCAGTGCTTCTCTGTGCGCTTCAGAATTCATAAGCAGAGATAACAATGAAATCTTGGAGGGGGTTTGGAGTAGCAGCTCCACCACATTGAATTCACTCTTCTTGATTAACCGGAGTACCTCATCATCATCATTAGGCTTCAAACCCCTGGATTCACCAGACTGACACTTTGGAGAGCTAGTTGGATCAATTGCAGGCACTTCAACATTCTTGCTGGCAAATATATCACCCACATTCTTAGGGAACACCGGCCCAAAGACATGACCACTACGGGTCACCTTAGTAACATCAACTATGCTCACAACAGAATTGGTCGTAGGCAAAGGAACCTCTTGACCATTCTCTAAAAAATAGTTGCATTATACTGATATGAAACAGCTTTATCAGATGCATACGGGTTGGGGCCCGCTAACCGTATAACCAACGGCGATACTGATCTGTTGCTGACACTTTTACTACTGCTGCTATCGAATTGAATCACCACTCTCTATGGTGTCTTGAATACTGGAACAATAACATTCACATTGTCATCCCCGTGACGGGACTGGAGAATCTGAATCATACCTTCATCCATTAACCTCTGAATGTCTCTCTTCACAACCATACAACCTCTAGGATTAACACTGCAAATTGCACAACCATCATGGTCATGCTTACAATCGCTTACCAAATAGATATCCTTGTGCATCGTCACCAAGGACCTTCTAATAAAGCGGACATCAAATACCTTGAACTCCCTAGGACAACCATCCACCATATTGACAGAAGGGTTACCATGAGCAGGTAGTGGATTGACTTTGACATTCGGCGCACGGTCCTCAAAGGACACCATTCCACTCTTTACCATCTTTTGTACTTCATACTTCAGGGGGTAACAATTCTCAATATAATGACAGGGAGCTCCTTGATGAAAGGCACAGCGAAGTTCTGATTTATACCACCATGGAAGTGGTTCAAGGATCTGAGGCGGATTTCTTGGTTGCAAAAGGTTCTTGAGAACCAATGATGGATACAGTTCAGCATAAGTCATAGGAATCGGGTCGAAAGAGACCTTCTTCCTCTCAAAATTTTGTGGTTGTTGATGATTATTGATATTGTTGTTATTGTAGGTGTTTGTTCGTTGTGGTGGCGGTTGTTGACATTGTTGTTGAATTGGTGTTAATTGATTGTTAGAAAATACCGGAATTACATATGATACTTGATGATGGTGTTGACGGGGTGGTTGACTTCTTCTTACATGAGGCCTCCTCTGCCTCCCAACAGATATTGCATTGGTCTCATTCTTTTTCTTCTTGGAAAACCCACTACCATATTTCTTGCTGGACGAAACTTCCTCTCTAGTTAATCGTCCCTCTCAGACACTTTCCTCTAGTCTCATCCCCACGTTTACCATCTCGATAAAATCACTGGGGGCACTGGAAATCATCCGCTCATAGTAAAATGAGCTTAGGGTCTTGAGGAAAATCTTGGTCATCTCTTTTTCTTCCAAAGGAGAGGTAATCTGAGCGGCAAGCTCTCTCCATCGCTGAGCATATTCTTTAAATGTCTCCTTATCCTTCTGAGACAATGACCTCAACTGGTCCCTATCTGTCGCCATATCAATATTGTACTTGTACTGTTTCACAAAGGCTTCACCCAGTCATTGAATGCATGGACACTCGCACTATCCAAACCCATGTACCACCTCAAAGCGGCACCAGTTAGACTGTCTTGAAAATAATGAATCAGTAACTGATCATTATCAGTTTGCATCGACATCTTTCTAGCATACATGACGAGATGACTGAGCGGACATGTATTCCCCTTATACTTTTCAAAGTCAGGGACTTTGAACTTCATCAGGATTTTAACATTAGGAACCAAACAAAGTTCCGCAACACTCTTACCGAACAAATCCTTTCCCCTCAAGGTTTTCAACTCCTTTCGCAGATCAAGGAATTGGTCTTTCATTTCATCCATCTTCTCATAAACATCTGGACCCTCAGACGGCTCAGAGTGATAGATGGTGTCTTCAACACGGGGTAAAGTATGAACAATCAGTGGTGGCACAGACATGACCGGGCTAGATGCCGGCATGGAAGCAAAGGTAGGTGGGAAACCCTCAGGCATGAAATTGGGCGGCATTCCCCATGGGAATCCGGCAGGCATAGCAAGCGCAAAGTGAGCGGCAACAACTGGAATGGTAAAGGTAGCAACCTCTGAAATGACTGTCCTCTGAGGAGGAGGAGTTGCAGGCGTTGGAGAAGATTGGCTCTGAGCATCTAACATTGACTCCATCATGGCAGTCAGACGGGCGATCTCATCCTTCAAGTCTCTGTTCTCTTGCTCTAGATGTTCCATGATTCTTGAGTGATTGGCGCGAGTATTATATCGATGAGTCAGCTTGGCTGAAGCACAAAAGAAATACCAATAATACATCTGGTGAAAGAGAAGCCTGTAATGCAAATGATGCATGAAATGTAATGCTTGATTGTTTTTATTTTCAAGGAACTTACTATTTTATTTGCAAATATATATAACAATAACAATTGTAACAATTTTATATGACCATAAAGAATCTTTTTTATTTATATAATTGGAAGGATTACACTGAGTACAATTTTAGAAACCAAAATATAAATACAAGAGAAAAAGAAACTAATCATCCTAAGGAACCCTTAACAACATTGTCAGATGATTGGTCCGCATGCGCGTACTTCCTTCGGATGCGTCGGATCTCAGACTCAAAAAAAGTCTTCATCTGAGCCTTCTCGAAGACAAGCTGAGCAACAATCTTCTACCAAGCAATGGAAGGCTGAGGCATACTAGAGGAAGATGAAACCTCTGGTTCTCTTTGTCTCTTCATTACTCGGTCTTCAAGAATCTCAATAAGTGCATCTTTGTCCTTAGACTCAAGCTGTAACTCCTCATGCTTTCTACTCAAAGCATGGAAACACTCTTTCCATATATCCTTCTTTTGTTTCATCTTGGCGAGTGCGTCTTCCAACTCCTCTACATCTTGGTTAGGGAGAGTTGATGGCTTAGCCACAACCATAGACATAGGTCCCTCACAAGCATAAGGAATCTTCAATTCCAAAGCTCTCTTCTTCACCCAAAGAGTGTAAGCTTCCAAAGCTACACAATTGCACGGACCAAGCTCAGATCTTCCTTTCCTATGCACATTATGCCAAGCATGCACAATCTTCTGCTTCAAACGTTGGGGATCTTTACCCTCTTGATAGAAAAGACCTTCTAACAAAGTGTTATTAAGTTTGTCTTTCAAGGGGAACCCAAGTTGACGACGAGTCAGAGCAGGATTGTAGTTAATTTCTCCTTGTGTACCAACGAGAGGCACATTAGAGAATTCACCACAATAATCAATAATCTCCAAGCTACTCAATGAAGAGTCATACCAAACTATATCATCATTAGTGAGATACATAAGTCTCTGAGACCACCATAGACATTGTTTGTTCTCCATAAAAGTAGGCGTCTGAGGTAAGTGCGAAATAAACCACTTGTACAGAAGAGGAACACAACAGACGATTGTCCCACCACCCTTAGAATTCCTTAGATGCAAAGAGAAATACATATCACCCAACAAAGTAGGCACATGATTACCAATCAAGAAAATTTTAATGGCGTTAACATCAACAAAACCATCAATGTTAGGGAACAAATGTAATCCATAGATGAGCAACACAAAGATAGCTTCAAAAGCATCCACACTACCGGCCTGAGCAAAGGCAGTAGCTTCCTTGATGAAGAACTCAGAAGTCAATCCAAACAATCCTCCTTTCTTCACCCAATGAGCCTCAACCTCAGACTTCTTCCAGTGAAGGGCTTCAACTATAAGATGAGATCTGGGAATCTCCTCCAACCCACTAAAGGGAACTTTGCTAGAAACAAGTATTCCCAAGAGATGGGCATAATCCTCCAACGTAGGTGTCATACCCCGATTTTGACCCTGAAAATTTTCCCCATCAATCATTCGTTTGCATTCTTTCTTCATGACCATTCCATCTGGTCATGATACTATCCAAAAAAAAAAAACGTTTGTTGTTGGACTTGTTACCACACCCAGTCCATGTTGGTCTTTTGGGGTTTTGTTTCTTTTTGTATAAGATGATAAACGCGAGATTTTAAACGCTTTCCTTTGTTAGAATCAAGTGAACCTCATGTTTCATCTTTCGTTCCAATTTCGCCGAAGTGATTATTCATCTCGCCTTGCCACATTACTAGTTCTCACCTTTTCTTTCAAATAAATTATGTGTCAAGTGCAAAATATTTTATTTTGGGTCATCATGCATATTCATTTTCGCATTCATTCATAATTCAAAGAAATTCCATACATATTTCTTCATTCACATTTATATTCTCCATTTCACATTCAAGATTCTACATTTCATATTCAAAATTTTCATTCATATTTCTTCATTACATTGGAAACTTTTTCATTCATATTCAAGAATTTCCACATACTCATTCATAGTTTGATTACTTCGCTCATTCATTCAATCATAATCATCCATGTACATGGCATATGAATAACTTATAATAAAAAAAAACATCTCATCACATGAATACATGAAGTTTCTAAGATGCAAAAAGGGCTCTCTTAAATGACCTACATATTCTGGACTTGGAAACCATGACTTGGGACGAAATTGATATCGTTGGAGTGCCTCCTTCCCCAAGGTCTGATCATGCTGCTGTTGTACATGTGGAGCGATACTTGCTCATCTTCGGAGATGGTTGTACTGAACATGTCTACACTGGCTTGGTCAGCAGTAACATTTGTTCAAGGGCGTGTTTCTGTTGCTAGTGAGGGTTTGAGTTTGGTTGTAAGTTCGAATGATGGAGAAGATGTACTTGTATCTTTTGGAGGATACAATGGACGTTACAACAATGAAGTATATGTTCTTAAACTAAGCCACAAATCCACCTTGCAATCCAAAATAAATAAAAAATCCATACCAGACAGTGGTTCTGCTGTACCAAATGCTACAAATGCTACTCGAGATTCAGAGCCTGAACTTGGAGCAGGACAAGAAGGGAAAATCTGGGAAAATTACTGTGGACAACGCTTATCCAACAGTTTTGGATTTGAGATTATGGACTTGGTCAAAGCTCGAGGCTAAAACTGGAGACGAACCCTCTACAACTTTGGACCCTTGTGCCAGCCATTCTTTGGTTTATTGCATGGGGAAATAAGCTCCTGTCAATTGTTGGCCATACAAAAGATCCCTCCGAAAGTATCCAAGTGAAACAGTTTGATCTGCAAACAGCAACATAGTCAACTCTAAAGACCTATGGGAAAGCTCCGAGATGCATGCATACCTTGGTTTGTAAGCTTACAGAAGTAACACACCTGCGACTATCACCACTGCGAGTTACATTGATCAACTGCAGAACTCAGGCTGAAATTTTGGCATCTAACACTTCCTGAGATTCCATACTACAACCATTGCATTGTTTTGTCTTGAGAATTGCTGCGGCAATATGAACAACCCAAGACAGGCTCCGTTGTGTTTATTATAAACAAGCTACTGCTTTCATACTGAAGTCTGCAATAAATGTTGGAGGGACAATGTGGAAAGCAACAATGAACTGCATGAGAAAAGTGGTTCGCCAAAGGATAGCGATACAACACAGAGGGTTGAAAGAAAAACCATTCAAACTTCAACAGGAAAACACAGTCACAAAACAGGTTTGACAGAGCATATTTCTTCACTACTTCAGATTGAAACTCAGTTAAATGGTCCTAACATGAACAAAACCAATTCTAAAGAGCTTGCTGAGTCTCCTGGATTTTCAAACCTAAATGATAAAAACAAAGTCAGTGCAATCATCGTCATAACCTTATTTCCACATGATATTGCATAGCATATCATCTAACTTGTAGTGGCGAAATGCTGCAGCATTAACAAGATTATTGGATAAACCTCACGGCATGACGAACATGTGTGACCAAGAAAAAAAGACAAACCACTATAGCCTACCTCATGTTAATACCATGACCTCATATAAATCCCTCAACATTTCCCAGCCAATGAAGAAGTCCGCTAGCAACACAAACAATTAGAACATAACTGTATCTGAAACGCAACGCATTGATGAGATTATTGTTACTGAAGCATGACACAGACGAGGATGGTTCACGTAGGGGTTTCACTTCTGCTGTTATGCTTGGCTCGAATCAAGGATTGCTTTGCGTGACTGTAGATCAGCAGTTTCAATATTTTACTTTCTGAACTGGATTGAAGAGTTGTTGCAATTAAATCTTACCAAAAGACTAGTGGGATATAATGAAGAGGTCGTAGATATGAAGTTTGTTGGGGATGATGAAAAGTTCCTTGCTCTTGCTACAAATCTTGAACAATTCTAGGAGAAACTTAATTGTGACTGGAAGTAAAGATAACACTGTTAGGTTATGGGACTCAGAAAGTACAAGTTGCATTGGAGCTGGCATAGGTCACATGGGAGCTGTTGGAGCCATTGCATTTTCAAAAAAAAAAGCGGGACTTCTTTGTTAGTGGCAGTAGTGATCATACTCTTAAGGTGTGGAGTATGGATGGTCTCTTGGACAGTTTACAACGCCTGAAATCCTGAATAAGGATAATAAGTATAATTGTGGCAGATGTAAATCATATGAGAAAGCCAAGAAGAAGCTAACAGTATTAGAGGCGCCGAATATTCTTACGATTGTATTAAAACGATTTCAGTCCGGTAACTTTGAGAAGTTGAATAAGTCTGTTCAATTTCCTGAAGTCCTGAATATGGCTGCATATATCAGTGGATTAAAAGACAAATCTCCATTATATTGTCTTTATGAAGTGGTTGGCCATTTGGATAGCATGAATGTTGCATATTCAGGACATTATGTTTGTTATGTGAAAAACATCCAAGGAGAATGGTTCAGGACTAATGACAGCAGGGTAGAACCTGTTGAATTATCAAGAGTCTTGTCAGAAAGAGCATACATGCTTCTTTATGCAAGGCATTCTCCGAAGCCCATGGGTTTAGTAAGTAGCAATACAGTATTTTCCACTGGAAAGTTTAAGAGGAGAAACTTGGAAGCCATTCTGGATGTTTCTAAGACACGATCAAATTCCATGGCTACAAGTGTTGATTCTTCCTCTCTCCATCAGAAGCATGTCAAGCATTCTCATGGGAACACTGTTGATGATTCCTTTAGCAGGGAACTTGCATATCCAGAAGAGTGGAGATTCAACTACCAGGGAAGGAATACTATGGTGGATTCTTCCAGCGAAAGCTCACTATTCAGCTCTTCTGATGCAAGTTCTTGCAGTACTTGAACTCCAAAGAGCCTGCTGTTGAGCCTGAGAAAAATGTATCTGACCTAGTTACAGAACAAACCGAGACTGTTCGGCAGGATTTCAAGTTATCTCCAGAAGCTTCACCAGGAAGCCATATGACAATTCCTGAATCTCAAGGAACACCTTCAAGTCAGGTTTCAGTGAAACCTAAAGAGAATGAAAATCTTACGGGACTTGGTGCAGGTATTGTTATTCATTCTTGTCAGACAAGGGATGAACAAAATATATTATCTGATGCGGGTTCTTTAGAGAAACTTATTAGCAGTCTTGATGGTTCAATAAGCCAGCAAGATGCTAGTTCAGAGTCCATAGCTACAATTCTTAAAAAAGGAATCCAGGAGCCGTCGCTAGGTTTGCGGAACTTCAAAATGGAAGAGCGTTGCGTTCTGTAATTGAATTAACCAAGGATCGACACTCTCGGACAAGGTTGTTGGCCTGCTTGTGCCTAATCTGTATAAAGAATTCTTCGTCGCGCGTTCTGCAAGACATAGCAATCAAAACCAAATTGATATATATTTTGCTTGAGCTCCTTGATGATTCTGGTCAAGTTGGAGAAGAGGCTCCCTTTGCTTTTTCGAGTTTAGTTGCTGGAAAGGAAGATATGCAGAAGTTAGCATTTGAGGCAAATGCTATAGACAAATTCTACAATCACTTGCAAAATTGTGACTTACATCCCAAACGTCTTGAAGGGATATTTCTAGCACTGGCCGATCTTTGCTCAAAACTGGAATGCTGCAGGGCGAGGTTTATGTCATTGCAGGTCTTAAATATACTAATTAATGCCTTAACCCATGATGAAGCCAATGTGCGGACTGCAACTTGCATTTGCTTAAAAAAACTGTCTCACGCTCAATCAATAATTTGAGTGCAGGTTATTCCATGAGTGAAAGGATTGTCATTCCATTAGTACGGCTTCTCTCTAATCTTTGCACTTCTGTCCAGGTTGCAGCCCTTGGTGCTACTAGCAACATAGTAGTGGACTTTACGCCAAATAAGTCAACATTCATACAATGCGGTGGCATTAAAGAGCTTGTCCATTTGACAAAGTCTATGGATTCGTCTTTAAGGTTGAATGCTATGTGCACTTTAGAAAATATTTCCGGTGGTTTGTTTTATGTCATATTTAGCCTCGGTCAAAGCCTCGAGTCATGCTCTTCTCCTACACAAATTGCCGACACTTTAGGAGCTATAGCATCAGCTCTTATGATATATGATAACAAGGCCGAATCTACCAAACTGTCAGATCCTTTGGTGGTTGAAGAGACGTTACTCAAACAATTCAAACCTCGCTTGCCTTTCCTTGTGCTAGAACGGACCATCGAAGCTCTTGCTAGTTTATACGAACAACGACAATAACCAGAACAGCAACCTCAGGAGGATGCTAATGTCCATTCTAATGAGAATGCGGAGGATAATGGTAATCAAGTCCCAACAACCTCTGGTGGTGAACCAATGGAGACTGATAAACCAGAGAACCCCGACTCAGCCTAATTTTTGTTGTTTATTTTGCTATGAAATTCATTACATATCCAGTCCCACCTTAACCTTGCTTTGCTGAACTTGGAGGATGATGCCGTTTCTATCAGTAGCATTGAGCAGAGTGTCTCATTGGAGGATTATTTGCAAGGAAGGCATTTCTTTACAGTCATTTCATTGAGGGTCATATGAGAATCTCTCCAATATCACGGTTGCCCCTCATTACCGTTTTAGATACCAAGCATCATCTAAAGGACTTTCCAGTTTGTGAGCCATTTCATTTGGAGCTAAATTTTTTTAATAAAGCGAACCGAGTTCTTCATTATCCATCCAGGGCGTTTTATATGGACGGATTGAATCTTATGGCACATAACCTTTCGTCTGGGTCTGACACTATCTACAGGAAGCTCTACAATTCGATTCCTGGAAATGTGGAGTACTGAGCAAAATATTTGATTCACAGTAAAAAGCCAATGCCGCAACATTTTTCCTCCGAACAAATCGCACCCAAAGTCATGTGAAAACCATGCCAAAGCATCATTCAATTTCCAAGCAGGACTGCTGCAACACATAACACACAAAATCAATTAATTCCAAAACAAATTTTTCAATTAAGTGAGTTACAGTGGTGAATTGTTTCTTACCAACAGTGAAATGGAAATGGAGAGAATTGAGGAAGAGGGACCACAAGTGGAATAAGGACAAAACTCCCCAGATACTGTAGAAACAAACCTCTCCACTACACAGCAGATCTCCACTACACAGCAGGAAACACAGCAGAGGAAAGAGAGGGGTCATATATAAAAGAGGGATTACTATTCACAACAACCCTAGGTTTTTGGAGGGGGGCGACTACCATTCAGAAAAGAAAAGAGAGAATTGAAGGTAACGCTTGTCTACATTCACCTGTCGAGCTCGCCGCAACCGGTTAGCTTCCTTTCCGAGCTTTATTTTTATGTTTCGATCATGCTTTACATCCTTCTGAGGGAACCATGGTTGTTGTTCCGATTTGAACTCCATGTTTGATTTAGCAATACCGCTGCCTGTTTGTTTGTGATGTTATCTTGCCATTAAATCTTTGATGTTCAAAATGGAAAGAAACAGAATCTATGTGCGTTAAAGATGAACTTGTTCTGCTACTGTTTTTTCAACTTTGTATTTTATTTAAAAGGTTTGGTCCGTTTTTTATCTTATGTATTAGTGCTTGAGACCATACAACAAGGATGCTTGTCTGGCGGAGTTGGTAAAAGGGATGCTTTGGCAAGCCTTTGGTCTCGGGTTCAATACCCTTGTGCTTCACTTTGGTTTTAGTTTTTTTTCACTTTATTCAATTTTCAATTTTGGTTTTAGTTTTTTTTCACTTTATTCAATTTTCAATTTTGGTTTTAGTTTTTTTTCACTTTATTCAATTTTCAATTTTGGTTTTAGTTTTTTTTCACTTTATTCAATTTTCAATTTTGGTTTTAGTTTTTTTTCACTTTATTCAATTTTCAATTTTGGTTTTAGTTTTTTTTCACTTTATTCAATTTTTAATCTTTGATTGATTTAGGATCTATTTTATTATTAATCATTTTGTTTTATTTTATTCTCACTTTTCAACTTTAGCTTTTATTTTTTCGCCGTTATTTTATTTTTATTTTTTAAACATCAATTTTAATTTATGGATTCAACAATTCCCATGTTGTTTATCCATGATTACTTTTATCGATACATTGATGGTATTTCGCCGCATTTTGATTAATCACATATGACATTTTGATTGTTGTTAATATGTGCAAACCGGCTTTGAGCACATTATCTAGATTTCTTGTTTGCTTTTTTTCAATTTCCATAAGCCTTGCACGTCATTGCGTTATGCGACTTTGATTCGCATCCTCGCATCCCAATTTTTATCCGTGCACGTCCCGATGTTGTTTCTTTCAATTAAATTTTTGAGTGTTTTGTATATATAACTTGTTGTGTTATTTATTCACATGACTTACTCTTGGGCCTTCTTACAATGAGACAGTTCTCTTGCACTTACACTCATACATTGCATTATTTGTTGTTTGGGCCCAATTTAATTATTCAAGTACTTTGAATCCCCATTTGACAAAATGTACCCCACTCCCCCGATGTGTAATAATTTTACTACTTTTCATTTCTTTATTTGTTTGACTGTTTAGTTAGCTACTAACACAAGAATAAAATCAACCATTTCCAAAAGATCAAAAATAATGACTCGATCCAACGTCGAGTATTTTCTCAATAAACAAATCAATCCATTTCTTCTTCCCATTCTATTCCATTTCTCTTAAACTTTCATCAAACGCTTGATCCAACGTCAAGCCATTTTCATAATAAAAACTCAAAAAAATATTAATTCATATTTAAGACCTTTTCAATAAAGATGGAAATGGAACGTGGTGTATACCGCGCACTCCTGAGACTAGGATTCAAGATGGATATCTCGCTCATCCTAGTTCTCGCCATCATCCAAATTTATCCACTTTGTTTTCTCTCAAACACTCATTCAAATCTTTCTCAATCGCTCATCAAATGCTTGATCTAATGTTAAGTCATTTTCATAACAAAAACTCAAAAATACTTAATTCCATTATTAAACACTTTTCAATAAAGATGGAAATGGAACATGGTGTATACCATGCACTCCTGAGATTAAGATTCGAGGCGGATGCCTCGCCTATCTTAGCTCTCGCCATCATTTTAAATTGTCAATGCGATTTCTTTAAACCCTTTCTCAATCAAACCTCAAAAAACACTTAATGCTTATTAAACATTTTTGCAAATAAGATGGAAATGGAACGTGGTGTATACCACGCACTCCTGAGACTAGGATTCGAGATGGATATCTCGCTCATCCAAGTTCTCGCCATTACTCAAAACACATCAAACCAATCAATTTCTCTTTCTCGCCGCCGTGCGATTAACCCTCTTAAACCTTTTCTCAAAACGAAAGGTACTTTGTTTCAAAACAATGCAAGGCAATGTTTTTCCACCTGTTTTGGGTAGTCCAACAAGGTTTTCGTCGATTTGACACAAAGTAGCTTTCGCTAAAATCGACCAACAAACAAACATTTTTCTTTTTCGCGGCATTGGCAATTATATTAAATCATGCATTTAACATAATAAACAGTAAGCAGTATCTAGCAACACACCACTGCTACCCAAGACACGAAAATGCCATGTGATCTGACAAATCCTTTTGTGATAATACTTATGTGTATAATTACCCTTTTTCCCTTATGTCTATATTGAACACAGCACATAGACCGTGTCATCCTTGTCCAGTTCAATTTTGGGCCCATAGACATTTATTTTGTTACGCAGGATGGGTAAATTCCATCTAGGTCACTCATGTCCCTTAGCATGCTTTGTGGAGTACCCATCAACTGTCTTTATGGTCATCCAGTTATGGACAATATTTGATCAGCAATAAGGCACTCGACTCTACATCTAGGGTCCATAGTGGTTTCAGGTTGAAGGGTGGTATACACCATTATCACCATGAGAATAACTTATGACACTTTGCATAACATTCTATATAGTATTCTCATAGCGGGTCAATCCAGTATAAATATTACTCTTAATATTCATACCTATGTTTAAGACTTGATAACTCCTTATCCATGATCCATGATCCATGAGATGTGATCATCAGTATATATACATAATAGTCTTAATGCTTTAATATTATCTCACTTCACAATAAAGCTCGACTACGAATACTTTAAGAATAATGTCCTTATGTTTAATATGATCTCATGATTAAGTCACACTTGATTGTAGCGGGGTATTCGTTACCTTTAGATTTATTGACTAAATCAAAAGTAAATCATACAATTCGAGTCGCCACCGCACTTCTATTTATCCAAAGGAAAGGTTAGAAAATGAACAAAAACCGAGAAGTTTTATCGAATCAAAAACTAATAAAAATGTCAGAGATCGGGGTAAGGGGGTTGGTTATGCACTGGGAAGGTTTTAAGCACCCAAAATATCCTAGGTACTCCTAGGGAGCCCTTTTCATAATTGTTGTAAGGTAGGTTGGTATTTGTGAAAATTATTTGTGCAAACATGATTGAGGGATGAGAGAAGAATGTACAAATTATTTATAATTTTGTGTTTGAATGGATAAACCCATTGCCTACGTACCATCTTAAAAAAGATTAGGATCAAAACCTCGTAGTTCGGGATAAAAATCTCAAAACAAGTGGGTGAATTGATTGGTCCAAAAGCCTTAAGGTCTTTTGGTATCCAAGGGAGAAAACTCAACCTAAAACCATAAATCCACCATGTGAGGATAGCTTCAACATGCTAGTGATGGGTTAACCCTATAATAAGCATGGAAGACTCATTGTCCATCACTAAGGATATATGTGAGCATTATATCTACTACCTCAAGGATAACTCAAACCTAATAGCTAAAGGTTATGAAAACTTTTTGATAAGAAGTGGCCATTGAAACCACAAAAACATTTGAATGAGTTATATTTACCAATGAAAAGTATTTACAAAATATGGTCAAAGTTGACTTAAGGATTCAATTCAAAATAAGTGTTATGAAAAGAAAGTTTGAAAATCAAAAGCATAATGCTTAGGTTTCTAATGTTTGAAAACAAATGCTAATGTTTGCACAAAAGTTTTGGCTTGGGTTAGAGTGGAGGGAAGAAGAAGAATGGCTAAGTCCTAAACATACAAGAGATGAAGGAAAAGAGATAAGACCACAAATGGAGTTCCCTTCTTGAGATCATATTGATGATCCAAGTAGCTCCCATCCTTTGGAATAAGCAAGCAAATAAGTGTATACTCAAGCAACCAATCAATCAAGCAAGCTCTTAGGAATCTTCCAATGGCTCTTGTATCTCTCACTTTAGATGCACATGACAATGGTTCTTCATATTGGCTCAAATGGGAATCCCTAGCATAAAAGCACACACATCAAAAAGTCCATAATGTAAACCAAGAATGGACAAGAGTGAGTTTAGAGATTTTGTCCATTTTTTTGCATTTGGTTCACAACAATAAAAACAAAACACAAGCACAATAATATATACACAATTATGTGCTCAAGTGAGCAAAAGGCAAACTGCATTAACATAAACATGTGCTCAAATGAGCAAAGGGTAAAACAAATGAATAATATGTACAAGAATAGTAAATTGCATAAATGTAAAGTGCAAGAATTAAATGTTAATGGTTAGTGTTAGTGTGCCATAAGGCAATTTAGCGCTATGTTAAGCAATCGTAAGTGGACTAATGTAGTAGTCACACCTATCTGAGGCCGGTCAATAAAATATAGGCAACAACACAAGTTAGAGATCTTGATTAGTGAATCAAGCTCCTATAACTTGCCATGCCAAAAGAAGATGAGAAATGATCTTGTATTGATTTAGGTTCTTTGCTTGATTAGTATCCTTAATGCAAAGCCATTCACTTGATCTATGATCAAGATGAATTAGATTTGAATCAAGGAAGGTTAAACCTCTCATACATCAAGGCTAACCATCAATCTTTAACTCATTGATCAAAAAAGAAAAAGAAGAAGAAGAAGATGAAGAAGAAAGTGCATTAATGGAAATCAAATGAAGTAATCAACATACCTTGACCAAAGGTAGATGGAATCAAGGTCAAACATTAGTAAACAGAAGCAAAATGAAGATTAGAAGTCAAGAAACAAATAAAATATTTTTGGTATTTTTCAAAATTAAAATAATACTTGAATTAAAATAAGCAATTAAAGGTCAAACTTCAAATTCACTTCAAATCAACTTTGAAAAGTCCAAGTGAATCATCCTAAGTTCAACAAGGTCAAACAAAGTTTGACAAAAAATTTCAACATTTTTAGAAGTCAGAAACTATTTTTAATCAATTAAAAATGCATAAAAATAACCTAATTGAATTAAAATCTCAAATAAATCTCAACTCAATTAATAAATTGATGAGAATATTTTTCATAGATCCATCATCATTCAAAGATGTTGAGAAAATATTTTTTGTATTTTTTGAATATCAAAAACTATTTAAAATGAATTAAAAATGACCAGAAAAGAGAAAATTCATAAAAAATATCAAATGATAAAATAAAAAATATTAAAAATCATTTTTAGAAACTAGAAATTAAAAGAGAAATAATGCAATTAGTCTCACATTTTTTGGACCAATAATGAGTGAGGTATGATTTTTTGAAATGAAATAGAATAAAAGAAATAAAATGGAAATAAAAATCAGAAAATAAAAATAAGAAAAAAACGTGAGGCGTTGGATCAGGAGCTCATTAATTGAGTTGGAACATCACATGGATCATATGCGCGCATCCACCATACACTTGAGTCAAAGAGAAACACCCGACCTTTAAATAAGTCATAACAATGAAGGATCCAGATTAGATCAGGAAAAGAGATTGCACGGTCCAGATTTGATCTGGAGTTAGGACGGTGGTATACACCACCGTCTTCTCCGGCGAGACCTCTGGTTCCGGTGAGAATTGCAGACATGGCAACCTCAACCAAATGCCACGATCTATATAGCTATGGAAAGCTTGGGTGATGTACATCACCCCTGTGCCATCTATTTCCACTCTAGACTTCCATGGAGAGAGGAATCAGAGATTGAAAAATATGGTGTTCAACTGAAACTTGATGGAATTTTAAAATTCAAAGCACAAAACAATTGCCTCTGATGAGAGGACTTCAACCAACCCAATAAATGCAAGAAACAAGCTATGAATAAAGAGTTTCGAAGAAAATAAGTTTGGATTTCCACTTCTGAAATATGGATCTTGAGAGCACAATTCTTCACAGCTAATGCTTGCAGTATGATCTCAGGATGAAGGTGAAGCAAGGTTAAGGAACTATGAGTCTGAAAATCAATCAATGAAATTGAAATTCAGATCTGAAAAATTTGAAAGAAAGAGAGAGTTCCTTTAAGTGAGGCTATGGAGGGATTCTTGCAGCATAACAGGCGCTTTCAGGTTGTGAAATTATGAAGCCTTGTGCACTTATTTATAGCAAATGGTAGCTGCATTGCATGAACAAAGCATGTACATGGATGGAAATGGCCTCCATGCATGGGCCTGTACAGGCGCATGGAGGGCCCAATTCCACTTGGTTTGACAATATGAGCTCAAATCATGATGGAATGGTCGTGCAAAATGGATACAATTAGCATATGCAATGAGTTTTTAATTAGTTTCCAAAAAATGCACCAAATTTTCTCCTCTTCGAAAATGATACCTCCAAAAATAAAACATAGCCTTATGGGTAATGGTTGGAAAGTTTTTGACATGAGGATCAATTTTCATGTTGGGAAAAACTTCATTTGGAATTGGGAAATTGGTGAAAATTGATCATAAAGTGTAAGGTGCAAAACATGTGTATGTGAAAATTTCCAAAATGGGCCAACTTCAAGCCCTTCTGTGTCAATTATGCAAGCTCCAAATGGAAATACCTTCAACCTCAAAGTTGTATATCTTTTCAAGGCAATAAATTTGGACTCAAAGTTTTCATCATTTGGATTTTTGATGAGAAAGTTATGGGCACTTGAAGTTGGACTTTTTCACATTTCAATGCCTTTGGTCCAAAGTGACCTATAATGTTTTGCATTATCACTTGTATTTATTTTAGGATTATGAAAATTTATCCAACATAACAAATTAAGTATACATCTTAAAATTTCCAATGCATTTGATCCCAAAATTAGGGTTTCAGTCAAAATGACCTATAATGTTTTGAAACGGATGATGACCTTAAAAGCTTCAAATGTATTTTTGATGAACATGAAAGTTGTTCATATGGTCCTTAAGAATATTTTTTAGCTTAGGGTCATCTCCATTTGACAAACACATCAAAAGTTAGGTCTCAGTGTACTTCAAAATAGTCAGATGAATTGACTGATCAACTTCTCAAGTCCATGCCTCAAATCTTGATGAATTAATGATTGAGGACACCCAAATAAGCTCAAATATGCATGAAATGATAAATGGAAGAACTTACCTTGATTTTATTTGATCATAGGTTGAGGTAGCTTCATGAGCAAGGCACAGATGATGAACAAATGAATTAGGGTTCCCTTGGGAAACAAGCCTCAAGCCCTTTGGTTTGCCTTGATCAAATTGACAAATTGAGATACTTGGGAGGCATATAGGATGGATGAGAGCCTTGTGAACCATTGTCATGCTTGCTTTCACCTTCACCTGGCAATTTCAATGAGCATGGGGCCACCTAGGGCACTCAGATCTCATGATTGCTCAAGCTACAAAACAAAACAAGTTAGTGACATATTTTTGTGCTTTTGGTTAGTAAACAAAACAAGAAAAGCAATAATATACAATTCAAGCATCCTTGGTGGCCTCAAACCAACTCTCACAAGTCCCAACCCAAGGGTTAAGGGGCCAAGATGCTATGATCCTTGAGGCAAATGCAAATGAGCAATGTTATGATGCCATGAGGGATCTTAGGGTCAAAATTAGGGTCTTACAGATGCCCCTATTTAAGGTCATTCTAGCCGGAGAAGTGAAGGTTAAAATCTTCGTCTCGACGAGGTAGAATGGGCTTAAATAATAACAAAGAGACGAATTTTGGTCCCTAAGAGACCTCATGATGCCAATGTATGTATGCAAAAGTTAATACTCTATGGGGATATATGTCCACAAAGGAAAAAGAAATTAGGAGAAACTGAAAATCCATATGAGTAATACACTCATAAATGGGACAGAGACTCTGGGGACTTTAATGGGGAGTAAATGGGATAAAATGCGTGAGCAGGTCATGACTTGAAACATGCTGAGGGACACGAGGGGATTCCATGAAAATAAATCAATGGAAAGGCTCGAGCTAACGCAAAGATGCATGTATTGGGTCACATGCCAATACAACAAAATTATCCACAAAGGATACTTCGGATAAAAATCCGGACTCAGGCCGGAAGAGATCCACCAAAGGACTCCGATTGGGGAATGTCCAAAGAGGACTCAGCCGAGGAAACAACAAGATGAGGTATTACCGATTACCGGGTAATAAGCTCACAGAGACATGTGATCCAAACACCGGTATGAAGGTGAGAGAACAACACGCCCGGGGAGAATGAATATCTAAGACTGGTATAAGGGTGAGAGATATCAAACATCCACAACGTCTGAGGAAGACCTAGAAGGTATATTTCAACTCAGGAAATCTGACTCCACAGGGGACATAAAGTCATAATAGGGAGCAGAAAGGAAGGAACACCAGGGATACCGGTTACTGGGCATATAATAGGTGACCTAACCAAGGCGTGAATTGGGGAATATTTCCAAAACACTCATCATCCAAAAGGAGGGCTGAAAAAGCAAACTCGATTACAGGATGGACATTTGATTCCATAAGGAAATACGAATCTTACTCGACTGGGGAAGATAAAGATTTCGACTGAAGAGTGCATGAGATATTTTATCTATTACCATCAGAACATAGATAACATACTCGCATGGAAGATTATCCACAACCAGTTACTGGGTTAATAAAGGATAAATCGACCGAAAAGAGAGGACATCGGGATACCGACTATCGGGTATAAAATGATGACCAATCAAGGGGAGAAACAATCATTATCAAACAAGGGTAAATGAAAGATGACTCGCTTGAGATAGATTGCGTAATCAGAGCAATTATCCGAGAGATATATCACCAGTTGCTGGGTGTGTACTCAAAAGGTGAAGGAATATCAATACCGAATATTGGATAAGGATAACCAACAAATAGGGGATTACATCTACCGGTTACTGGGTAGAAAACCACAGAAGAGAGTAACCGTCATCGGTTAGGATGAACAAAATCAAGGTTAACTCTGCAAGAGGATAAAATTGGAGTTTACAACTACCGGTATGAGGGTAGAAAACCACATAAATAGGACTTACAACTACCGGTTACTGGGTAGAAGGCCACAAAAATAGGACTTATAACTACCGGTTACTGGGTAGAAGGCCACAGAAATAGGACTTACAACTACCGGTTACTGGGTAGAAGGCCACAGAAATAGAACTTACAACTACCGGTTACTGAGTAGAAGGCCACAGAAATAGGACTTACAACTACCGATTACTGGGTAGAAGGCCACAAAAATAGGACTTACAACTACCGGTTACTGGGTAAAAGGCCACAGACTCCGCCAGGGAAAAGATGGACAATTACTGGTTATTGAGCAATCGTTCATCTATACTATGGGGAAGTGCAGGGGAAATAACAAGAGGTAATCAACCTAGGAACAAACTAGAGTGACACAATGAAACAAGACTCAACCCTATGAGGACATAACTCAGGGGAGAAATCCATCCCAATACATATCTTTGGGAGGAAACTGAAATAACAATCATCCACGAGGATATGACTCAGTGGGGAATATGGAAGAGAGGATAGACACTTTCTGCCAATGGGGCTGACTCTATATGGAGAGATCAGACACAAACATCTGCTTTGGGGATATAGATATCACCAAATAACAGGAGATAACAAACAAAGATATACGGCAAAGAATGCAGCATGAAATCTAAATGTTATAATTATGTATGTATATGCGTGGTTTATGTATGATTAATGCTGACAAACAGACATATTTAACACAAACAGGTCCAAGAATCAATGGACAGACATCCGGTACTACATCTCGAAAGAGAAAGCTAGGCCCACTGGGGATACTCCCAATCTGATGGGGGTAACAGATACCAGGAAACAACGATCTCTGCAGGGAAAGAGAACCAGTCACTCCACTGGGGATGGAAAGATAAACATTTTCATCACCCACTATGCTCAGGAGGAATCAACAAACGGGCTCTGATCAGACAATTCCACTGGGGAAACACTACTGATGACTGAACCGGGCACTATAATGGGATCAACCCTGTTGAGGATGAATAAACTGCATACTGCTGGAGATCAATGTAGACGAGTCCACAGAGGATAAGCTATAAACCAAATATTGAGAATTCCACTCATGCTGGGGATTTTTGTTCACTCTACGGGAGAATTTCAATCTGAATGAGGGAATACCAACCTCCTTGAAAAGATAGCATGTCAATTTACCAATTCATAAGGGATTTTAGGTCGATCCACACAATGGATGACAATCATATAATTGATAACACAAATGCTAATTCCAGTCTCAAATGGGAGCTAGACAACTGATCCCAAACTCCAGACTCTTTGGGGATTTGGTGATGCATAACTTTCTTCTGTGCTCGCGAGGGAGACAACCTGAAAGATAATGAAGAGGATACAAGTATGCTAGGAATATGAACAACATGTCTTACCCTTTTGGAGATCATACTATCCTTGGGAGAGCATTGAAGACATCCCAACTATCCTTTTTCATTGTGAATGTTCACTTTGTTCAAAAACAAATTTATGAAGATTTTATTTATTTAAAATAATGACATTTATCAATTAAAACATGCAAAACATTTGTTGAACAGAAACAAATAAGAGTGCAAAGAATTGGATAAAGGCTCAAATTTATTTGATGGAATGGTAGTCTGCAAATGGCAAGACTCCATGGATCTTTACAAATTTGAAATTGGTGATATATATTGGAAAAGGGCTACATTGAACATAATGACCATTTCTCCACCAACTCTGAATCCGATGTTTTTTGAAGCTTCAGTTGACGATGACTGAACGAGAATCTTTGACAGAAAATAACTTGTAGAATAAAGTCTTGTCAGGATGCAGTTACTTGCCAAATCCCTAATTTTTGCCTAGATTGCCCCAAGGTGGGATACTCAATCTAGCGGGATATATATTCATTTTTTATGTCTCTAACTTTTGCCTGGACCTCCTTTTCGGGTTTTCAATCCACCGAGACGCTCTTTTTTGCCTAAGCCGCCCTTTCGGGTTTTCAACTTAGCGAGCTATTCTATTTTTCTTTCTAGGCGAAGTATTTCTTGACTACATCTGAATTCACAGGACGAGTGAAATCCTCCCCATCCATAGTTGTAAGTATCAAAGCACCACCTGAAAAGGCTCTCTTAACAACATATGGACCTTCATAGTTTGGAGTCCACTTGCCCCTGGAATCGGGCGCGAAAGACAAAACTTTCTTGAGCACGAGATCACCTTCTCGGAACCCACGAGGCTTGACCTTCTTATCAAAGGCTTTCTTCATCCTTTGCTGATATAACTGACCATGACACATGGGAATCAATCTCTTCTCTTCAATCAGATTCAGTTGGTCGTAACGACTCTAAACCCATTCAGCATCAGTCAACTTGGCTTCCATCAAGACTCTCATTGATGGGATCTCCACCTCTACTGGGAGCATAGCCTCCATGCCATATACAAGGGAGAAAGGGGTTTCCCCTGTTGAAGTGCCGACAGATGTACGATAGCCATGCAAGGCGAATGGCAGCATCTCATGCCAATCTTTGTATGTAACAACCATCTTCTGGACAATCTTATTGATATTCTTATTAGCAGCTTCAACAGCCCCATTCATCTTGGGTCTATAAGGAGAAAAATTATGGTGCGCAATCTTGAACTCGCTACACAACTCTTTCATCATCTTATTGTTCAAGTTAGATCCATTATCAGTAACGATCTTGTCTGGCACACCATAATGGCATATGAGTTGATTCTTGATAAACTTCACAACCACCTTCCTGGTCACGTTAGCATACGACGCCGCTTCAACCCACTAGGTGAAATAATCAATTGCTATGAGAATAAATCTGTGACCGTTGGATGCTTTCGGCTCTATCATGCCAATCATGTCAATTCCCCACATAGAGAAAGGCCATGGTGATGAAATCACATTCAGAAGTGTCAGGGGAATATGAATCTTATCCGCATAAATCTGACACTTGTGGCATTTCTTAACATATTTGCAGTAGTCAGACTCCATTGTCAGCCAATAGTAACCTGCTCTTAACATCTTCCTACCCATGGCATGTCCATTGGAATGAGTACCAAATGAACCCTCATGGACTTCCGTCATCAACAGGTCTGCTTCGTGTCTATCCACGTATCTGAGCAGAACCATGTCAAAATTCCTCTTATAAAGCACATCGCCGTTGAGGTAGAAACTGCCAGATAGTCTCCTCAAAGTCTTCTTATCTTTAACAGATGCCCCCGGCGGGTAAATCTGACTCTGAAGAAAACATTTGATGTTGTAATACCATGGCTTATCATCTTTCACATCTTCAACTGCAAATACATGAGCTGGTCTATCCAAGCGCATCACAGTGATATTGGGAACCTCATTCTAGAGTCTCACCACGATCATCGAAGCAAGTGTAGCAAGTGCATCTGCCATCCGATTCTCATCTCGAGGAATATGATGGAAGTCAACCTCAACAAAGAACGTTGAAATCCTCCTTGCATAATCTCTGTATGGGATGAGGCCAGGCTGATTCGTCTCCCATTCACCCTTAATCTGATTAACAACAATGGCCGAATCACCATAAACATCAAGATGCTTGATCCTAAGATCAATACACTCTTCTAATCCCATAATACAGGCCTCATACTTCGCCATATTATTCGTGCATTTGAAAGTTAGCCTTGCTGTAAAAGGAAAATGTGCGCCCTGAGGAGTAATAATCACTGCCCCAATACCATTTTCATAATGATTTACACCGCCATCAAACACCATGCTCCATCGGGAACCAGGCTCTGGCCCTTCATCGAGCGTAGGCTCATCACAATCTTTCATTTTCAAATACAGAATCTCCTCATCCGAGAAGTCATACAGAACTGACTGATAATCCTCAATTGGTTGATGTGCCCAGTGATCAGCCAAGATACTACCTTTAATAGCTTTCTGAGCTCGATACTCAATATCATACTCAGACAACAGCATCTGCCAACGGGCAATCCTCCCAGTTAAAGCAGGCTTCTCAAAGATATACTTGATTGGATCCATTTTGGATATCAACCAGGTCGTATGATTCAACATATACTGGCGTAAGCGCTTAGCGGCCCAGGCCAAAGCACAACATGTTTTCTCAAGCATTGAGTACCGAGACTCACAATCAGTGAACTTCTTACTCAGGTAGTAGATGGCATATTCTTTCTTTCCTGTTTCATCTTGCTGACCAAGGACACAACCCATTAAGCCTTCAAGAACTATCAAATACATAATCAAGGGTCTCCCTTCCATAGGTGGAGACAGAATCGGAGGCTCGAACAGATACTCTTTGATACTGTCAAAAGCTTTCTGATAATCCTCGGTCCAATCATGATGTTGATCTTTCCGGAGGAGCTTGAATATCGGCGCACATGTGGCAGTCATGTGGGATATAAATCTGGAAATATAATTCAAGCGGCCAAGAAAACCTCGGACTTGCTTCTCAGTTTTGGGCGCAGGCATCTCTTATATTGCTTTGACCTTGGCAGGATCAACTTCAATACCTCTCTAGCTGACAATGAAGCCCAATAACTTGCCGGAACGGACTCCAAATGTACACTTGTTAGGATTCAGACGAAGCTTATACTTCCTTAGACGCTGAGAAAGCTTTAACAAGTGCTCAACATGTTCAACTTCCATTCTTGACTTTACAATCATATCATCAACATACACCTTGATCTGCTTGTGCATCATATCATGGAACAAGGTAGTCATAGCTCATTGATACGTGGCTCCGACGTTCTCCAAACTGAAGGGCATCACTCGATAACAGAATGTTCCCTAGGGTGTGATGAATGTTGTCTTCTCCATATCCTCGGGTGCCATTTTAATCTGGTTATATCCAGAAAATCCGTCCATAAACGAGAAGACATTGAATTTAGTTGTATTATCTACCAACATATCAATATGTGGTAGAGGAAAATCGTCTTTCGGACTAGCTTTATTCAAGTCTCTATAGTCCACACACATTCAGACTTTTCCATCTTTCTTAGGCATGGGCACAATATTGGCCACCCATTGAGGATATGTAGAAGTCACCAGAAACCCTGCATCAATTTGCTTCTGAACTTCTTCTTTGATCTTCACTGCCATATCAGGATGAGTTCTTCTGAGCTTCTGCTTTATAGGCACACACTCAGGCTTCAAAGGCAGGAAATGTTGCACGATATCAGTATCCAGACCAGGCATGTCTTCATATGACCAGGCAAAGACGTCGACGTATTCTCGTAGCAACTCAATCAACCCCTTTTTCACAGATTCTTCCAAGAGTGCCTCAATCTTCACCTCACGAACACAATCTTCAGACCCCAAGTTGACTGTTTCCAGATTCTCAAGATGTGGCTGAATGATCTTCTCTTCATGCTCAAGTAGACGGGTAATCTCGTCAGGAATCTCTTCAACATCATCTTCTTCAGCCTCAAATACAGGGAACTCAAAGTTGGGAGATGGTGTTGGATCATTATGTTCAATGGGTTTGATCAACCTGCATAATGATTTTGGATATAAAGAGATTTTAGAATTCAAACAAGGCAAATCATTATGCAAATGAAAAGATTGATTTTATTCTATTTTTAAGATTTTATGTGATCACCAATTTCATGCAAAAAAGCAAAAAGTGAAAATAATTGGAAAAAAAACATTTAATATGAATTTACTGAATGAAAATATCATTGTATTTATGAGCCAACAATATCATCACTCCTTCTTTTGGCATGGGAGAAGGGTTTTTAAACAAACAATGAACATTACGTTGACTTATGGACAACTGTTGGAACATCAACAACGACCCAATTATTGCAGACCCCTCCAGGGATGACAAAGTTGCCAGAATCTTCCTCTGCATCCTCTTCCACAACAGCAGCAGCTTCCTCGTCTTCAGCAGCGTGGATGAACCCACGACTCTGAAATAGCCCACGCTTGTTGAAAGTGCCCGAAGAATACCCTATGCTAGCCCGAGACTTGTTGTCTTCTAGCTTGATCATTTGTCCTAAACCAGTAGTTGTGCCATGCTCAATGGACAACTTAGCATCATTGTAGGACGCGAATGAAGAAGTTCCTTTTTTAGTAGGCTCAGCAATAGATAAAGCTTGGAACGACATTCCAACTTCATCCTCAGCGTCTATATAAGAAAAGGAAGACAGATGGCTAACCAGGAGAGCCTTTTCTCCCCCTACAACCACCAGCTTTTTGTTCTTGAAAAATTTCAATTTCTGGTGTAGGGTGGATGTCATGGCGCCTGCCTCGTGAATCCATGGTCTGCCCAACAGACAGCTATATGATGGGTGGATATCCATGACCTGAAAAGTTATTTGGAAATCACTTGGTCCAATCTTGACTGAGAGTTCAACCTCACCAATCATCGTTTTGCGGGATCCATCAAAAGCTTTTACCACCACTCCACTCTGCCTCATGGGAGGCCCCTGGTATGACAATCTGGCCAGAGTGGACTTTGGCAACACATTCAGTGATGATCCAGTGTCTACCAGCACATTAGACATGGCATCATCCTTGCAGCTCATAGATATGTGAAGTGCCAAATTGTGGTCTCTTCCCTCCTCAGGGAGATCAGCATCACAGAAACTCAGATTGTTACAAGCGGTAATGTTTGCAACAATATTATCGAATTGTTCTATTGTGACATCATGGTCTACATATGCCACATCCAACACCTTCTGCAGAGCCTCACGGTGTGGTTCTGAGTTCATTAGCAAAGATAGCACAAAGATTTTTGACGGTGTTTGTAGAAGCTGATCTACAACATTGTATTCACTCCTCTTGATGAGCCCCATCATCTCATTATAGCCTTCTTTCATTGTGCCATTCTGGACAGCAGAGACATGAGTTCTAACAACAGTGACAAGTTTATTAGCAACAAGTGCCAGATTCGGAGCAACAACATTTTCAACCGGGTGCGCAACACAATCAGCAACATCAGTCCTTCTGATGTCAGCCTGGGGTTTCAGCGGAGCCGAGAAAACACGACCACTGCGGGTCAGGCCGTTGACATCAGCGATGTTAACAACAAAGGTATAGGGCAGGGGCACCTCCTTCCCACCTTCCAATGCCACAACATTGTAACGATAGGGGACAGCCTTATCAGAAGAATATGGCACAGGGCCAGCTAGTTTAATTATCAAAGAGGGAGAAGCCTTCTGTTTGCTACCGTCGTATCGGATGACAACATGCTCTGGGATCCGAAATACTGGTGATATCACATTGACTTTATCATCCCCATCACGATTATGAAGTATTTCAATTACACCTTCATCCAACATTTCTTGGATGTCTTTGCGGACTTGGCGACATCCCCTCTGATTGACAGTGCAGACACGACATCTGTCATGGTCGTGCTCATAGTGATTGTATTCACACAACAGTCTGTGCATCTCGACCAATAATTGTCGAATATGGCTGACATATTTGACCTTATATTTACCAGGGCATCCCTGGACCATATTGACAGCAGATTTCCCATGCTCGGGCAATGGGTTCTTCTTGATGTTAGGACCTACGTCCTTGAAACACAATATACCGCTCCTAACAAGGTCTTGAACCTTGGTCTTCAGCGGGTAACAATTTTCCACATCATGTCCGGGGGCACCGGAATGATAAACACAATGTAGCTCGGGCTTATACCACCACTGAGGGTTGGTAGGTACAGCCGGTGGGTCACGTGGAGTGATCAGTTTCCTCTATATCTAAGAGGGATATAGCTCTGCGTAGGTCATAGGAATAGGATCAAAGGTGACTCTCTTCCTCTCATAGCTTGTACTGGTCTGATTATTGTTTCGAGGCTGGTAGGCCTGCTGTTGAGGATGATGCTGTTGTTGTTGATATTATTGTTGTTGTTGTTGCTGGTTATTATTATGTTGATAGTGCTGGTTTTCTCTGAAAACATGTGCTATGTGAGCCACCTGATGCTGATTACCGACGGGATGCACGGTCTTCCTCCTTACTGAGGGTCTTCTGGGTTTGATATGGGAGGTCACAACATGTGCCTCACCATCTTTCTTCTTTCCAAACGCCCCATATCATTTGGCAGAAGAGCCTTCTTCTCTAGTCAGGCGCCCTTCCCTGACTCCTTCCTCCAGACGCATCCCCATGTTCACCATCTCGGAGAAATCAGAAGGAGCGATGGCAATCATCCGCTCATAATAAAATAAGCTCAAGGTCTTCAAGAAGATCTTGGTCATTTCTTTTTCTTCCAGCGGAGGCATAATCTGTGCAGCTAGTTCTCACCACCTCTGGGCGTACTCCTTGAAAGTTTCCTTGTCCTTCTGGGATATGGCTCTCAATTGATCCCTATCGGAAGCCATACCCACGTTATACTTGTATTACTTGACGAAAGCTTCGCCAAGGTCATTGAAGGATCGGATGTTTGCGCTGTCCAAACCCATATACCATCTCAGGGCAGCACCGGACAAGGTGTCATGGAAATAATGAATGAGGAGTTGATCGTTGTCGGTCTGAGTCGACATCTTCCTCGCATACATAACCAAGTGGCTGAGAGGGCAAGTATTTCCCTTGTACTTTTCAAAGTCAGGTACTTTGAATTTTACAGGGATTTTGACGTTTGGAACCAGGCAGAGTTCAGCACGTCTGGGCCCTCAGACGGCTCAGAATGGTAGATGGTGTCGTCTACTCTTGGCATAGTATGCACGACAGGAGGTGGAACGGCGAGGACCGGGCTAGATGTCGGCAAAGAAGCAAACATGGGGGCCAGACCCTCTAGAACAAAGTGGGCACTGGCAGCAAGCACTGTTGAAGAGGCAATCTCAGAGATGACTGTCCTCTGGGGAGGAGTTGAAGGCATTGGAGATGACTGGCTTTGGGCGGCCATGAAAGACTCCATCAGGGCAGTTAGTCTGGCCACTTCCTCCTTGAGTTCTCGATTCTCTTGTTCTAGGTGATCCATCAATCTTGAAATGTTGGCTCTAGTGTAGTACCGGTGAGTCAGTTTGTCTTTAAAATAAATGAAGAACACAAAGTTAGACCATAGAACAAGAAGCCTGGAGCAAAACCTACTTATGCACATGATGCATGCAATGCTTGTGCATATTATTTATCTTATTTATTAGAGGAACATTAGAGTCCTATTTGCAAATATTGAAAATATTAATCATTTAGACATATATGGCAATCTCATAACAATAATATTTGGAAAATATTTTTACACCAAAAAAGTATAATCTTGGTAACCAAATACAATATAAGAGAGAAGGAAAATGAACATCCTATGGAACCCTAGAAACATTCGTCTAAAGCTCTGGAGACTGGAAGATAAGCTGCTCGAAGCCTCTTCACCTCCTTCTCATAGGCTGCCTCCATATCTGCCTTCTCTTTGGCGAGTCGAATGTACTTCCTTTTCCAAAACTTGGAAGACTTAGGAAGAAGAGAAGTCACCACATCATCAGGCTCGTCGATAACCTGATGCTCAAGAAACTCTATCAATGCATCCTTATCTCTAAGCTGTTGAAGTAGCTCTTCTCGTTCACGGATCCAAGCGCGTGAACGGTCTTCGTCTCTCAACTCCTCTACTCCTTGGTTAGGGAGGGTTGAAGGCCCAGCCACAACCAAAGGTGTAGGTCTCGGATACTCATAAGGCATAAGGTATTCGGAAGCTCTCCTCCTAACCCACGAGGTATAGGGTTCCAAAGCAATACAGTTCTTCGGACCAAGCTCCTTCCTTCCCTTCCTATGAATCTTGCGCCAAGCACGAACCATCCTATCCTTCAAGTTTTAGGGATCTTTACCCTCTTGAAAGAACACACCTTCTAACAAAATGTTATTAGGTTTATCCTTTAAGGGGAACCCAAGCTGACGACGTGCCAAAATAGGGTTGTAGTTAATTCCACCACATGTACCAAGAAGAGGCACATTGGAGAATTCATCACAAGAGTCAATAATCTGGACACCATCATACACACAGTTATACCAAAAGATATCATCATTAGTGAGAGACATAAGTCTCGTGGACCACCGTAGACATCCTTTGTTCTCCTTGAAGGCGACCGTCTGTGGCAAATGTGAAATAAACCACTTGTACAACAGAGGCAAACAACACACAATGGTACCACCACCCTTTGCATTCCTCATATGCAAAGAGAAATAAGTGTCACCCAACAGAGTCGGAACGGGATTAAGAGTAGAGAAAATCCTAATAGCATTCACATCCACAAACTTGTCGATGTTGGGAAATAACACCAGTCCATAGATGAGAAGTACAAATATGGCCTCAAAGGCGTCCTCACTCATGGCCTTCCCATACAAAGTAGCTCGAGCAATGAGGAACTCAGAAGGGAGACCTTGAATTCCACCTTTGGTAGTCATATGAGCACCAACCAGAGATTCATCTATATGCAACATATCAGCAATCTCTTGAGAAGTAGGAACCCTCTCTAAGCCATTGAACGACAACTGGTCTAGGATAGGTATACCCACAAGATAGGCATACTCCTCAAGCGTAGGCAAAAGCTGGAAATCCGGAAATGTGAAGCAACGGTACAAGGGATCATAGAACTACACCAACACACTCATCAGACCTTCGTCCACCTGAGTAGCCAAAATAGATAAAAGCTTCCCATGACGAGCCTTGAAATCCAAGGGATCTAATACATAGGATGTCACATTCCTTAGCTCTTTCAGGTCGGGTTGTCTGAAACTGTACTTCTTTGTATTCCTTCTTTGTCTATCCATGTCTGAAAATTTGCAAATAGACCTCTTAAGTTCCTTGAAAATTTTCTCATTGTTGATGATATGGATGCAAATGGGTGCATGAATGCATGGATGCAACAATCACACTCAAGGATCAAGCAAAGCACACCACACAAAGGTCATGGGATGGATCAAGTCATCCTTAATATCAATCATCCATTTTGGTGGATTATGGTTTACACCTTATCAACACCCAAGTTCCATTGATATTAAGGATATACAAGAACGGATCAACCATGAATCAAGGGTTTGTTGCAAGTTACGAGCATGGAGTCTCGGTTAAGAACCACCCAAAGGGAGTGTACTAGGGTTTAAACCTGCCAAACATGTTCTACAAGAGGTCCCCATAGTCATCATCCCATCTTTCAGATATTATCGGATAAACGACTACTCGTATTCCAAAAATATTCTCAAGAGAGACTCTTATGAGTGTAGTATCGCGTAACAATCGTATCAAATCTTACACTTGAACGACCTTCGCATTACGTCCTAAAAAACGACCAAGATGGGCTTGGTAAACTAAGGTCCTTGGCTTCAAAGGCATATATTGGAAAGAGTAATGCCTAACCACGACTACTCGTGTGACATTATTGATCCCAACATAACTTCCACCAAGTGAATGGGCTTGCAAGTCAACTTGCTAAGGAATAACTCCACACAAGTCAACAAGACTATGTCATTCTCCTATCCTAAGTGCACTCGAGTTCGGGTATAGAACTCATCTTACAAGAGACTACCAAGCGCACAAGCAATTAATATATCAAGCAATTCATACATTACAAACAATACAATAATCCCCAAATTGCACAAAAATATGTCACAAAATAATATACAATACAATACAACAAAAATGAAAAGTAGGCAAAATCCACTAGGCAAATTTCCCCAGTAGAGTCACCACTTTTCTGTAGCGGGGTATTCGTTACCTTTAGAATTATTGACTAAATCAAAACTAAATCATACAATTCGAGTCGCCACCGCACTTCTATTTATCCAAAGGAAAGGTTAGGAAGCGAACAAAAACCGAGAAGTTTTATCGAATAAAAAACTAATAAAAATGTCAGAGATCGGGGTAGGGGGGTTGGTTATGCAATGGGAAGGTTTTAAGCACCCAAAACATCCTAGGTACTCCTAGGGAGCCCTTTTCACAATTGTTGTAAGGTAGGTTGATATTTGTGAAAATTATTTGTGCAAACATGATTGGGGGGATGAGAGAAGAATGCACAAATTATTTACAATTTTGTGTTTGAATGGATAAACCCATTGCCTACGTACCATCTTAAAAAAGATTAGGATCAAAACCTCGTAGTTCGGGATAAAAATCTCAACAAGTTGGTGAATTGATTGGTCCAAAAGCCTTAAGGTCTTTTGTTATCCAAAGGAGAAAACTCAACCTAAAACCACAAATCCACCATGTGAGGATAGCTTCAACATGCTAGTGAGGGGTTAACCCTATAATAAGCATGGAAGACTCATTGTCCATCACTAAGGATATAGGTGAGCATTATATCTACTACCTCAAGGATAACTCAAACCTAATAGCTAAAGGTTATGAAAACTTTTTGATAAGAAGTGGCCATTGGAACCACAAAAACATTTGAATGAATTATATTTACCAATGAAAAGTATTTACAAAATATGGTCAAAGTTGACTTAAGGATTCAATTCAAAATAAGTGTTATGAAAAGAAAGTTTGAAAATCAAAAGCATAATGCTTAGGTTTCTAATGTTTGAAAACAAATGCTAATGTTTGCACAAAAGTTTTGGCTTGGGTTAGAGTGGAGGGAAGAAGAAGAATGGATAAGTCCTAAACATACAAGAGATGAAGGAAAAGAGATAAGACCACAAATGGAGTTCCCTTCTTGAGATCATATTGATGATCCAAGTAGCTCTCATCCTTTGGAATAAGCAAGCAAATAAGTGTATACTCAAGCAACCAATCAATCAAGCAAGCTCTTAGGAATCTTCCAATGGCTCTTGTATCTCTCACTTTAGATGCACATGACAATGGTTCTTCAATTTGGCTCAAATGGGAATCCCTAGCACAAAAGCACACACATCAAAAAGTCCATAATGTAAACCAAGAATGGACAAGAGTGAGTTTAGAGATTTGGTCCTTCTAATCCATCTTCAACATTAAGGCCTTTTTTACTCCATTTTTGCATAGGGAATGTCCTAGAATCTAAGTCCTTTTTGTCCATTTTTTTTCATTTGGTTCACAACAATCAAAACAAAACACAAGCACAATAATATATACACAATTATGTGCTCATGTGAGCAAAAGGCAAATTGCATTAACATAAACATGTGCTCAAATGAGCAAAGGGTAAAACAAATGAATAATATGTACAAGAATAGTAAATTGCATAAATGTAAAGTGCAAGAATTAAATGTTAATGGTTAATGGTTAGTGTTAGTGTGCCATAAGGCAATTTAGCGCGATGTTAAGCAATCGTAAATGGACTAATGTAGTAGTCACACCTATCTGAGGCCGGTCAATAAAATATAGGCAACAACACAAGTTAGAGATCTTGATTAGTGAATCAAGCTCCTATAACTTGCCATGCCAAAAGAATATGAGAAATGATCTTGTATTGATTTAGGTTCTTTGCTTGATTAGGAAGTAACCTATCCTTAATGCAAAGCCATTCACTTGATCTATGATCAAGATGAATTAGATTTGAATCAAGGAAGGTTAAACCTCCCATACATCAAGGCTAACCACCAACCTTTAACTAATTGATCAAAAAAGAAAAAGAAAAAGAAGAAGAAGATGAATAAGAAAGTGCATTAATGGAAATCAAATGAAGTAATCAACATACATTGACCAAAGGTAGATGGAATCAAGGTGAAACATTAGTAAACAGAAGCAAAATGAAGATTAGAAGTCAAGAAACAAATAAAATATTTTTGGTATTTTTCAAAATTAAAATAATACTTGAATTAAAATAATCAATTAAAGGTCAAACTTCAAATTCACTTCAAATCAACTTTGAAAAGTCCAAGTGAATCATCCTAAGTTCAACAAGGTCAAACAAAGTTTGACAAAAAATTTCAGCATTTTTAGAAGTCAGAAACTATTTTTAATCAATTAAAAATGCATAAAAATAACCTAATTGAATTAAAATCTCAAATAAATCTCAAATCTATTAATAAATTGATGAGAATATTTTTCATAGATCCATCATCATTCAAAGAGGTTGAGAAAATATTTTTTGAATATTAAAAACTATTTAAAATGAATTAAAAATGACCAGAAAAGAGAAAATTCATAAAAAATATCAAATGATAAAATAAAAAATATTAAAAATCATTTTTAGAAACTAGAAATTAAAAGAGAAATAATGCAATTGGTCTCACATTTTTTGGACCAATAATGAGTGAGGTATGATTTTTTGAAATGAAATAGAATAAAAGAAATAAAATGGAAATAAAAATCAGAAAATAAAAATAAGAAAAAAACGTGAGGCGTTGGATCAGGAGCTCATTAATTGAGCTGGCATATAACATGAATCATATGCGTGCATCCACCATACACTTGAGTCAAAGAGAAACACCCGACCTTTAAATAAGTCATAACAATGAAGGATCCAGATTGATCTGGAGTTGGGACGGTGGTGTACACCACCGTCTTCTCCGGCGAGACCTCCGGTTCCGGTGAGAGTTGCAGACATGGCAACCTCAACCGAATGCCACGATCTATATAGCTATGGAAAGTTGGGGTGATGTACATCACCCCTGTGCCATCTATTTCCACTCTAGACTTCCATGGAGAGAGGAATCCGAGATTGAAAAATATGGTGTTCAACTGAAACTTGATGGAATTTCAAAATTCAAAGCACAAAACAATTGCCTTTGATGAGAGGACTTCAGCCAACCCAATAAATGCAAGAAACAAGCTATGAATAAAGAGTTTCGAAGAAAATAAGTTTGGATGTCCACCTCTGAAATGTGGATCTTAAGAGCATAATTCTTCACAGCTAATGCTTGCAGTATGATCTCAGGATGAAGGTGAAGCAAGGTTAAGGAACTATGAGTCTGAAAATCAATCAATGAAATTGAAATTCAGATCTGAAAATTTTGAAAGAAAGAGAGAGTTCCTTTAAGTGAGGCTATGGAGGGATTCTTGCAGCATAACAGGCGCCTTCAGGTTGTGAAGTTATGAAGCCTTGTGCACTTATTTATAGCAAATGGTAGCTACATTGCATGAACAAAGCATGTGCATGGATAGAAAGGGCCTCCATGCATGGGCCTGTACAGGCGCATGGAGGGCCCAATTCCACTTAGTTTGGCAAGCTGAGCTCAAATCATGATGGAATGGTCGTGCAAAATGGATACAATTAGCATATGCAATGAGTTTTTAATTAGTTTCCAAAAAATGCACCAAACTTTCTCCTCTTCGAAAATGATACCTCCAAAAATAAAACATAGCCTTATGGGTAATGGTTGGAAAGCTTTTGACATGAGGATCAGTTGTCATGTTGGGCAAAACTTCATTTGGAATTGGGAAATTGGTGAAAATTGATCATAAAGTGTAAGGTGCAAAACATGTGTATGTGAAAATTTCCACAATGGGCCAACTTCAAGCCCTTTTGTTTCAATGATGCAAGCTCAAAATGGAAAACCTTCAACAATGCAGTTGTAGATCTTTTCAAGGAAATCAATTTGGACTCATATTGTGTATCATTTGGATTTTTTATGAGAAAGTTATGGGCACTTGAAGTTGGACTTTTTCACATTTCAATGCCTTTGGTCCAAAGTGACCTATAATGTTTTGCATTATCACATGTATTTATTTTAGGATTATGAAAATTTGTCCAACATAACAAATTAAGTAGACATCTGAAAATTTCCAATTCATTTGATCCCACCTCAAAATCATGAAAAATTGATGAGTTATGTTCTTGGGAAGTTGACCTAAAATTAGGGTTTCAGTCAAAATGACCTATAATGTTTAGAAATGTATGATGACCTTACAAGCTTCAAATGGATTTTGGATGAACATGAAAGTTGTTCATATGGTTATTAAGAACATTTTTTCTCTTGGGGTCATCTCCATTTGACAAACACATAAAAAGTTAGGTCTTAGTGTACTTCAAAATAGTCAGATGAATTGACTGATCAACTTCTCAAGTCCATGCCTCAAATCTTGATGAATTAATGATTGAGGAAACTCAAATAATCTAAAATATGCATGAAATGAAAAATGGAAGAACTTCCCTTGATTTTATTTGATCATAGGTTGAGGTAGCTTCATGAGCAAGACACAGTTGATGAATAAATGAATTAGGGTTCCCTTGGGAAACAAGCCTCAAGCCCTTTGGTTTGCTTTGATCAAATTGACAAATGGAGATACTTGGGAGGCATATAGGATAGATGAGATCCTTGTGAACCATTGTCATGTTTGATTTCACCTTCACCTGGCCATTTCAATGAGCATGGGGCCACCTAGGGCCCTCAGATCTTATGATTGCTCAAGCTACAAAACAAAACAAGTTAGTGACATACTTTTGTGCTTTTGGTTAGTAAACAAAACAAGAAAAGCAATAATATACAATTCAAGCATGCTTGGTGGCCTCAAACCAACTCTCACAAGTCCCAACCCAAGGGTTAAGGGGCCAAGATGCTATGATCCTTGAGGCAAATGCAAATGAGCAATGTTATGATACCATGAGGGATCTTAGGGTCAAAATTAGGGTCTTACATTGATACATTAAATGGACTATCTATTCTAGGGACTTTATTAACATAATAAAGAAAAAGACTTTTATTATTAATAAATAATTCGATACAAGTACCAAAAGTATTGGCCTCTAGGGCTTACACCAACAATCTCCCACTAGCACTAGAGCCAATCAGGCATACCCCTAATGCCCATAGATCTAGTATAGCCATCATGCTTCTGCTGCGCAAGAGGCTTTATAAGTGGGTCAGCAATATTGTCAAGTGTAGGTACTCTGCATATTTTCACATCTCCTCTATCTATTATCTCTCGAATGAGGTGATAACGCCTAAGTATGTGTTTCGATCGTTGGTGAGATCTAGGCTCCTTAGATTGTGCGATAGCACCATTGTTATCACAATAGATACCAATGGGATCCACAATGCTAGGAACTATGCCAAGTTCACTAATGAACTTTTTGATCCAAACAACTTCCTTTGCTGCACTTGAGGCAGCAATATACTCGGCCTCAGTTGTAGAATCAGCAACTGTATCTTGCTTTATACTTTTCCAGCTCACAGTGCCACCATTTAAGCAAAACACATAACCAGATTGCGATCTAAAGTCATCCTTATCTGTCTGGAAGCTAGCATCGGTGTATCCAATTACAACCAGCTCTTCCTGACCTCCATATATCAAGAATGAGTCCTTAGTCCTTCTTAAATACTTAAGGATATTCTTGACAGCTACCCAATGAGCATCACCAGGATCAGATTGATACCTACTCGTTGAACTTAAAGCATACGAGACATCTGGTCGAGTACATAACATGGCATACAGGATAGATCCTATTGCAAATGCATATGGAATCTTATTCATGTGATCCCTTTCTTCCTTAGTTTAAGGGGATTGTGTTTTTGATAGACACAGGCCATGTTGCATAGGTATGAACCCTTTCTTGGAATCATGCATATTAAAGCGTCTCAGCACTTTGTCTATGTATGTACTCTGACTTAGGCCAAGCAGTTTTTGTGATATATCTCTATAGATTATGATTCCTAATATATAGGCTGCTTCACCTAAGTCCTTCATAGAAAAGCATTTCCCCAACCAAGACTTTACTTGTTGTAGGGTAGGGACATCGTTTCCAATGAGTAATATGTCATCTACATATAATACCAGGAAAATGATCATGCTCCCACTAACCTTCTTGTAGACACAAGGCTCATCTTCGTTCTTGATGAATCCATATTATTTTACTGTTTCATCAAAACGAAGATTCCAGCTTCTGGAAGCTTGCTTCAATCCATAGATTGATCTTTGTAACTTACATATCTTATGGGCTTCTTCAGGTATGTCAAATCCTTCATGTTGTGTCATGTACACATCCTTAAGAAAATTCCCATTAAGGAAAGCAGTTTTGACATCCATCTGCCATATTTCATAATCATGATATACAACGATAGCAAGTAAAATCCGAACAGATTTAAGCATTGCAACTGGTGAAAAGGTTTCATCATAGTCAACCCCATGAATTTGTTTATATCCTTTTGCAACCAGTCTTTCCTTATAGGTGTGTACCTTACCATCCATGCCAGTCTTCTTTTTGAAGACCCACTTGCATCCTATAGGGTTAACTCCTACAATAGGCTCTACCAAGGTCCAAACCTGGTTTGTGTACATGGAATCCATTTCAGATTTTTCATGGCTTCTAGCCACTTCTCAGACTTGGGACCAGTTATGGCCTCTTGGTAGGTCACAGACTCATCTTGATTCATGAGTAATACATCACCTTGATCAGTTATGAGATATCCATATCTCTCAGGTAGGTGATGTATCCTGCTTGACCTACGATGGTCTTGTTCTACTTGAGCAGGTTGCTCTTCCACAACTACTTGTGTTTCCTGCTCTAATTCCTCCATAGGTGTATGAATGCTTTGTGATTCTTGAATTTCTTCAAGCTCTACTTTCCTCCCACTGATTCCTTTGGAAATAAAATCCTTTTCTAGGAAAACTCCAGTTCGAGCGACAAACACTTTGCCCTCAGAAGGATTGTAGAAGTAATACCCTCTTGTTTCTTTAGGATACCCCACAAATAAGCATTTGTCAGATTTGGGCTCAAGCTTAGTTGAAATTTGTCGTTTCACATAAACTTCGTAACCCCAAATCTTCATGTAAGACATATGTGGTTTCTTACCACTCCATATCTCATATGGTGTCTTCTCAACCTTTTTGGATGGAACACGGTTAAGTGTGTAAGCTGCTGTCAATAGTGCATGTCCCCAAAAGGAGTTTGGAAGATCGGCGTGACTCATCATGGATCAGACCATGTCTAACAGGGTTCGATTTCTTCTCTCAGATACACCATTCCATTGGGGTGTTCCAGGAGGAGTAAGTTGGGATAGGATCCCACACTCTTTCAGATGGTCATCAAACTCTAGGCTTAAATACTCACCACCTCGATCTGATCGAAGAGTTTTAATATTCTTACCTAGTTGGTTTTGTACTTCATTCTTGAATTCCTTGAACTTTTCAAAGGACTCTGATTTGTGTTTCATTAAACACACATAGCCATATCTACTAAAATCATCAGTAAATGTGATGAAGTACTGAAAACCTCCTCTGGCTGATATGTTCAGTGGTCCACATACATCAGTATGTATGAGGGCAAAAAGATCATTAGCTCTTTCACCTTTTCCTGTGAATGGAGACTTTATCATCTTTCCAATTAAACAAGATCTGCATGTCTCATATGATTCATAATCAAAAGAGTCCAAGAGTCTATCTTTATGGAGTTTGGAAATGCGTTTCTCATTTATGTGGCCTAATCAACAATGCCAAAGATAAGTTGGATTTAACTTATTAGGTTTCATTCTTTTAGTATTAATGTTATAAATAGGCATTTCAAGATCAAGGACATATAGTCCATTGTTCATTTGTACAGTAGCATAGAATATATCATTCAAATAAATTGAGCAACAATTGTTCTTTATTATAAATGAAAAACCAAACCTGTCCAAACAAGAAACAGAAATAATATTCCTGCTAATTGCAGGCACATAATAATAGTTCTCTAACTGAATTATTAAACCACTAGGTAAAGTCAATACATAAGTTCCTACGGCTAAAGCAGCAACCTTTGCTCCATTGCCAACTCGTAGGTCAACTTCACCTTTTGCCAAATCTCTACTCCTTTTTAGCCCTTGCACATTTGTACAAATGTGAGAACCGCATCCAGTATCTAATACCCATGATGCAGAAGTAGATAAATTAATTTCAATAACAGAAATACCTGAAGTTGAAGTCTCTACTCCATCCTTCTTATCTTCCAGGTACTTTGGGCAGTTTCTCTTCCAGTGTCCGGTCTTACCGCAATGGAAGCAGGTGCCTTCCTTTGCTATACCTCCACTAGGCTTCAAAGCAGCAACAATGGGTCTGGGTTTGGCAACTTCCTTGCCATTCCCTTTGTCACCCTGCTTGGTGGGTCTTTTGTTCTGTCTCTTTCCATTTCCAATCATCAGAATGGACTTCCCTTTTGACTTCAGATTCTACTCAGCAGTTCTTAACATGGCTAGCAGTTCAGGAAGAGAATTGTCCATATCAGTCATATTGAAATTTAGGACAAATTGACTGAATCTATCTGGCAACGATTACAAGATCAAATCAGTCGCAAGTTCCTTTCCGAGGGGAAAACCCAACCTCTCAAGGTTTTCCACATACCCAATCATCTTGAGCACATGTGGACCTACAGGGGCTCCCTCAGCTAACTTTCCTTGAAAAAGGGCTTTTGAAACTTCAAACCTTTCATGCCTTGCTTGCTCTTGATAGAGCATCTTCAGGTGTTCGATCATATCGAACGCTGCCATGTTCTCATGTTGCTTTTGCAACTCTGAGTTCATGGTAGCTAGCATGAGACAAGCAGTTTCATTGGCATCATCGACATGCTTCTTATACACATCTCTTTCTGCCTTAGGTGCAAAACTAGGAGGTTCCTCTTCAGGAACAATTTTCTCCAAGACATACAGTTTTCTATCATGTTTGAGGACAATCCTCAGATTTTGGTGCCAATCCAGAAAATTTGTCCCAGACAATTTTTCCTTGTCAAGGATTGATCACAAAATGTTCTTAGAGGTGTTTGTTGTCATGGTAATCTACATGAAATTAATGAAAATATAAGTATCAATAACATATTTAATTAGGCCTTTAATTAAATATGCTCCCATTATTTTACTTAAAACAAATGACCCTCACCATTTGATTCGGAAAATCCCGTTGGAAGATTTTCTAGTGGGTCGAGATCCACATTTCACTTTGTTTTAAGTCCGCGTAGGCGGATTACACAAAACTAGGTTATTTAGGTAGGAACTCCTTCCAATTGTATCTAATACAACTCTCGAATATTTTAGTTGGGTGAATAACTCCTTATTCCATTCCATCACATGAATCATTTCCAACTCTTGCTTCTAAACACATATAATCTTATTATAATTTGTTTAGTTAAGTTTGACCCATTGTTTTAGAAATTGGATATTACAATTATCCCATTGCACCTTACTAATATAGAACATGCACCTCGCGTAGGCGAAACCTACATTATCCGATACTAGTCTTGATGAGTGCTAAAACTTGGAAAGCATAAACTTAATATTTAATTTAAGGGAATTTGCAATTATTCTGATCTCACTGGCTTATTTATCATATAAATCATCTCTCACATGCCTCAAAATTCATTCACATGCATCAACATATATAATGAAACAGTTATGGCCCCTAGCGCAATTGTTCTCCCAAGCCAATGAGAGAACCTAAACTAACCTAATAACGATCTAAGCTTCTCCAAGCAAGATCATCAAGGTTGTCCTCCTTTGATATTGAATTCTTCTCTTTCTTCATAACATTACATTACATAAAAGAAACTCGTTTTACATACGAGGGAGTGAGATGAGAAAAGAAGTTACATTAAGAGATTAAAGGAGAGGCACGACACGCATGTCGTATTTTAAAATCCCAAAACAAAATAAAGGAAAACTAAGGCCATAACCGATCACCACAAGACAATAATAATAAACACATTATTATTATTATTAATTTTAATTCTTTTAATTAATTAAAACCAAATTAAATTTCGGCGACCGATCATACTACGCAGAGTTAGCCGGGGTCCGCTGTCCGGTCACAAAATAGAAAAACAGAGAATACAGACTTTGTGAATGTGACGACCGTCATAAAGCATGTAACGACAATCACGTCCAGCTTGTTACGACCGTCACAGGCCCATGACGAACGTCACACATCCAAAATCAGCGCTTTGAAACAGTCAACAGACATGATCCAACAAGCCCTCAATTCATAACTCCTTGACAGCACAACCCTTGTGCCGTCACTAACCCTAATGCACCAATTTCAGACCGTCAAGCACACCTCGATTGTTGATTCAGTATGATTGATCAACATGTCATTGCTTCAGCATACTAATGTCGGATCAAGAAGCAAACGACCATTGATCACTCAAAGGAAAACAACCATTAAGTGTTTGAATGAACAAAACACAAACAGTATATCATATATACCGTATTTTGCATTAGGATTACTTATATCATATATATAACTTGATCGATCTTAATTGCGTAACCTATGGACGATCAATGTATCGCTGCTTCACCATACTAATGTTGGATTCTGAAGCATAGTCAACATCAATCATCCAAATCATACACACATGATGCCAAATTTAATTACTTGTTTATTTCTTTGATTCATTCTGTCTTTTAATCATATTAATATAGAAAATAAACAGCTCTCAGATGCATGGTTTCGTAAGTGGATCTGATACCACTGAAGGAGAATAGCGATCCAAAACGCAACGGAATTTAAAATTTTCTCCTTTAGTGATCCTTACGAATGGGCATGATCAATGATAGAATCGTTACCTCTTGTGACGATTGAAACCTTTGATGCAGATCTACGAAGTGATCACGAACGTTGAACGATGACAACACCTCTACTTAGTCCACACGAATGAATTCCTTCAATCTCAGTGCTAGCTGCTACGAATGAAGGCTTGAGTGAGTGAGAGAGAGAGAGAAAAACGAAATTGCAACTACTCAAATGCTTCTGCACAAGGGTTCTATTTATAGACCCTCTTGTGTGGGCTATAAGCTAAAAAGGCCACTTAAGTGTATGTGGCCCATATCTTATAATATGCCAAAATCACTTAAGCGCGTGGAGCCTTACCATATTTCGTATTCTACTTAAGTACATCGTACCTTACGATGTTCTACAATTCACTTAAGTGCAGCGTACCTTACGGTGTTCCTTAGTTACTCTATCTCTCATCAATTCGCCCTTTTGTGTGTGCCCTGTAGGTTTTCATGGCATTGGCAATTATATTAAATCACGCATTTAACATAATAAACAGTGAGCGGTATCTAGCAACACATCACTGCTATCCAAGACACAAAAATGTCATGTGATCTGACAAATCCTTTTGTGATAATACTTATTTATATAATTACCCTTTTGCCCTTATGTCTATATTGAACACAAGGCATAGACCGTGTCATCCTTGTCCAGTTCAATATTGGGCCCATATACATTTATCCTGTTATGCAGGATGGGAAAATTCCATGTAGGTCACTCATGTCCCTTAGCATGCTTCGTGGAGTACCCATCAACTGTTTTTATGGTCATCCAGTTACGGACAATGTTTGATCAACAATAAGGCACTCGACTCTACATCTAGGGTCCATAGTGGTTTTAGGTCGAAGGGTGGTATACACCATTATCACCATGAGAATAACTTATGACACTTTGCATAACATTCTATATAGTATTCTCATAGCGGGTCAATCCAGTATAAATATTACTCTTAATATTCATACCTATGTTTAAGACTTGATAACTCCTTATCCATGATCCATGAGATGTGATCATCAGTCTATATACATAATAGTCTTAATGCTTTAATGTTATCCCACTTCACAATAAAGCTCGACTACGAATACTTTAAGAATAGTGTCCTTATGTTTAATGTGATCTCATGATTAAGTCACACTTGATACATTAAACGGACTATCTATTCTAGGGACTTTATTAGATAAACATAATAAAGAAAAAGACTTTTATTATTAATAAATAATTTGATACAAGTACCAAAAGTATTGGCCTCTAGGGCTTACACCAACACGTACTACGTCCTAAATAGGCCAAGAGAGGTTAAATGTTCTACAGTCCTCATCTTCTCGGACCCCAAATCAGAGAGAGTAATGCCCAACCACAAATAACTTGTGTGACATTGATAACTCCAAAAGGATCTCCACTAAGTAGGTGGGTCTCAAGCCAACTTGTTAAGGACTACTCCACACAAGTCGAACATGACTATACCATCCTCCTATCTTAATTGCACTCAAGTTCGTGTTAGAACTTATCTTACCACTCAGAGATCACCAAGCATAACAAGCAGATTATATCACACAAACAAATATACATACATCAAATATACAATTATATACACACAAAAAGTAGGCTAAACCCACTGGAGACTACTCCCTAACAGAGTCTCCACTTAATTTCTGTAGCGGTAAATTCATGACTATCAAGCTATGGATAAGCTAGACGTCAATTAAACCAGAGTCGCCACCGTGCTTTTATTGTTTACAAGGGAAAAGGGAAAAGTACGAACGAAACCCAAAAATAAGAAGTTTTCAAATCAAAACTAATAAAATGCCAGAGATTACAGGTAAGGGGGTTGGTTACACAGAGGGAAGGTGTTAGCACCCAAAGTATCCTAGGTACTCCTAGGGAGCCCTTTTTTGTGTGCATATGTGTTTTTGTATAAAATGATGTTTGCAATAAATAGAATGGAGGGATGAGGAAAGAATTCATTAATTATATTTTTGTGTTTGACAAGACCTTCGGACTTGTGCCTACATACCAACATAAAAATGAGGGATCAAAACCTTGTAATTCGTGGTATAACTTTCAAAGTGAATGAGTTGCTTTAAACAAAATTTTAAGTTTAACAAAGGCACAAAAGGCCTAAAAATGTTTGAATGAGTGTTAGTTCTTTTTGTCTTTTGAAATTTTAAGTCAAGTGTAGTTAAGTTCATTTACAAGTTTGATTAAGAAAAGATTTTAAAAATGCAATGGCATAAGGCCAAAGTTTCTAATTTGCAATATGGTCTAAGTTTAGAAAAAAACAAACACAACCAAAGAAGATTTTAGAAGGAGAGAGAGATTTTGAAATTAAAAAGAAGTGAGGAGGAGATGAAGAGACTAATCCTTAGCAAAAATTTAAAAGTTAAGAGTTGAAAAGATCTGACCAATGGGCTGTAATCCAATAGACAAGAATGTTATATAGAAACCCAAATTCCCCTTGGACTTTAGAATCAAGCAATATCAATACACAAATAGTAAGATGAATAGCAGTGCATCAAATAAAGATAGCCACATCCAAGCTTAGCAATTCCATGTTCTTCTTCATAATTCCCTATGTATCAGGTGACTTCAAAGATAAGCATTAGACGCAGGTTCAAAATAACAGCTTCAATATGATCATGTTGCAGATGAACTCCAATGGATATTAAATATTGTATCAGATGAAAGTTCACTTCACAAGCACTTGGTTTTTTGAAAGTTGGCATTGGTCAAGTCCTTTGGATAGGGAGTGTTGCCTAATTCTAAGTCCAATGTCTCAGATCAAATCCAACAGTCCATACAAAACGTTTTTTTAGTGTTTTTGTTGTTATTATATACATTAAGGTCAAAAGACCACAACACAAACAAGTATAAACAAACACAATATATTCACAAGATATGGCTCAAATGAGCAAAGTGAAAATGACATTAAAAGTAAACAAATTGAATGGTATGAATAATGGCAAATGAAATAAGACTTAAAATTAAAGTGCATAAAAGTAAATGGCTTGAAATTAAATGTTAGTTGTTAGTTGATTAGAAGTTAGTATTGCTTTTGCTTTTGTTTTGTTTAAGTCATTCTTTGGAGAACACTCAACCCACTTATCACAAGCATGGATCCTTGAACCAAGACATCTTCCAAAGGAAGGGAAAAAGTCCAAGTTTCCATACAATACCATGAAAGAGGGGAGACTTACAATCTCACTTACTAGAATGCTATGCCTTTTGTGTCAACAATTTAACACTATGTTAAGCAATCGTAATTGAACTTATGTAGAAGTCGCAACTATTTGAGGCCAGACAATAAGAATTTTAGTGTTAATGCATGTTAGAGACATGGTATTATGAACCATGCTCCTAATACATACCACACTTAAAAAAAATATGCAAAAGGGGGGATCTAATCTCATCCACACTCATGTTGATTTTTCAATCAACTAGCCTTAGGATATGGAGATATCATAGGTCCATGACATGAATGAATAGAGAAGGGGAATGAGATGAAGAGGGAGGGGGAATGGAATCAACACAAATTGGTCAAAGGAGGACTTTTATCAAATTAAAATCATTCATTCATTTTGGGAGATGAAATGTACATTTCATCAATCCCCTAAATCCAATGATTTTAACTCAACAAAATCAAATCAACTTTGACCAAGGCCCAACAACACAAGTCAAACTCAACAAGTCAATATCAAATGCTCAACACAAATTATTTTGCAATTAAACAATTAAAATCAATTAAATAATGCATTAAATTAAATTATGGTTTGTCAAATTCCTAAAACCTCATCAAAACACCAAAGAAATGGCCATGAGATTTATCATAAGTCAAACAAGGTCAAAGGACCTTGGAGAAAAAATTTCATAATTTTTGAAAACTTAAAACTATTTTTAAACAATTAAAAATATTCACAAAATCAATTAAATCATGAAAAATATTAATAATGATCCAAAAAATAATTTTAATTCAGAAAATGAAAGAGGAATTTATTTAAATTTTTTTGGTGAAACTCTCATATTTTTGGGATCAATATTAAAATTAATATGAATTAATGAAAATATAACAAATAAAATGAAAATCAGAAAATGAGAAAAAACGTGGACCACTTGATCTCCCTCATTAATTGAGGTGGCAGATCAAGTGGCTCTCAGCGTACTTTCCACAATGGTCTTGAGTCAGCGCGCCACACAAGTGGTAATCCAAACCAACACACGAGATTAGATTAAATCAAATGGATCCTGTGGTTCTGATGACTGCCAACTCACCACCGGAGCCAAAGCTCCGGTCTCCTTCTCCGGTGAGCCTCACCGGACTGGTTTAGTCACAACCATCACCAAAATTAAAAAGAAGGACATGATTTTAAAGTAAAAATGACACTGAGCTCGAATCTAGCCTCAATTTATCCTAACTCCAAGTATATTGAGAGATACAAGGAGTTGAAATTTGAGGTGCACGATCTGAGTTGCTTCGATTTGATCTCAAAGCAACTCAATCTTGTTGCCTACATTGGTAGGACTTCAGACAACCAAAGATCCAAGAGAATTATGGAGAATTAAGTGATAATCGAAGAGATGAAAATTTCTGGAAAATACCTTCAATGTAGGTTTGAATTCGATTATTCTTGCTCTTGCTTATGCTTGATCTTGCTCGGGATGCTTGACGAAGTAGAATAGAATGATCAAAAGGCTTTGGATCCTTGGAGATTTGAATCTCAAAACAATGAGATTCAAACTCAATTTCCAAATGGAAATTATCAAGATCATCCTTTGGAATGGGAGGGTTTGAATGCTTGGGATCAAAGCTGGCGCGCAGGGTCCTCAATTCTGAACCTAGAGGTCTCCATTTATAGCCAATTGATTTGATATTTGTACACTTGAACATGGAATGCAAAATTAGCAATGAGTGATGCATGGGCGTGTACAGGCCCATGAAATCATGTCATTTGGTTCATAATTGAATACAAATAAGTCTGAGGTCATGTTGGGATGTCATGCATTGGTGTGTGGAAGTTTCAAGTTCAATCGTGCCAAATGATGATGCAATGTTCAAGCCATGTGCATCCCATTCAAATCTTGTCCAAAATGGATGAAATTGGACTTTTTGGAAAGATTAGATCAAGAGGAACAACTTTAATGTTAGACACTTTTTCATTTGAAGCTTGGATCATGATGAATTTTGAGGTGGAAGTTGGGAAAATCAAACATGTTAAAATTTTCTAAGTGTCAAGCCATATGTTCACTTATTCCACCTTGGCTAACTTTTTATGTGAGCTTAAAATAATAAAATGGTCACAAAGTTGACCTCATTTGGATTTAATATGAAGGAGTTATGCATTTTTGAAGTTGAGGAAAATCACTTGTTCAATGACATTGGTCCAAAATGACATATAGTGTATCCTCATATCACATGCTCATAAAAGTTGAATTAGCTCTTCCTCCAAACATAAAATTTTAATTAGGCATCTTGAATTTAATTGTCCAACTTGGAAATCTTTCATATTATAAAAATTGAGCAAGTTATGGCCTTGGGAAGTCGACCTCCAAATTAGGGTTTAGATAAAATGACCTATAATCTTTCACCATAAAAAATGACTTTCCAAGTAAAACTAGTTCTAGACCTCAACATGAAAGTTGTTTGGAGTGTCATTTAGAGTAACTTTTCTCATGGGATCATTTTCATATGATAAAAATTGTAAGAGATAGGGTCTAGGGAACCCCAGTTTTGATTAGATGAAGTCCTTTGGTCAACCACCATTAACCAACTTGCTAACTTGCAATTCTATTGACCTTTGGGACTCATGGAGTATCACATATGCATAAGATGATGAAATTTGAAGTATCCCTTGAAATATTTGGTAAATTATTGAAGAAGCTTGTTGAAGAAGCTTGTTGAAGAAGTTACACAAGATACCCAGATGAACTGGGGTTTCCAAGGCAAACCAATTCCAAACTCTTGATGAATTCTTGATCAAAATAACATGTGAAGATCATGGGGATCCATATATTATGCTTAGAGCCATAGTAGATCATTCTTAGTTGAGCTCCTTGCATTGAGGGTCTTAAACCCTATATGTGAGCTTGATGAATCAAAGGTGAGCACATGCCCTACCTACAAAAGAGTTAGTTTATACAAAGACATATTTTTGGTATTTTGGTTAGTAAAATGATAAAATTACAAAGTATGATACAATCACATGATGCTTGGTGATCTCTACCAATGTAAACCCAATGAATGAGGGGTAAGGAGGATGCCAAGTTGTGATCCCAATGCCAATGCATAGTATGAGGGATCTTAGGGTCAAAATTGGGGTCTTACAATTAGTTAATATGTTATTGTGATGATGTTGAAAACGTGGAAACTCCATGATGAAACTCCAAGTTTATATGTTTTTGATGGTGATGAAACTCCAAGTTTATATGTTTTTGATGGTGATGAAACTCCAAGTTTATGTGTTGATGTGTTATTATGTTGTTGAGATGATGATGAAAATGAGAAAATTCCATATTTGATGTGTTATTGTGATAATGATTAAATTGAGGAAACTTCATACTTTATGTGTTGTTTTAATGATGATGAAAATGAGGAGTTGTTAACAACGATTGGTTTATGTGTTACTGATGATGATGAAACTCCAAAGTTACGTGTTGTTGTGTTTTTGTGATGATGAAGAAACTCCAAAGTTACGTTTTGTTGTGTTTTTGTGATGATGGTGAAAATGATGGAGTTGTTCCGTTGTTGATAATGATGAAACTCCATAAAATTTATGTGTTGTTTTGTTGTTGTGATGATGATGAAATGAGAAAAATCCATAGGTTATGTGTTGTTGTGATAATGATTAAAATGAGGAAACTCTATAATTTATGTGTTGTTGTGTTGTTGTGATGATGATGAAAATAAGGAGTTGTTAACAAATATTGGTTTATGTTTTGTTGATCATGATGAAACTCCAAGTTTATGCGTTGTTGGGATGGCGATGCAAATGACGAAGTTGTTCTGTTGTTAATGGTGATGAAATTTTATGATGAAAATCCAAGTTATTGTTGTTGTGTTTTTGATGATGATGAAATTCTACTGGTTTATGTATTTGCCATGGCAATGTAATAACAAAGAATTAAATGGTCAAGTGGTTGACTGCCTTGCCTCTGACCTTTAGCACTTGTTATTGAATCTCGTTGGTGGTTATTTTGTTTTTTTTTTTAAGTTTAAATTTTGAATTGTTTAGTAAAGATATTAAAATGAAAAAAAAATATGTGATTAAAAAAATACTACCTCAGTTCCTTTATATGAGACAACTTATTTTTTTAGGTTCATTGAATAACCAATGTATTTAGTCGGTTTATAGACTAGATACATTGATTATTCAATGAATCTAAAAAGTGAGTTGTCTTTTATATAAAGGAACGAATGTATTAGTAATTAAAAACAATGTCACTAAAAATCATTTAAAAAAATCACATGGCAGTGCCACCTCATTTTTTCCTGGTGATTGAGTTTGATGAGGGGCTAAAAAAGAGATTCTTTACAAGGTAAAGAGTGCCAAACTTTTTTTACATGATTTTTTAAATATTGCTCGTATGGCTGGGGAAATAGGTATCAACCATTGTTAAAATGAAGGAAGTCTATGAAGTATTCTGTTGAAGTTAAACTAAGGGATTTCAAAAGAGAGATATTTGAAATTTCTCTACATTATTATACAATGTAAATGTCAAATTGATTATTATTAATCTTTCAAAATTTGCAAGTTGGTATCCTAAGTTTTTGAAAATTTCAAATTTACCTCCTATATATTTTTTTTTGTTGCAAATTAGGCCTTAATAAGTTTAAAAATTTACAAATCAATCATTTTTAAATTTTCAAAAAGTTTAAATTGGTCTATATTTCTCATATTTTAAATTTTATCCATTTAAGAAAATAGAAAAATTACCAAAAAATCAACGCTAAATAATTTTAATACTACTTCAAAGCAAAAGAATTAAAACATTAATGAATTCCAATTAAATACTTTAAATTGCTTAAAATTTAAAATTTATTAAAAATTATCAATCACTTCATCCAAACACACCATTAGAGAATATCAACTTGATCTTCTTGAGAGGATCGATCCATTGAATTAAAGCTTGGAGTTGATAGAGAAAATTGATGTTTGCTTGAGTACTTAGACCATAGAACATTCACAATATATACTAGAGTGCGTCACAATGATGCGAACCTGGAGAATGCTTCAACAAATACAAACCAATATTTTTAATGATTATTTTGTTAGATAGGCTCTTCCATATTCTTTTAACATACCATAGTATAATTTGTAAAACTTCTATTGGTTTCATAGATGAATAAAATCAATATAGATAGTTGTAATGTAATTGTACAATTCTCAACTGGTCAATACATAAGTGACTAATCAATGGATAGCACTTAAGCATAACAATTTATTTTTTAATTGCCTAATAGATAATATGTCATTGTACATTTGCCAAGAGATTTAGTACCTCATGGAAAAGTAAAGATAAAGAAAAAAATTAAAAGAGCTGATAACACAACAAAGAGCATAAAAGAGATCCAACCTAGAATCATTCAAGTCTTTTCCACCAAACCATTTCCTGCCAAATCTTCCGCTAACTGAATTACATGTAGTCACCAACAAAGAACTCACAAACATTCCCATAGAGTTTGAACACCAAGACAATGAAGTACTAATACTTCTCATACTTTCAGGTGCTTCTAAGTAGAAAAATTCAAGCATTCCTCCCACAGTAAATGTATCAGCCAGCCCTAATAAAATATATTGGAACAATAACCAAAACACAGAAAGTGCATTTCCTTTCTTGAATGCTTCAAGCCTTTTATATTCAATGATGGAAGACACAAACATTGATATTGATACTAGTGCTAATCCCATTCTCATCCTAAATAGTGGTTGGTAGATTTTGTTGTTTGTTGTTGTGCCATTATTTTTGTTCATGCGTTTCGATTGTTCAAGCAAGATTATGAATGTAAGTGATATAATAAGTGGAGCAAGTGCTAAACATTGTGTAGGAATTATGACATCGAGTATCTTTCTATTCATGAGATTCCCTTGTTGAATTGAGAATGTTAAGAGTTGTGCAACACAACAGTTCATCATGATTGCTGTGAGAAAGATTGGGAGAAGTCCTATGAAAGTTTTTGTTTCCTTAACTTGAGCAACACTAATGTTTTGGTCCATCAATGCTTTGTTCAAAAACCTAAAAAAAAATCACAACATTTTATGTTATCATGTGATTCTTAGTATCTATTCTATGAAAACTAAACATTGCATGCACTAAACTACACTAGAAGTATTTCCATTGTGTAATTATGAAGGTTTAAAACTAAAGATCTTACTTGAATTTATCATGGGATTGTTCCTTGGTAAGTAATTGTTCTGTGATATCATGATTCAAATTTTCAGTAGTTGAGACCTTTGTATTTTTCATTGAAGCAACAAGTACCTTGAAACATAAAACATAAAATATAAGTAACATTCCTCTATCACTATACTTCAATAAATAAATAAATGAATAAAATTTTAGAATTTTTATCTGCTTCAAAAATATCATTACCTGAACGACCCGAGTCATAGGACTTCCAGCAGGGCGTCTATATCTATAGAATGAAAATCCAGACAAAAGAACGCACAGTGCTAAAGTTGAGAGGAAAATCATTATTATAAAACTTGTACTCCATCCATATTTTTGTTCAAGTGAAACCATAACACTTGTAGCAAAAATACCTCCTATGCATATACTAAAAAAATACCAACTGAAGTAAGAGGAAATAAGGCTCTTGTTGGTTTGATCAAGTTGATCAGCACCATGTACAGCCAAGGTAGATCTGATTCCACCAATTCCTATGGCTACACTGTAAAGTCCGGTGTAAAGATAAAGTGCCTGAATATATGATGGTGTTTTATTTTCTAATGGTTGCAAATTAGGGTTTTGTGTTTGATATGTAAGCATGAGTAGTCCCTGCATTACAAAATGGAGAGTAGATAAAATTAAAATTTAATATATTACATTATAATATAAAAAGATTCATATAATAGAAAAATATTAAAATATATGAACGTGATTTAGTTTGATTTTAAATTAATTATTAATATTTGATTTAATGTTCAATTTTTATATATTAATTTATAATTTTATTTGAATGGATTTGAATTTAAATATGATATATAAAATTGATACATAGAATAGAAAAGAGAAAATGAGATATTCATACCATAAGTTGTAAACCACAAGAAAATACACATATAGTGAATCTTGTTAGGTAAGAGTCACTAATAAACCCCCAAATAATGCTCAGTCCAAAAGCCGTTCCCATGCAGTTGGTAACCATATTTGAAGAATCAGCAGCTGAATAATGCATCGACTTGAAAAAGTAATCGACTAAGGTCTGTGCATTGCCATTGATGATCAAGCTCTGCATTATCTCTACAACTGCACTCATAAAAATGGACATTTTTTGCTTTGTTAATATTGATCATGTCATAATTATATTTGTACTTGTTTGTGACTAACTCTTACTAAATTATATAATTTATTTAATCAATAGTTTAACTAGTGGTTGTATTTGGAGAAAGTATATGTAACTTTTCTAAATTACTTTTTAATTTTTTTACAACTTTTTATATTAATAAAATAAATCTTTTTACTATCTACAAGATAAGATATAATTAAATAAAAGTTGATTGTAAAATGGACATAAAAAAGAGTATAAAATGGATCTCATCAAATTTCCTAAAAAAAGTTAGAGCAACACTCATAAAATTACAAAAAGAAACTCTAAATATTTCATTTTCAACTTTATAAATGATTTATTAATATAATTTACTATATAATATGTACATAAGTAATCGATCTAAATGACTATTTATCATCAAACTGCCTAAAAATCAATTTGGAAAACCAATAAAAATAAAGAAACCAAAATTATATTAAAACTTTAAATCAATAAAATTTGTCCTACCACATGCAATGAAAGCAGCTATTATTCCACCATGCTTTTTTCGATCTGCTGTCCTGCCTTTGTAATCAGTATATTTGCCAATTTCAATATTGCTAGCTTCTGGATCCTATAAATATTTGAAATTATGTCAAAGAAAATAGCTACAAATTTCACAAAATAAAGAAAAAAAAATTAAGCATAAGTTTAAATCCCACTATCATACAAGACAAATTACCTATAGAATAAAATTTGAAAGCCAAAGAAAAACGAAACATACCATGGAGAAATGACGGATTATAGTTTTTGTACTCAATATGAGTTTTGTTATGAAGAGACAATATATATTGATGCCTTGCAAAAAGATGAGTTTAAATAAGAGGAAAAAAAACATCATAGCAACAAGATTCATTGTATCAGTTACAGCTAATTACTCTCTTTTTCAAAAGTACTTTTTAATTTTAAAATTCCATGAATCATAATTTTGATATAAAATAATATATTTTTATTTAAAAACATTAACTTTTTTTGAAATAATTAATTGTTTTACATTATAATATAAAAATATTCATATATATATATTAGAAAAAAATTGAAAACTTATTTTTTTAATCATTTTATTAAATACTAATTAATAAAAAGTATTAATAAATATCAGACTTTAATTAATTATTTCTTTCTTTACTGTTGACTAAAGATACATTGATCCTAGGAAGAAGTGATAAAGCATTAAGTTCAAGTGACATGCATCCTATACTATATTTTTAAATTTTAAAAGAATACAAAATTCAATATCATATATCTATTTGAATACTATATTTTTTTTTATTCAATTTCTAGCTAGTCTTTCATATTCTTTATTTTTGGTTAAGAAGTTTATTGACTGAAATTTTATATTTAAAAGTGAATAAGTGACAGATCGCAAATTTAAACACGCGTTTTTAGATGTGATATCACTTCACAACTATCAATTGAGTTGCTTTAATAGGATAACAATCATTCACATTCTACTAGGAGAGAATATAGAAAAATAATAGAATTCATAGTTTATCGCTACAAATTTCACTTCTGAAAACCATATTTTGATTGCACATTAACAATATCCAAGACCTGCCTTGAGCAAGGACAAGATGATCCTTAGCCTAGGGCCTTCAAATTAAGGGGCCTCATTTTGTTTTAAAAAAAGAGAAATATATATTTAATAATCTCTTAAATAAATTATAAAATAGAAAATAAATATGATTTTGTCATTGGTCAAGCAGTAGGAGATTGATTTTTAAACGCGGTTGTAAAGGTTGTGAGTTCAATCTTCTTTTTATACTTTTTTAGATGTGGTCATTGTAAGTCTCTTGCTTATGTAAGAATATTCTCTTGTTTAAAACTTCTACCATAACTAGTTTATAATTTTAATTTGATAATTTTCATTTGTGAAAAAATTTATATCAATTTAATCCTAATATTGTTTATAATTAGGCATGGCAACATAACCCGTACCCGCGAGTACCCACCTGAACCCGTCCCGAAGTTGACGGGGAAAACCTGCTTTGACTGGGTTTGAGTTTGAGTTTGGATTTTCCCCGAATATAAAATATGGGGACGAGTCGGATAATGAGTACACTAGTACCCACCCCGAACCCTCCCTGTTTACTTCATTATGTGCATTATTATTTGTTTTTGATAATTTAGAATATTAAATATGTGGTCAATGTTTTGATATTTTAATTTGAATTTATTATTTGAAATATATGTATGAATATTTTTTAGATCGTTTTATTTTATCATTTGTAATGTAATTTTATTTTGGAAAAAATAAATATTTTTATTAAAAAAATTGATTTCACTAAATGAATGGTGACGGGACAGGAATATCCAAACCCAACTCGAATCCGTTTTGGACAAATTTTAGGTTTTGATTCTCAATCCCCGTTTGAATTTGGGACGGGGAACGGAGACTATTTGGGGATTCGAGTTTGGATTTGGGGAAGGTAAAAGCCATCTCCGTCCCACCCCATTGTCATGCCTATTTATAATATTTATTTAAATTTAGGTTGGAGGAGGAAATTGTTATAGTTAATGTCGATGTTGAGTAATACAAGAATTTGATAAAGAAATGTGTGCAATAACATATTTTTATTTGACAAATACAAAATTATTCTTTTTAAAAAATTATATTTTTTATTAGGAATTCATTTTTATTCACTAAAAAGTCAGGACCAACCAAGATAATATAAAGTGAACTTAAATCATAATTGTGTGCAGTAATGATTTTATTATCTTTTTATTTTATGCATGAATCTATTATTAGATGATTTACAAAATATGTGTTTATAATTCTCTGTATATCTTGGCGTTTCTAATTGCCTACTTCTTTATTTAATAATCTCCTTATTTATTTTATTTTAATACATCTATGGCTATCTAGTTTAGTCATTCAATTTGAATTATGAAAAAATACAATGAAAGACTCAGTTCAATTTATTCTCCTCCTTTATTATATAGGACCAGTTTGTGTTAGCTTTAAAAAAATGGATTTTTTCTTTATATTTTTGAAAATAGATTTTACAAAAATATTTTTTAAAATATTATAAGTTTTTTTTAATTTATTTTTTATAAATTAAAAAATTGAATTGTTCATTGTATAACATAAATATACATTATTAAAGATTAAAACATAGTCAAAATCACAATTTTTAAAAAAAATTGTATTTCAAAAATGATTTTTAGAAAAAGCTATTTGAAATAACTTCAAAATTAAGTGATTTTTTGAAATTTTGATATCCAAATTTTTTTTCGATAAAATGATAAAATACCTAAAATAACATTTTAAGAATAACTATTCAAACAAAATTTTCATTTGAAGCTTTTATGAAAAATTTCTTTATAAATTTTTTTTACACTTAAATATATAACACTATAAAAATCATTTTTAGAAAAAGTCAAAACAAACGGATCCATAGTACAATAAAAGAAAAATCGCACATAGAGATATTGAAGCCTTGGAGTGTGATTCTTCACTTCTTACATTGTCCTTTAAACATACCTCTTTGATTAATTATAAATTAAGAAACATGTGGTCTAATTGTCTGACTTTGACTAGAAACATAGGTTTGATGGTAACTCTATTCTTCAAAGTGGATAATTATTATGCTGAAAAGTTACCAAATATAAGGCTTTCCATCGTTGACAATGTTTGGTATTATAGTTGTCCTATGGTGGTTAAGAGTGAATTTATTATAGATTTTTATAATCTTGAGGATGATTTGTTTGTTCCCCCTCCTAGTAACTTCTTTCTTCAACATATTTTGGGTAGCCACTTTAGCGATCCTCTTTTATTTTTTATTTTTTAAAAAGACAATAGTCATTGTTATTTTTCCAGAATTATACATAAACCTCTTTGAGATAAATAGTTGTTTTGGTTTAGTTCAAAATATGAATATTAGAGATTAGGATTTAACATAACCAACTTATCTTTATAGTTGATATAGTTGATAATAATCTGTTATTCCTTTTGCACCTTTATCTCTATTATTAGTTAGTTTGTTGCTATTTCTTAGGCTCACGGTAGCATATGTAAACAACCCATTGTAACCTTTTGTTTCATGAAATATAGATGAAAGAATTTCCATAGTTCACTTTCAATATGGCATTCGAGAACGGAGTTCTCGATGATGATCAATCTGAGAAAAAATCTTATTCTATCATCATCTCACCCAACCCTGCATTTACTCCAAATAACTCTGATAACCCAAGAACGTCACTTGTTTCTGCAACTTTGAATGGCAACAATTACCTACCATGGCTTTGAGCCATGAAAACGGCTTTACGCACAAAGGTGAAGATCAATTTTGTTGATGGTTCTTCAAGAAACCAACCCGCGAATCTGTTGATTTTTCAAGCTGGGAGAAAGTTAATTCCATGGTCATGGCATGGATAATTAATGCCATAGATCCAAATCTGCATGGAAGCATCTCTCACGCATCAACTTCTCGTGACATATGGATCGATCTTGAAGAACTCTTTGCTCAGATCAACGCACCACACATTCATCAATTATGGCTCACCATCTGTCTTATGCAGAAAGATTCTGACATGAATGTAACATAATATTACACCCAATTCAAAAGTTTTTTTGATGAACTTGATGAACTACAACCAATGCAGGAGTGCAGTTGTGGAGCTTCCAAATCTTTAACAAAAAGAGATGACGATCAACACATTCATCTGTTTCTTGGTGGTCTTGAAAATGATTAATTCTCTCACATCAAAGGCACCATCCTCAACTCTGATCCTTTACCACCACTGCAACGCGTTTTCAATCAAATACAACAAGAGGAATCACGTTTAACAACTAAAACAGAAAAACACATCAACATTAATACAGGTTTATCCTTTCATTTATCCAAACATGATAAATCAAGTTAGCGTGAATACCTGAAACTCAAATGTAACCATTGTGGTAAGAGTGGCCATGTCAAAGATAAATGTTTTGAAATTGTTGGATATCCTGCACATTGGAAATCCAAAAGAACTCAAAGAAGAGCTTGCACCAAGCATGGAGGATCACAAATTTCTGCACCAGTTGAAAAACGAGATAATGCAGAAGGTCCGATAATATGGCATGCTCTTCATGGCACTCACAATAGAAATAAAGTACCCTTCCCTCGATAACATGAGCGGTAATGTACATGCAACTCATACATAGATACTTGATAGTGGCGCATCACCCTTGTTGATTTCATATGAGATATTTTTTTGTCCAATAATATCATACTACATAATGTACTCCTAGTCCCTTCATTCAAATCCAACTTGATTTTCATTCTTAGATTGACTCGTGATCTACATTGTACGATGACTGATGATCAAAATTGCTGCATAATCCAGAACCTTCTAACAAAGAAGAAGATTGAATTTGGTAGCATGTGTGAAGGTGTCTATATGTTAACAAAGCCATCTCAACATGGATTCTTAGGGGCAACTAAGAAAGATTTAACAACTTTATGGCACACTAGAATGGGACACCCTTCTACTCAAGCTCAACAACAAATTTCTCCCTGCCTTCAATGCACTTTTGACTCAATTAAATATGTCTGTTGTGATATATGTCATAAAGCAAAACAATGTAGAAACTCCTTTCATTATAGTAATAATAAAGCTATTGTTGCTTTTGGTTTGATCCATTATGATATTTGGGGAAAATACAATATTGTTGCACATAATGGAGCACAATATTTTCTAACTATTATTGATAATTATACTAGAGGAACTTGGGTGTATCTAATGCAAACAAAAACTGAAAAGTTGCACCACTTGACCACCTTCTGTAATATGATCAAGAGACAATTCAACAAAACTGTCAAGAGAATCCGAAGCGACAATGGTACCGAATTTGTTAACTCCAAATTCTTATCATTCATTCAACAAGAGGGAATAATCCATGAAACCTCTTGTGTTTCAACACCACAACAAAATGGAAGAGTAGAACGTAAACATAGACTTATATTGAATATAGCGCGAGCATTACACTTTCAAGCAAATCTTCCACTACACTTTTGGGGAGACTGTATTTTAACTGCAACATACCTAATCAATAGAACACCCACTGTAGCTAATAAAGGTCTCACTCTCTATGAGCTTATTTTCGAAAAATCTCCCCAATACGATCACCTATGAAACTTTGTATGTTTATGCTACATGAAGAATGTTTCTAAACCGCTAGAAAAATTTGATCCAAAAGTTGACAAATGCTTATTCATTGGATATCCACAAGGACAAAAAGAATGGAAAGTTTATAATCTTCAAACCAATACATTCCATACATCAAGAGACATATCATTCTATTAGGATATTTATCCCTTTAGTCAAGAACCAAACCCATATTCCATCAACACTCACAATAACATTGTAGCATCATACATTGATGATGGAGAATTACATCATCCACGGAGTGAAACAGTTCCATCACTTGACGACATTTCCCCTACCAATGCACAAGAAAATATATGTGAAACACCTAACCTTGACACTCAAGATGTTGACATATTGAACTAGGACCATGGATACCCCACACCTGAATCCCTCACCAGTACACTTGAACTAGATGGGCCCAATACAACAAAGACCATTACAACCCAAAACATTACATACAATAATGAATATGATACGATTGAGGAGGAGCACAATTTCACCATTGATGAGGAACATAACAATGTCGAAAAAGAGTTGCCACCAAGAATACAAAAGCCACCACAACACCTCAAAGATTTCTATTGCTACAATGTGCACTCAAATATTAAATATCCTATTTCAAATTTTGTCAACTATGATACTTTCTCACAAAACCATAAAGCTTATCTTGCATCCATTAGTAACACTGAAGAACCTACGTCACACACTCAAGCTATTAAACTACAAGTATGGAAAGACGTCATGGCTCAAGAACTTCAAGCATTGGAGAACAATAAAATATGAGAGATGACTACTCTACCTCATGGGAAAAAGTTAATAGGTTGCAGTTGGGTGTACAAGATAAAACACAAGGCCACGGGAAAAATTGAGAAACGTAAAGCTCGATTAGTTGCAAAAAGGTTCACTCAAATAAAAGGAGAGGACTTCAATGAAACTTTTGCTCCAATTACAAAGATGATAACATTTTGATGCTTCCTAACTGTTGCAGCAACAAAATGATGGATACTACATCAAACGGATGTTAGAAATGCCTTCCTCCATGGCGATTTAAACGAAGATGTCTATATGAAACTCCCACAAGGCTACAAAACTACAAATCCAAACATGGTGTGCCGGTTGAAGAACTCCTTGTATGGGTTGCACCGAGCCTTTAGAAACTGGTATTCCAAGTTATCAAAATCATTGATAGACTATTGTTTCAAAGAGAGCCATGTTGATCACAGTCTCTTCATGTACATCAAACTGTCTATCTTCATAGTAGTCTTAGTTTACGTCGATGACTTAATCATCGATGGAATCATGAAGAAGCTTGTTCCAAATACAAACAATACTTGAGTCAATGCTTTCATATGAAATACCTTGACAAACTTTAATACTTCCTCAGTATCGAACTAGCACAAGGCCAAGAAGGCTTATTTCTTTGTCAAAGAAAATATACACAAGACATTCTCACTGAATATGGCATGCTTGGTTCCAAGCCTTCTTCGTTCCCAATGGAGCAAAATCACAAACTCGCTTTGGCAAATGGACCTCCATACTCTGATCCGTTAAAATATATATAACTAATTGTCCGCCTCATTTACCTCACAATCACAAGGCCAAAACTAACATACTTTTCCATATGTTTATCCAATTTATGCAAACACATATTCAAGATCATTGGGACACAACCATGAGAGTCCTTCGATACCTTAAATCCTTATCAGGTCAAGGCATCGTCTTACCTAAAAACGATAACCTGCAACTAGTTGTCTTATGTGATTCAGATTGGGCATCATGTCCTATAACACGAAAATCTACATCGGGTTATTTGATGAAACTTAGAAATGCTCCAATATCATGGAAAACAAAGAAACAAGTGACCCTCTCTCGCTCTTCTAGTGAGGCAGAATATATAGCAATGACACATGCTACAAATAAAATTATTTGCCTACACAATCTACTAAATACTCTTCAAGTTCCATGCACATGTCCTATAACTTTACACTGCGACAATCAAGTAGCCATTCATTTAGCTGCAAACGCCATTTTTCACGAAATAACAAAACACATTGAAGTGGATTATCATTTCATAAGAGATTATATTCAATCAGGGGCCATCACTACGGCTCATGTATCAACTCATCAACAACAGACTGACATCTTCACCAAATCATTAGGGGCTAAGACATTCCATGACTTCTTGTCCAAGTTGGGAGTTCATAACCCTCACTCTCCAATATGAGGGAAAGTATTAGAGATTAGGATTTAGCATAACCAACTTATCTCTATAGTTGATTATAATTTGTTATTCTTTTTCCATTTTTATCTCGACTATTAATTTATTTGTTGTTATTTCTTAGACTCACAGTAGCATATATATATATATATATATATATATATATATATATATATATATATATATATATATATATATATATATATATATATATATATATATATATATATATATATATATATATATATATATATATATATATATATATATATATATATATATATATATATATATATAAGCATCCCATTGTAACCTTTTATTTTATGAAATATAGATGAAAGAAGTTAGTCTTCATATCTTTGGATGAAGTTGAATACTTTAAAGTCAAATTGATATGGATTTTCTTTAATTTTATAAAAAAAATTGACATAAAGGATTTTTTTAATCATAAAATGAAAGCTTTTCTTTCCGCTTATTTTTTATAAATATTTTTATTGATAATGACACTCATTTTGAATCTTTTACATAAAATTATCAATTTATTTAACAATTATGAATTTTTTTTCCAAATAAGCAAGGATCGCTTTGCTTGTATCTCAAGAAATCAATCATAATATTATCATGTAAATTATCCAATAAAGTAAAATTCATAAAGTTTATATCTAGACTAGCTAGCTTGGCAGTTGTAGCACAAGAGTTCTCTTTCCTTAATACGAGACAAAGTAGAATTCATGGATTTAGTAAGGTGGATACAATTAAGTCATATAGTCATCAACTTCCAAGGGACGAAGGCAAGATTGGAGAAAGCTTGGACAACAAACTTTGAGTCAGATTCCAATTAAAGATATTTTCAATTTTTCAAACAGAGAAACAAAATATTATATATATATATATATATATATATATATATATATATATATATATATATATATATATATATTCACAATTTCTTTTTAATAAAATCTATTGGGTTGTATTTTTAAAATAAAAATAAGATGAAAATCCACGCGCACACACTCTTCCGTTATGGGTTTTAAAGATAAATCTTTCATTCGATAATTTGTCCAAAAAATAAAATTTAATTTATTATATCTCTCCTAATTTTATGAAATATATAAATAATAATTACTAATTAATAAAAACAAGAAAGTCATCTGAGCTTTGACAATTCTAAATATTGAAAAAAATATACATATATTTCTTTTTCTTAGATATTATAAAAATAATAGAGATTCCATTCATATCATATGATCAATTTAATATCTGGCTAAAAGAAGAAATAGGATCAAAGAAAATATAGAAAAATGAACCATACTATTTCATCTCTTAACTCCCATAAATTAAACTTTTAGTCTTTTTAACCAATTAATTTAACCATTTGAATATTATTAAAATATTAACATTATTTATTGTGGCACGGTAAAAATTCAAAACAAACTTGAGTATTTCCTTTTCATATTTATTTTGATATAAAGAATATACACCTATTCATTCTTTTCTAAAAATAACATATATTTATACGCCCAAACAAATTATATAGGATGATTAAGACCACTAATAAATATATATCTATTTTTAAATTTTTTGAAAATGAATTTAAAAATAGATACTTATACAAATGAGTTGCAAAATCTATGTTAGAATACTTATACAAACTCGTAAAATGAAGACTACATGTGTCGTCCCTTGAAAGAAGTAGATTAATTATTTAATAAGAAGAATATCTATATTAAAGTCAATGTTACCATTTTCAAACATGATATAATTTATTTGGTGTGAAGTTTATCAAATAATTCTTATAACGAGAGTCGTGATTAGATTTTGAATTCGAGAGCTCTAACTTATACCAGCAAATTTAAATAAGCTTTTGTAACTAGTTCTATCAATGTTCATGTCTAACGATCACACTATTCAATGCCAAAAAAGTAAAATATACATGAATCTAAGAAATAAGTGGTCTGAAATTTCAACATTATGATTACAGAGAGCACCTCAAAACTATATACATTCATCATCGAATGAGATTGTCTTCTATTGCAATAACATTATGCATTAGTTTTCAAGTCACTAATGACTTAAAAAGAGGTATATAGAGATGCCAAATGAATTTTGTCAAAGAAGGCTCAATATAATCATTCTTGATGCAATTATAGGCAATTATATATATATATATATATATATATATATATATATATATATATATATATATATATATATATATATATATATATATATATATATATATATATATATATATATATATATATATATATATATATATATATATATATATATATATATGGTTAGAATCAAATGACACCTCCGATAACTCTTTACGGATATTTGTATAATAAAATCTACTGTTAGATTGAAAGTTATTATCATATATATCATGTCTATAAAATTTGACATCAATCAAAAATCAATTGACATGCCAACAAGATGCATAAAAACTAACGATTTACAAAGCTTTATGAAAATCGTTAGTTTTTATCATTCTCTTTAATATTAATTGATTTTTGATTGATGGGAATTCTTATAGGCGTGATCTATATGATAATAGCTTTCACTCCAACGGTGAATTTTGTTATACGGGCATGGGGTGAAGAGTTATCGAAAGTGTCATGTTACTAAGTTTGACACTATGGTGTCATTTGATCCTCTCTCTCTCTCTCTCTCTCTCTCTCTCTCTCTCTCTCTCTCTCTCTCTCTCTCTCTCTCTCTCTCTCTCTCTCTCTCTTCCTCTTTCAGAGAGAGAGAGAGATGTTCAACTTATTCCAAGAGCATGTATTTTTAAATTATTCTCAATCATAGTCTTTAAATTGAATCTAATTTAAGGGTTAAATTAACATTTTACTTAATTAATCATTCGTTTAAATATAATTTAAAGATTATGATTTAGACTAAATTAAAAGAAACATATTCTTAAAGGAAGTTAAATCTCACTTTTATATATATATATATATATATATATATATATATATATATATATATATATATATATATATATATATATATATATATATATATATATATATATATATTAGTGTTATATATTTTATTGAGCCCTAATAAACAATATCCCAAAAGAGCTAGCACCCAAAGGAGGGGGGAGCTGCTCTCCAGAGCTAGCATCTAGTAGCCTAAAGAAGGGAGCGAATCGCCCTAGGGCTAGCACTTGTTCGTCCAAAAGTGATCTCCCCTATGGCTAGCATTTGGTAGCTTAAAGAAGGGGGGTTGAGCTGCTAGTCCCTAATATCTCAAGGCTAGGCAGGGTGAACTGCACTCAATGCACTCAAGGCTAGCATCTGGTATCCTAACGAGGGGAGAAGGTGTCATATTGGACTTAGGTTAAAATACATAATTTAAAGAGAGAGTCAAAGGGAACCACCTCCTCCATCAATGGTCCAAGAGAGCCTTATAACCACCTCACCACTAGCAAGTGAGGGAGCAAAACATAACTTACTCACAAAATCTAAAAGCAATTTACTAACATATAGAGCCTTTCACCTCACATGAGTAGGACCTTTACAACCACCATAAATATTGTAACACTATCACACAATGCTTTTTTGTGTCGTGTGCAAGTCCCTATCATCTTAAATTATTATCAATCTACCAAAGTCTCTAAATACTCCAATCTTTATAAGGGTAATATGCATCTATGTATGTTTTGATCAGTATAATGACTCTCACCATTAAGTTTAATGAACTAATCTGCACCTCAAGTTCAATTCACCTTCACCGCCTCCGCTGTATTATGTGAAAGATTTAGTTTTCATAAATTTCATGTAGATTTGGTTTCATTTTATATTTTTTTATTGGTTATTCTATTTATTATCTTGTATTCCTTTTTGTCTAAAATGAGATGCAAGGGATATAAGTTCTTCAACCTTCAAATTTTTGAAGTATAGTTTATCAGGAAATAAAATATTTGTTCCTAGTTTGGGTTGGGAACTTTTATTATAGAGTGGAGACAGTTTGTACTCTTACCAAAGTTGTCAAGTAGTAGCATATAGAAATTTGATTAATCCGCTATGAATCTGCATGATGTCCTAGTATTCTTATTAGGGAAATAACAGCAGCTATTCTCGTTTATGATAGTTGTAGCTGCAATAGCGGAAAAAGTTCATGATTCTAGGATTTATTAGTCGGAGAAGCAGTTTGTATTTGGACATGTCATCATGGAATGCTATTTAACTTATTGACCTATTCTTATAAATTCACAATAATATCTAGGTTTTTGTAAGTGTAAGCTACACTTTGTTTCCTTTTGAGATTCATGTGCAACATGCCCCTTTTTTACTATTAGTAGCTGTTTTTGTTTTGGCTATGTTTTCTTATTTTTAATATTAACATTATTTAATAGTAATATTAATAACAAGGAGTTGGTATTTATTATTAAAGAATTTTACTGGTTAATTAGATATTTGAGATGCTCAGTTATGATCTTGACCACTTGTTTAAATCTTGTGTGTTGAATTGTAATTCTTTGTGTCAAAGTAAATTGTTTGACAAAGTAAGAAAATATCGAATCATCTAGTGTGTTGAGTTGTTTTAGTGTGTCGAAGTGTCGAAGCATGTTGCTCACACATGATTTCGACTTATGCCTATTTTAGTAGTGTTAGTTATTTTGAGCTTTTATAGTTTTAGGATTTTCCTTGAGGTCCAAGTTAAACTAAATCTATAAATAGAGGGAGTAACCCTTATTTTTGTAATGAAGTGGATAGAGTATTCATAACATTGTAATTCACAGTATTTTGCAGTTGCAAAGTGAATAAGAAGTTTTCCACAGTCTGTGGGCAGAGAGAAACTCTGCAGAACTTAAATCTTCTTCTCCTTCATCATTCTTTACACTCTTTCTTTCTCCACTGTTCTTTTCTTTAATTGTCATTGTGTGGGTGATAACAATCTTGTTCGTCAAGATTGATTGAGATTCTTCATAGGTTTTTGGGGATTTCCAATATTATGTAATTATGGTCTTGCTTATTATCAAACACAAGACTTCAATCATTCGTGTGTATAATCCATCTTTGATTTATTCGGGTATTGTTAGCCAACTAGTTTTTAATGAGGAAGACATTGAAACAACCTATCGGTATCGAGATACAAGCTAATAAAAGTCATCTTGAAAGCGTTAGGAATTAATAAAAGTCATCTTGAAAGCGTTAGGAACTAATTATATGTCGGACCTATCAATGCAGTTGAGGTATTGAAAGATTTGAAGTGGATGAGACCAATGGGCGAAGAGCTGAAGTCAATCGAAGTCAACAACACTTGGTCACTTGTCGAATTGCCCCCAAACAAGAAGGCAATCGATGTGAAGTGGGTATACAAGGTGAAGTTGAATCCCAAAGGAGAAGTGACTCGACACAAGGCGAGATATGTGGCAAAAGGATTTCTTCAGAAAGAAGGAATTGACTCTGATAAAGTTTTTGCACCTGTTGCTAGGATCGAAACAATCAAGTTGGTTGTTGGTCTAGCAAACATGAACAACTGGAAGATGTGTCAGATGGATGTGAAATGCGCATTCCTTAATGGCCTCTTAGAAGAAGAAGTTTATGTTGCACAACCAGCTGGGTTTGTGAAAATTGCGAAGAAAGAAAAGTGTACATACTGCATAAAGCCCTGTACGAACTTAAATAAGCTCCAAGAGCTTAGGACAAGAAGTTATATGGTTTTCTATGCCTATCTGAACATGGAGTATATGTAATAAGAAGCAAGAGTGAATTGCTTATACTATGCCTATATATCGATGACATGTTGATAACAGGTAGCTGCAAGAAGGAGATCGAAGACTTCAAAGGTGATCTCAACAAGGAATTCGAAATGTCAGATATGGATGACATTTCATATTTCCTTAGCATTGAATTCTACAAGAGTGGTTGAGGTTTGATGATGCATCAAATAAGGTATGCAATCAAAATACTTAAGAGATTAGAGATGCAAGATTGCAACCCAACTTCGACTCCAGCTGAGCCCAGATTATAACTGTCGAAAGATTCAAATGAAGATGATGTCGACCCAACCCAATATAGAAGACTTATTGGGTCACTTCGATACCTTTGTCATGCAAGGTCTGACTTAGCATACAGTGTAGGTATGGTGAGTAGGTTCATGTAGTAGCCAAAGCTATCACATCTAGCAGCGACCAAGAGGATTATAAGGTATTTGAAAGGAACTCTCGACTATGGCATTTTGTTTCCTGCAGTGGATGAAGGAAAAGAATGCTAATTAGTGGGATACACCGACTCAAGTTGGTGTAATGATGTTAAGGATCGAAAATCCACAACTGACTATGTGTTTATGCTAGGTGGTGCACCAGTTGCTTGAAGTTCGAGAAAGGAGCCAGTAGTGGCATTATTGTCATGTGAAGCAGAATACATAACTACATCTCTTTGTGCATGTCAAGCAACGTGGATGGTGAATCTGGTCGAAGAGATAACATCAAAGAGTCATGAAGAAATTACCATGAAGATCGACAGCATGTCAGCTATCAATCTGACCAAGAATCCGATAGCACATGGTCGAAGCAAGCACATCGAGATGAGGTTCCATTATCTTCGAAAGAAAGTAGTAGATGGGAAGATGAATGTGGAACACTGCAGAACTAAGAATCAGATTGCAGACATCATGACGAAGGGAGTGTAGGTCGAAGTGTTCAGAAGACTAAGAGCTATGATGAATGTAGATAGTTTAGACACAGTGAATTAGGTGGTGTGTTGAATTCTAATTCCTTGTGTCGAAGCAGGTTGCTCGACAGAGTAAGGAAGTGTCAAACCACCTAGTGTGTTGAGTTGTGTTAGTCTGTCGAAGTGTCGAAGCATGTTACTTCACACAGGATTTCGACTTACGCCTATTTTAGTAGTGTTAGCTATTTTGGGTTTTTATAGTTTCGGACTTTGGCTTGAGGTATAAGTTAACCTAAATCTATAAATATATGGAGTAACCCTTATTTTTGTAATAAAGTGAATATAGTATTCATAACATTGTAATTCACAGTAATTTACCATTGCAAAGTGAATAAGAAGTTTTCCACAGTTTGTGGACAGAGAGAAACTCTGCATGATTTAAATCTTTTTCTCCTTCATCGTTCTTTACACTCTTTCTTTCTCCATTGTTCTTTTCTTTTCTTTTATTGTCATTGTATGGGTGATAATAATCTTGTTCATCAAGATTGATTGAAATTCTTCATAGGTTTTAGAGGATTTCCAACATTGTGTAATTATGGTCTTGTTTATTATAAAACACAAGACTTCAATCATTCGTGTGTATAATACATCATATTTTATTTATTCGGGTATTGTTAGCCAACTAGTTTTTAATGAGGAAGACATTGAAACAACCTATCGGTATCGAGATACAAGCTAATAAAAGTTATCTTGAAAGCATTAGGAATTAATTATATGTTGGACTTCCATCGAAATATCTTTGCCGCTCTACGAGGTGAATATAAATGATGGACTTTCACCTTAAGATCCTTACTACTCTACGAGCCAAATACAAATTTTGGACTTTCACTATAAGATTCTTGTCATCCTACGAGGTGAATATAAATGTTAAAATTCCACTAGAAGATCTTTATTCTCCTACGAAGCGAATACAAATGTTGGACTTCCACCAGAAGATCATTTATGCCCTACAAGGTGAACACAAATATTTGACTTCCATCAGAAGATCCTTGTCGTCCTATGAGGCGAATACAAATGTTGGACTTCCATCGAAAAATCCTTGCCGTCTTACGAGGCGAATTCAAATGTTGGACTTCTACCGAAAGATCTTTACCACCCTACGAAGAGAATATAAATGTTGGAGTTCCACCAAAAGATCATTCCCGCCCTACGAGGAGAATACAAATGTTGGACTTCATCTATAAAATTCTTGTCGCCCAAGAAGGCAAATACAAATGTTCGACCTTCACTGAAGGATCCTTGTTGTCCTATGAGGCAAATACATCATTAAACCATCATAGGAGGATCTTTGACATCTTAATAGATTACTCAATGCCACACACAATGAATGGCGTGCATGATATAAAAAGTTTAACTAACCTAAAGCAATGCTTGAGGGAATCACTTCAGAAAGAGCTTCACCTAAAAGCATCACCCTAGGGATGCGACTAAAGTCTAGCTCAAGAGACTTAACTTAACGTCTTGTCTGAGGGCTTGATAGATGTCCCACCCATTGGGTTCAAATAAGGAAGAAAGGGATTGCATGAATAATATCTCATATGCATTTGCAATAGGACCTATAGTGTTTACCAATTATGTACTCGATCAGATGCCTCATATGTTTTAAGTGCAACGAGTATTACCAATCTGATCCCAGTGATACTCATTGGATTGCTATCAAGAATATCCTTAAGTACTTGACAATGACTAATGACTCATTCTTGATATATGGAGGTCGGGAAAATCTCATTGTAATTGGATACATCAATGCTACCTTATAGATAGATAATGATGACTTTAGATCGCAATATGGTTATGTGCTTTGCTTAAATGGTAGCACTATAAGCTGGAAAAGTTCAAAGCAGGATACAATTGCTAATTCTATAACTATGGTCGAGTATATTACTGCATCAAATACAGCAAATGAAGATGTTTGGATCAAGAAGTTTATTAGTGAAATTAGCATAGTTCCTAGCATTGTGGATCACATTAACCTCTATTGTGATAACAATGGTGCTATCACACAGGCTAAGAAGCCTAGATCTCATCAATGATCCAAAAATGTACTTATGTTATATCACCTCATTCGAGAGACAATCAATAGAGGAGATGTGAAAATATGCAGAGTACCAACACTTGACAATGTCGTTGACCCACTAATAAAGCCTCTTGCGCAGCAAAATCACGATCACCCTACTAGATATATGGGTATTAGGGGTATGCCTGATTAACTCTGATGCTAGTGTGAGATTGTTGGTGTATGCCCTAGAGGCCAATATTTTTATTAAAACTTGGTACTTATATCGAACTATTTATTAATAATTAAAAGATATTTCTTTATTATGTTTGTTTTCCAAGATAATAAAGTCCCTAGAATAGCTAGTCCATTTAATGAAACATTAAGTGTGACTTAATCATGAGATCTCATTAAACATAAGGACATTATTCTTAAAGTATTTGTAGTCGAGCTTTATTATAAAGTGGGGTAAGATTAAAACATTGATACTATTATGTGGATAGACTGATGATCACATCTTATAGATCCTGGATAAAGAGTTATCAAGTTTTCACATAAGTATGAATATTATGAGTAATAGTTATACTAGATTGACCCTTTATGAGAATACTACATACAATTTTATGCAAAGTATCATAATTTATTCTCACAGTGATAGTGGTGTATATCACCCTTCGACCTGAAACAACTATGGGCCCTAGATGTGGAGTCAAGTACTTTATTACTGATTAAATATTGTCCGTAATTAGATGACTATAAAGACAGTTGATGGATACTCCATTAAACATGATGAGGGACACGAGTGACCTAGATGGAATTTTCTCATACCGCGTAACAAGATAAATGTCTAAGGGTCCAATATTGAACTGCATAAGGGTTACATGATCTATGTTCTATGTTCAATATATACATAAGGGCAAAAAGGTAATTGTCGCAACCTGAAAAATACAGTGTGTGAAAAAACAACCGCGCGAAAGAAAATGACAGAAGAGTCGCCACCGTGCGTTATTTATCCCAAAGGAGGGAAAGGAAACGCTCGAAGTAAACCTGAAAAGAGGAAAGGAAAAGACAAGGTCTTGCAACCAAATCTTGGGTTCGGAGTCGGTTATGCAAAGGGAAGGTATTAGCACCCCTACGTATCCGTAGTACTCTACGGGATCCACTTTTGTAGTTCTTGTCTAAAGGGTGTGAGTTTATCTTGTGCTGTTTACTAAAAAAAGGGGTTAAATGAAAATGACTCGCGCGGATGTCGCATCCACTACATATGTATCTCATCTGAATATGAGAATCAGAGTCTTCGTAGCTCGGCTGACCTATGGGTTAGGGGGATGTGTGCTCACTAAGACATCGCGTCTTATGCCTACGTATCTCATCTGGAATGAGAATCAGAGCAAGTCGTAGTTCGGCTAACTACGGGGTTATGGATTGGGTTTTGGACGAACGACGTCACTACGCAACCTACCGGATGCTCGACCTTTGGAGACTTACTCACCTGTAGTAGAAGGAGTAAACATGTGTTTAGGAGAAGAAAAATCAATGAAGGGTTAGGGTTTGGGATACTCATGCAAAAAGGAAATCCTAGACGAAGGAACCTGCATAAAGTAACACACAAAACATTGCCTCCTATCGAGGTCTTCCAGCTAAGAAAGCGGTAAAAATACAGGAAAATGTAAAAGTACCACACGGATAAAGATCCGAAGTAACAACAATTAAAGGAACGATAAACCCTGAGATCCTTCCAAGCTAACATCATCAAAGAAAGTGGGTCAGTACAGGTAATCGGAATGAACCTCCAGGGGGTATCCCACAAATAAAGTGGAACACCAGGCAAACCATCTCTACAAGAGTCATATGAGCCTGATTGGAGAGCTTGATTGAAATTGAGTTGCACCCGTGAGGTTTACAAAACAATCTTTAGGGTTTATATGAGGCAGAGGTGATTCTGTGCAGTTGAGTTCCCTTCAGGGTTTGGAGGCTGCTCTGAGTTCTCTGTTAGCTCTTCTCTCACTATCTTTTTCCCAGCCAAGGTAATAGGAATAGAATGACTTTTTGTTTCACTGAAACTCTGAATTTATAACCTGATTTTTGTGGACCTGTGGGCTCAAATGAGAGAGGTCCAAGTCCAAGATTTTTCTTTTATTTATTTATTTATTCATTTTTTTTTTCGTTTTTTTTTCAAAACACGTGGGCTTCGCCTAGCGAGCATGACAGCTCATGAACAAACCTTTGCTCCTTCAAGATTAACGTTTTGACTGACGAATAGACCCCTGTTGGCAGTAACTCAAGTCTTTCCCTTGTGTTGACTGATCATCTAAATAGAGCCCACAAAGTGTCCTGGATGATGTTCAAGCTTCTTGGATCCGATTCCGATTGCCATGATGAAATGCAAATGCTAAATGACCTAAAAATAAATGCATGCATGAGGTGTAAAGTGTATGCTTCCAGGAAAAGTGAAGGGTAAATTTTGGGGTATTACAGTTGCCCCTATTCAATCAACTGGAGACCTGGAAAGAAGATAGCAGCGACTTTCGTGCTTTCGAGGTATCAAGGGATTGAATACAATAAAAGCCCGAAAATTTGCACTGAAGTGGAGTGAAGTAACAGTGTCTGTCAGAATCGGCAAAGAGGTGGTCTTGAAAGAAGAATCCGTTTGGTACGGTGAGAGTCAGTCTAAATACCGAAAAAGAATGTTAACTTGGACACCAAAATAAATGGTAACACAGAAATAACCATGGCCTGAATGCCGCTCATCAGTCTGAATACTGGAAATGACTTCGATCTGAACATCGGAAAACTGGCCTGAATGCCACAAGTTGCATCGACCTGAATGTCGGAAACTTCTTTGATCTAAACATCGGAAAATTGGCCTGAATGCCACAAGTTGCATCGACCTGAACGTCGGAAACTTCTTCGATCTGAACATCGGAAAACTGGCCTGAACGCCACAAGTTGCCTCGACCTGAACATCGGAAACTTCTTCGATCTGAACATCGGAAAACTGGCCTGAACGCCACAAGTTGCATCGACCTGAACGTCGGAAACTTCTTCGATCTGAACATCGGAAAACTGGCCTGAACGCCACAAGTTGCATCGACCTGAACGTCGAAAACTTCTTCGATCTGAACATCGGAAAACTGGCTTGAACGCCACTTCGGTCTGAATACCGGAAACTTCATGCCTGTCAGCATCGGCAGAAATAGGGAACGATAATAGAGGCGGCGCATGGGCCAATGACACTTGCTGGGGATAACATAGGTAAGTCATGAACAATCTTTAGCCTGAGTACTAGAAACAACTTCTGGCTTATTACTTGGGATACCGAGAATGTTTTATGCTTACATGCGTATGTTTGAATTTTTCAATGGCGTAATGCTCCATGAAAATGGAAATGCTACGCGATTTGGGAGGATGCAATGCAATATGATTCTACATGCAGGGATGCGAAATGCTGGGTAGAATGCCAAGCTGAGGCAAGGGGATCTGCTGGGGAAATGATCACCATCTTCTGGACCCTGGCAAGGATGCTGGAGATGCACAGCGCAAAGAATTCTGTGGGGAAATGACCCGCCACATGGTGTTCTAGCAATGACGAAATACCGAGATTCTAACTGGGGAGAGAACGACACTGAAAACCTGCTGTTGGGGAAAGCGATAGTGGTTCTGGCAACCATGATCTGCGAGAGATGACTAAGCAGGGGAAGCAAACACCGATACGGTACCGAGGTTCTGCTTCAAGGAAAGAAACCATGGATCTGGCATTGGGATTATCGATCTGGCCTCGAACTCTGAGGAGCAGCCGCTTCTGCTGGGAAGATACAGTCTGGCAATGTCAACTCCGCTGGGGGTATATAGTCTGACACTGTCAACTCTACTGGGGAGTGTATAATCTGAAACCACCGCTTGGGGGGAGGTACAGTGGTGAGAACCTGCTGGGGATTGAAGAATCCAACGCTCTGATCAGCTCTGCAGGGATAAGATATCGAATTCGTCTGTTGGGGGAAAACATTCACGATCATCTGCAGGGGATTTTAAGGAAATGCCCCGAGGGTACCTGTTCTGAATAGACGATCCAAAGCACTTAAAATTTACAGCAATTTTAAATGTTTATTAAGCATGTACCTATAAAGCTCTTATGTGTCATGATGCAATGTTTATCAAAAAATCCGGACGTCATTTTTGCAAACAAAACAGAAAAATGAAAATGAAAACAGAGATATACTGAATAACATGATTTTATTTATTGAATGGCCTCTGAATAGGCATTTACATCAGGAAGCAATCCCTGGAAAGAGGTAATCACACAACAGATAAAAATAGACATTAATCTAATGGCAATGTGAAATGGGTTTCTATTGGGTTCCAATTCTGCTATGACTTGCTCGTCTTCAAGATCCTCCAGATGATCAGCTTTCTGAAAAGAGTGATTGGACTGTTTCCTATCTTTCAAAAGTTTCTAGTCATTGACACGAGATGAGATTCAGAACTACTCAGAACGCAGTCATTCGCTTAATCCCTAACTTTTGCCTGGATCGCCCTTTTCGGGTTTTCAATCCACCGGGATACCCATTTTTGCCTAAGTTGCCTTTTCAGGTTTTCAACTTACCGGGTGTACAATCTTTTCACTTTTAATCCCTAATTTTTGCCCGAACCTTTTCCATTTTGTTGGTTCGCCGGGATGCCCATTTTTGCCTGGACTACTCTTTTTATTGTCCAGCGGGTCTATTTCATGCGAAGTATTTTTTAACTGCGTCTGAGTTCACAGGGGAAGTGAAGTTTTCACCATCCATCGTTGCAAGCATTGAGGCCCCACCATCAGAAACCTCGGCGACAATATACGGTCCATCATAGTTAGGAGTCCACTTGCCCCTGTGATCTGTCTGAGGAGGAAGGATCCTTTTCAACACCAAATCTCCGACCTGGAAGCATCGAGGACGCACTTTCTGATCAAAGGCTCTCTTCATCCGACTTTGATACAACTGCCCATGACAAATGGCTGCCATTCGCTTCTCTTCGATAAGACTCAACTCATTGAACCTTGTCCGAATCCATTCAGCTTCGTCTAACTTGACATCCAACAGGACTCTTAGAGAAGGAATCTCCACTTCAACAGGTAGGACTGCTTCCATACCATACACAAGGGAGTAAGGGGTTGCCCCGGTCTATGTACGTACTGAAGTACGGTACCCATGCAAGGCGAAGGGTAGCATCTCATGCCAATCTCTGTACGTAACAACCATCTTCTGCACAATCTTCTTTATGTTCTTATTTGCCGCTTCAACAGCACCGTTCATCTTAGGGCGGTAAGGGGAAGAATTGTGATGCTGAATGTTGAAGTTCTGGCACAACTCCTTCATCATTTTGTTGTTGAGATTAGAACCATTATCAGTAATGATTCTTTCGGGAATCCCATAGCGACAAATGATTTCTTTCTTGATGAATCGGGCAACCACATGTCTGGTGACATTCGCAAACGATGCTGCTTCGACCCACTTGGTGAAATAGTCGATGGCAACAAGGATGAAGCGATGCCCATTGGAGGCAGTCGGCTCAATCTTTCCAATCATATCAATGCCCCACGTATCGAAAGGCCACGGCGAAGACATCACATTCAAAGGATTCGGTGGCACATGCACCTTATCAGCATAAATCTGGCATTTATGACACTTCCGCGCATATTTGAAACAATCAGATTCCATGGTCATCCAGTAATAACCCGCTCTCAACAGTTTCTTAGCCATTGCATATCCACCGGCATGAGTACCGAAGGAGCCTTCATGAACTTCCTGCATTAACATGTCTGCTTCGTGTCTGTCCACGCATCTGAGCAAAACCATGTCGAAGTTCCTCTTATACAGCACATCGTCTTTGTTCAAGAAGAAACTGCCTGCCAATCTTCTCAACGTCTTGCTATCATTGTTGGATGCCCCTGCAGGGTCCTCTTGATTCTTCAGAAAGCGCTTGATGTCGTGATACCAGGGCTTGTCATCAACTACCAGTTCAGCAGCAAACACATACGCGGCCCTGTCGAGGCGCATCACATCGATCCTGGGAGCGTGGTTCCACCGAATCACATTGATCATGGATGATAGAGTAGAAAGAGCATCTGCCATCTGGTTCTCATCACGAGGTATATGGTACAACTTTACTGTTGTGAAGAAAGTCAACAGTCTTCTCGTGTAATCTCTGTAGGGGACCAGAGTAGGCTGGAGAGTGTTCCAATCACCATTCACTTGATTGATCACCAGAGTTGAATCTCCGAAGATGTCCCAAGTCTTTATTCTCAAATCAATGGCTTGCTCAATACCCAAGATACAGGCTTCATACTCAGCTTCATTATTGGTGCACTCGAAAGTCAGACGAGCGGTGAAAGGCATGTGGGCACCTTTCGGAGTTGTAATGACAGCACCAATTCCACTTCCTCTGGCGTTGACGGCCCCATCAAACATTAAAGTCCACTTTTCGTCTGGATCAGGTCCCTCTTCAACAACTGGCTCTTCACAGTCTTTCATCTTGAGGAACATGATGTCTTCATCTGGAAAATCAAACTTCATCGGCTCATAATCTTCAACCGGATGTTGAGCAAGATAGTCTGACAGAATACTCCCCTTGATGGCTTTCTGGGAAGTATACTGGATGTCGTACTCTGTCAGTACCATTTGCCAACGAGCGACTCTTCCGGTGAGAGCTGGCTTCTCAAATATATACTTGACTGGATCCATTTTGGAGATCAGTAAGGTTGTGTGAGACATCATGTATTGTCTCAATCGCTTAGCAGCCCATGCAAGTGCACAACATGTTTTTTCAAGAATTGAGTATCTCGACTCGCAATCTGTGAATTTCTTACTCAGGTAGTAGATGGCATGCTCTTTCCTACCTGTCTCGTCGTGTTGACCGAGAACACAACCCATGGAATTGTCCAGTACTGTCAAATACATAATCAGCGGTCTCCCTGGGACCGGAGGCACAAGGATAGGAGGATTCTGCAAATACTCTTTTATCTTCTCGAACGCCCTTTGACAATCATCATTCCACCTGATAGCCTGATCTTTTCTCAACAATTTGAATATTGGCTCACACGTGGCTGTTAGGTGAGAGATGAACCTTGCAATGTAGTTCAACCTCCCTAAGAAACCACGGACTTGTTTCTCTGTTCTTGGCTCAGGCATTTCCTGTATCGCTTTCACTTTGGCCGGATCCACCTCAATCCCTTTTTCACTAACAATAAAACCCCGCAGTTTCCCAGATCTCACCCTGTCATACCCTGATTTTGACTCTGAAATTTTTTTTTCCCATCAAATGAGTCATTTGCATTTTCTCTTCATGACCACTTCACGTTTAATGATTCCTACGAAGTCATTCATCTAGAAAACATGGAAAAAGTTGAAGAAGCCAGAAGGGTATTCTCAAATGTCATTCACAAAAACCATGCCACATATATTTCCATGATAACCGTGTTTGCAAAAATGGTAGAGTCATTGAGGCACAACAGTTGTTTGATAGAACGTCTCACAAAAACATTATTTCATGGAACAACATGATTGTTGGGCATCTTCACAACAACACGGTTGAACAAGCCAATAAGTTGTTTGAATTAATGTTTAAAAAAGGCAATTTGTTCGTGGGCTTCGATAAGTACTTGCTATATGCACCAAGGGAAGCCTGAAAAGGCTAGAAAGTTGTTTGAGTTGGTTCCTGAAAACTGCTTGTTTCCCTTGATGAAAGTGTAGTTCTTGTACAAGCTATTGCAGATGCTGCGCATAGGAGCAATCCTAATGCTATTGTGCTATGCCATGGGGGCCCAATTTCTGGTCCAGAAGAGGCAGAATTTATATTGAAGAGAACCAAAGGAGTCCATGGTTTTTATGGGGCTTCAAGCATGGAAAGACTACCAGTGGAACAGGCTATCACAAATACAGTCAAACAATACAAGTCAATCTCTATCCATTGAGGTTCAATATGTATGTGTGTAATTTAATCATGTCATGTTCTGTGCGCTACATTGATAATGATGTCTGCTTGTATCTGTTAGATACCTAGGATTAAGTGATACAAATTTTGGAAATAATGATGCAAATAGAAGGGTGTAGTTTAAAGAATAAAGTGCAAGTGATGGGTCTTGTAACGTATGGTTTAGTTTGTCATTTATGCCAAACCCAAAATCATAACAAGCAATTAACTAGTTCAAACTTATTAACACTAAGTGATGGTTCCTTGGTGTCCTCATCTATAGGGATGACATTATCATTACAAGTAGGCTGTATTTGCTTCAATTGCCAAACATGACCTGCTATGATACATAACTGATGAACGCCTTGCTGCAAGTTGCTCATGGATGAATACTGTTGTCCAAAGGGAAAGACCATTGGCTTCATTGAGGAATATGCAGAGTTGTCATGTACACCATGGATTGCAATAGGACTACTTGAGACTTGCACAACTTTCATTGGATTTCTTGACTTGTCATGGTGAAGAGTTGTCATCGGCCATTGGTACTATTTCGAACTATTTACGCAGTTTCCTGGCAGGTTCTGACTTACAAGCTTGAATTTGCTCTAAAAGGATGTCGAACTGTAGGTGTGCTTGAGGTTTTGTCTCAGCTGGTTGTCGGTCTTCCTTGGTTCAAAGTCAGGTCCATTGCATTGTGTCTGTAGCTTCCTGACTAGACTCGATTTACATGTTGCCTTTTCATTGCAGCAGATTTACATGGGACTTCAGTTTTGCAGCAAACATTCCATTCCAGTGCAGACCATGACCTAAGTGTGCATAACCAAAACACAACATCCTGTAGACTACAAACACTCCATGTTGCAAGAGCACAACATCAACTGAGCATGGGCCACAATTGGTACGGACCTGCTAGCAAAAAAAACTGACATGCAAGCACACTCAACCATTTTTATTACAGTAAAAATAGACAACCATGTTATGCCTTGTTGCAAAACCTGCATTCACCATAAAATAGATACATTAATCACATGGTCAAACATAGGATATGCATGGCTAATGTGGTAAGGCAATGCACATGAATGATGGTCCTGCACTCACCTTGATACATCCTGCAACAGGGAGAGATACTGCAGCCTGCAGTAAAACACAAAGTAAGTAGTCAGAGCTGTAAAAATCCAAAAAAAACCCACATACATAACCATTTGGAAATACTAACACAGGCATTTGGCCTTTAACTCATGATGATGAGAAAGGCTTATGAAGGTTGCGACAAAGGAACCAATCTCCGTGCAAAAAACAAAACCAACCAGAAGCATCAATGCATAATTCATGAATGTGTGTGTCAATGACCAATCTACCGTGAACACAAGTCAAGCCATGAAGTGTTGAACCAAATGGAGTTAACCTGCAGCAGAACTGCATGCAATCCTTTCACATCCTCTAACATCCACAAACTGCAATGCATAGCAATTGTGTTAGGCATACAGGAAATGATATCTCATTGTTGGATGAAGCAAGTTCATTAGTTGAATCAAGGCCTACAAACCAGTCCAGACCTGCTACAAAACATGACAACCATGGTCACCAATCATCTCTGCAAGCCCAACAAACTGCCCACTTGTATTAACTGAGAACAAAAGGCATATAGGGCAGCCACCAGGTTTCTGCTGGACCTCTTGTGTATTCTTCTGGAAAATCAGCCTTGTTGTATTGCTCACGGTCTGGAATATTAGGAGTCTTCTCTTTCTCTTCATCAGCAACAGTAGGCAAATTCTGCCCTTTCACAGCAAGAACAGTCGGTGCAAAAACCTTTTGGTTCTTACCACCCTTGGCCCTAGGTCCCCTGTTCAGTTCATTCAAACCATCCAATTTGCTATTGAACAATGAAACTGGACCAAACAGTTCAACATGCCAATGGACCTATCTGCAAACTTGAAGCACGCCAGGCCAATAACAGAAGCACCACTTCAATCAACTTTTCCATCCCAAACTCCTCCATTTCCTCATTAACCTGCTACCATAATAACACCCTTCACAAACATTGCATAAGGAGTAAATAACACTACATCAATGATAGTAGCAAACTTTACCATCTTGGAGACACATTTGGATAGAGAAACAACAGCTTTAGCTCTGATCCTAAGGTTTTTGTGACTCACAGAAACCCTTAGTTTCTGAAGCAATGGAAGAGGTGTCATGGAACCCACCATTGATCCAAGTGCTCTCTCAGCTTCTTCACACACAAACTCTTTATCTTGAGAAGCTTTCAGAAGCAGCTGCAGCAGCTGTTGAAATTCAACCAAAACAGCACAATTCATTCAAACCCCTTAAATCATTACACCAATAGAACACACAAGAGAAAATTGAATGCACATGACATACCAAGTCCCCAAATTACATATGAATGTTGTGCACAAAGGACAAATGAAATGACATGTATTCGGAATCAGCTTTCAGATATTGAAATCAAACCAAGCTCATCAATTTCACTGCAGTAAAAAGGATAAAGTAAAACAGCAAGGCAGTTAAATTCCAGAAAAAATCCCAAAACAGAATAGAGACAAAAACAAAGAAGAAGGCACATGCTCAGGTTACCTGTTCCAGATCCAAGTATCAAACGAGATGGACCAAATTCTGAGCATCAAAAAAGTGTTTTGCAGGAACGCCTCTTTTGAATCCAAGGACTAAATTCGAAACCCTAAGCTGAGAGCATAAATAGGAAAAGGGTGAATCAGTAAGGAGGGGAATCAACAACAGAAAATCGGAGGCGGAAAATCTCAAACAAAACCCTAAAATCCCAAAATCGATTACCTGGATTGGGAGGCCAGCTTCTTCACGCCTTTCACCACCGCCGTGACACTTTGTAAGAACTTCTCCTTTTTTTCCTTTTATCCTTTTCATATGCTTGTTGATGGAGATACCGTGAGAGTTGAGAGAGAGTGTTTCTTTGAGATTGTGAGCTGAGAGAGCGTTTGAGTGAGATTGAGAGTTAGGAGCGTGCTTGAGAGAGAAGTGTAAGGTTGGGAGAGAAGAAAGAGCGTGAGGGCGATACCGAGAGAAGAGAGAGCGAAGGTTGAGGACGATGAGAGTTGAGAGAGAGAGATTCTTTGGAGTTCGATAGAATTCGTGGGATTGTGAGAGACGGAGACGGAAGTGTCTTCTGTTTTGGTTTTCTTTTTTTCTTTTCTTTAATTTATTTTTATACAGAATAAGTTTTGAAAAAAACATTAAAGATTTGGTTAAACTTCCTAAGTAGTTAATAAGTATTTACACCTTTTCAATTCATATTCCCATTGAAAAACCCAACAGCCAGGCGGCTGGGTTTCTTTGGTAATCCAACAGACCCTTGCTATTTGTTTTTTTAGTTTCTTTTTTTCATTTTTTGTTCCAATCTAGTAGGGTTTATATATTTAGGTTGTTATTTAAATGATAACTAATTATAAGTGGTTTGGTGGAGAAGGGTAGTATCATAGTCTTGAGTGGGGTGGGTTCAATACCTGGGTATGTTGCCTTGGTTTTCTAACACTTTGATTTTTTTTCTTCCATATTTTCTTGATTCTCACATTTAATTATCTAGCCTTATCATTTAACTAACATGTTTCTATCATTTATTCATTTTTTTTATTATTTTATTTTTAATATGACTTATGTGATTATTCATTTTTTTTGGGATTTATGTGAATTATTATATTTGTGTTTGTTCATTCATTTGTACAAATTATTTACCTTTATGTGTGAGTTACGTTACAATCATGATAAATCATCACAATCTCATTGATAAAAAAACCCATTCAAAACCATTTTAAACTTATAAAAATCATATTTTTCTCGATTTAATATCGAGCCCATTTTCACACCCTTGTAAGTCGATTGCTTTTTAAGCATCGCCATCAACCTCACATAGCTTACTCTTGGGCTTTCTTACAATGAGCCGGTTCCTTTGCACTTACACTCATACATTGCATTATTTATTGTTTGGGCCCGATTTAATTATTCCAATACTTTGAATCCCCATTCATAACAAATGTATCCCTCTCCCATGAAATGTATAATATTTATTCTTTCATTCTTTATTCATCTGTTAATACAAGAATTAAAATGAACATTCGATAACCATTTCAAAACAAGATCAAAACCTCGATCCAACGTCGAGTAATCATTTTTCAAAACCTAACAGAACCAGCACGTATTCATCCACCCTTTTGTAAGTCGATTGCTTTATGCATCGCCATCAACCTTGTAAGTCGATTGCTTTATGCATCGCCATCAACCTTGTAAGTCGATTGCTTCATGCATCGCCATCTACCCTTATCCCTAACCCTTCTCCTTGCTCCACTCGTCAACTCTTGTTCCGATTAGGTAGCACCCATTAGATAGAACCCTTTGTATGATAACATAGGTAAGATTCCCATATCCTTTTGTATGATAACATAGGTAGGATTCCCATTTCCTTTTGTATGATAACATAGGTAGGATGCCCTTATTCTTTTGTATGATAACATAGGTAGAATTCCCATATTCTTTGCATGCCAACATTAGGTAGATGTTCCCATTTGTAAATCCTAACACCTAAGTACATATTGCATGACAACTCTAGGGCAGAGCTTCCCCATTTCTTTTAGACCTTCCGTGCGTCTCCGATCCTGTGGCATGTCGATCCATCCTATTGCAAAGAGGTAACTGCCTAAGACTCGATTCAGCGAGCTGCGACACCTACTGCTAGGACGTGAACACATTGCCTACTCTCCTTTGACACAACTGGTGTCCTCCTTTGTAAGTCCATGTTCAGATGGCAATCCCTATGTAGCCGAACTATGGCAACTCTGATTCTCATGTTCAGATGAGATACGTAGGCACAAGATGCGATGTCTTGCCGAGTTTGATTAACGACTAACAACTAATCCTTGTTTGCTTTCGCCCTTATTGCGATCTTTTCTCTCGCCCTCGTTGCGATCGAGACCTTCCCTTTCTCTTGCCCTAGTTGCAATCGAGACCTTTGTTCCCGTAGTTAGCTGAACTACGTTTTGCTCTGATTCTCATTCCCGATGAGATACGTAGGCATAAGACTCGATGTCTTAGCGAGCACAATTACCCTTAACCCCTAGGTACCCGAGCTACGAAGACTCTGATTCTCATATTCAGATGAGATATGTATGCAATGGATGCGACATCCGTGCGAGTCATTTTCTTTGACCCTTTCTTTTAGTAAATAGTACATTAGATAAACACACACCCTTTAGACAAGAACAAACAAGAGTGGATCCCGTAGAGTACTACGGATGCGTAGGGGTGCTAATACCTTCCCTTCGCATAATCGACTCCCGAACCCAAGATTTGGTTGCGAGACCTTGTCTTTTCCTTTCCTTTTCTTCAGGTTTACTTCGAGCGTTTCCTTTCCCTCCTTTGGGATAAATAACGCACGGTGGCGACTCTTCTGTCATTCCTTCTTCGCCGGTTGTTTTTTTTCGCACCTCTGTATTTTTCAGGCTGCGACACACCCCGAAAGTACACTTATTCGGATTAAGCCTCAGCTTGAATTTCCTCAAACGCTCAAACAGTTTCTGCAAATTCACCAAATGTTCTTCTTCTGTGTGAGATTTGGCAATCATATCATCAACATAAACCTCGATTTCATGATGAATCATATCATGGAACAGAGTCACCATCGCTCGTTGATATGTTGCTCCGACATTTTTCAGACCAAACGGCATCACCTTGTAGCAGAAGGTGCCCCATGGGGTTATGAAAGTTGTCTTCTCCATGTCTTCTGGTGCCATCTTGATTTGATTATAGCCAGAAAAGCCATCCATGAAGGAGAATACCGAAAACTGAGCTGTGTTATCCACCAAAACGTCAATGTGAGGTAAGGGGAAATCATTTTTAGGACTAGCCCTGTTCAGATCCCGGTAGTCAACACACATTCGTACCTTTCCATCCTTCTTAGGTACCAGAACGATATTTGCAACCCATGGCGGATAATTTGTGACTGCTAGAAACCCTGCATCCAACTATTTTTGCACTTCTTCCTTTATCTTGACAGCCATCTCTGGTCTTGTTCTTCTGAGCTTCTGCTTGACCGGAGGACAACCCTCTTTGAGCGGCAAGCGATGTACCACGATGTCTGTGTCAAGCCCTGGCATGTCCTGATAAGACCAAGCGAAGATGTCAACATACTCTTGCAGCAATTCAATCAACCCCTTCTTCACATTGTCTTCCAAAGCAGCCCCTATCTTGATTTCTCTCTTGGCGTCCTCGGTGCCGAGATTAATCACTTCAACAGACTCTTGATGTGGTTGAATGACCCTTTCCTCTTGTTTTAATAACCTGGTAAATTCTTCAGGGAGTTCATAGTCTTCATCACCCTCTTCTTCAACTTGAAAGATTGGATTTTCAAAGTCGAAGCGAGCCATAGCAGAACCGTTATCAATAGGATCTGGTGATGTGCATCTGCATGAGTGATGATATGTGCTTATGAGTGTGAAAAAAAAAGTGGAAACTAAACAAAACATTGCCATTTTTTTTTTGAAAAACTGCAAAAATAGAAAGACAGGGAACGAAATATTTGAATGCAAAAAGACGTCCTTTATTTATGATAAAAATGCAAGTGTCACATAGATGAGCCCTACAATGAGTCATTACACCCTGGAGGAACGTAAGACTTGGATATGCATGAATAAACAAAGAAAATTACTCCTCCAGACAAGTGGCTTGGACAATCTCCTCAGAAGACCAATTGTTGAGAACTCCACCCGGGATCCTCGGACGCACCCAGTTATCGATGTCGCAATCACTATCCCCATCTTCATTGTTGACTGCAGAGACTAATTTGACTTCTCCTTCAACCATGTTAACGTTGGCTCCACCATGCTGGGGCATGGAATTGTTGACGACATTAGGAGCTGGTGCAAAGTTAACGACCTTTGAATCAATGAGGTCCTGAACTACGTGCTTAAAAGCTTTGCAGTTCTCAATATTGTGGCCAGGTGCCCCAGAGTGGAAGCTACACCTAGCGTTGGCGTCATAACCCACCGGAAGCCTACCAACGGGAGGAGCCAGAGTGCACAACTGCACAAGTTGTAGTTGTTGAAGACTAGAAAGCAACTGAGCGTACGACATTGGAAGAGTGTCGAAACGCCGGTCCATCGTCCTTGGCCTTGGTTGATAGGCGGGTCTGTTACCCGGTTGTTGTGGTTGGTACTGAGCTGGTTGACCCTGTGGTTGTTGTTGTTGTAGTGGTGCTTTAGCTGGAATGGTCACAACCGCAACATACGGTTGCTGATGATAGTTCTGAAAGTTATTCCTCCGGTTATCCCTGTTCTGATAAGAAGATATGGCACTTGCATCCCCTTCTCTCCTCTTTTGTCCCTGAATGAACGGTTTCTTCACCCCTGATGAGGATCCACCTCCACTCTAGGTCTTGTATGTCCTCAGGTAATTCTCCACCCTCTCTCCGGTAGAGACTACATCAGCAAAATTGGAGGCATTACAACCCACCATGCGCTCCAAATAAGGTCCTGGCAGAGTGTTCATGAACATGTTAGCCATTTCCTTCTCCAACATAGGAGGTTGAACACGGGAAGCTGTCTCCCTCCAGCGTTGAGCGTATTCCCTGAAGCACTCATTGCCTTTAAGAGACAGATTCTGAAGTTGAGTTCTGTCCGGAGCCATGTCTGCATTATACTGATACTGCTTCACGAAAGCCTCAGCCAAATCCCTCCAGCAACGGATGTGGTGCGGTGTCCAACCTCATATACCATTCCAGGGATGCCCCAGCTAGGTTGTCCTGGAAAAAGTACATAAGCAACTTTTCGTCATCGGAGTATGCAACCATTTTACAGAAATAGGCTTGCACATGGGTCTTCGGGCAAGAGTTGCCATTGTATTTGTCAAATATCGAGACCTTGAATTTCGGTGGCACTCTCACACCTGGGACCAGCCCTAAGTCAGCAACATCTACTCCCAGAGGATTCTGTCCTTCCACTGCCTTCAACCTCTCTTCCAATCTTCTAAACATGGGGTCCACACCATGACCCATACCAAAGTCTTCCTGCAGCAGGGGGAACTAATCGTCCTGATCATCATGAACGGGCTGTTGACCGAAGGTGACATGTAGGATTGGGATAGGCCCCGGTCCATTGGGTCCATTAGCCTCTCCAGCTGGAGGATCAATCACCGTCTCTGGTTGAGCAGGGGGATTCCTCTGTATCATCTGCCTGAGCTCTTGCTGTCCCTGAGCCACCCCTTGAACCACATCCATGAATTTATTCATGCGGATTTTCATCTCGGCGAACTCTGCCTGTAGGCTTTACATTACTCTCTGTTGGTTTCTATGGGTACCGTACCGGTGAATGCCTGGGTCAACTATCCTGCTAATGGAACACCAAACAAACTGAGAACACTGTGGCGGTACCTTTTATGCAAGACATGCTAATGAATATGTAAATGCAATGACATGTTTATCAATTCCAAAGGTATTCTACCCCCTTGATTGCAGTCTCTCAATAGATAAACGATGTAAAAAAAAAGACTAAGTCGTTGATGAGAACCAAGAAAATTCCGACTAGAATCAAGTAGAAGATATAAACCCCACAGAAATGGATAAACATGTGTGAATGATTATGAATGCAAAATGATGTGATGCAAAATGATGTGAGTGCAGTGGCATGGGAATCAGGATCGCTGTATATGCTTGAACATCTGTCAGGTTGCACTGTCTGGAGAGAAATTAAGAGCACACCAAACAAAGGTCATGGGATGGATCATGTTATCCTTAATATCAACCACCCATTTTGGTGGATTATGGTTTACACCTTATCAACACCCAAGTTTCATTGATATTAAGGACACCTGATCGGATCAACCATGAATCAAGGGTTTGTTGCAAGTCACGAGCATGGAGTTTAGGTTAAGAACCACCAAAAAGGAGTGTACTAAGGTTTAAACCTGCCAAACATGTTCTACAAAAGGTTCCCATAGTCATAATCCCATCTTTCGGATATTATCGGTGGAACGACTACTCGTATTCCAAAAATATTCTCAACAGAGACTCTTATGAGTGTAGTATCGTGTAACAATCGTATCAAATCTTACACTTGAACGACTTTCGCACTACGTCCTACGAATAGGCCAAGATGGGTTTGGTAAACTAAGGTCCTCGGCTTCTAAGGTCTATATTGGAAAAAGTAATGTCTAACCACAACTTACTTGTGTGACATTATTGATCTCAACATGACCTCCACCAAGTGAATGGGCTTGCAAGTCAACTTGCTAAGGAATAACTCCACACAAGTCGACAAGACTATGCCATTCTCCTATCCTAAGTGCACTCAAGTTCGGGTATAAAACTCATCTCACAAAGATCACCAAGCAGCCATAGCCAGCCAACAGATACAACAATGATATGTACACAATGCAATAAGGTAAAGCAGGTAAATAAATAACTGTACAAAAGCATGAACACCCAATAAACAAAAGAACTACAAAAGCTATGAGGGACTCGCTTAGGGAAACCAGAGATTCTGGGTTCGGTCCACAGCAGAGTTGCCAGCTGTCGCAACCTGAAAAATACAGTGTGCGAAAAAATAACCGGCGAAAGAAAATGACAGAAGAGTCGCCACCGTGTGTTATTTATCCCAAAGGAGGGAAAGGAAACGCTCGAAGTAAACCTGAAAATAGGAAAGGAAAAGACAAGGTCTCGCAACCAAATCTTGGGTTCGGGAGTCGGTTATGCGAAGGGAAGGTATTAGCACCCCTACGCATCCGTAGTACTCTACGGGATCCACTTTTGTAGTTCTTGTCTAAAGGGTGTGAGTTTATCTTGTGTTGTTTACTAAAAAAAGGGGTTAAATGAAAATGACTCGCGCGGATGTCGCATCCACTGCATACGTATCTCATTTGAATATGAGAATCAGAGTCTTCGTAGCTCGGCTGACCTATGGGTTGGGGGGATATGTGCTCGCTAAGACATCGCGTCTTATGCCTACGTATCTCATCTGGAATGAGAATCAGAGCAAGTCGTAGTTCGGCTAACTACGGGGTTATGGATTGGGTTTTGGACGAACGACGTCACTACGCAATCTACCGGATGCTCGACCTTTGGAGACTTACTCACCTGTAGTAGAAGGAGTAAACATGTGTTTAGGAGAAGAAAAATCAATGAAGGGTTAGGGTTTGGGATACTCATGCAAAAAGGAAATCCTAGACGAAGGAACCTGCATAAAGTAAACACACAAAACATTGCCTCCTATCGAGGTCTTCCAGCTAAGAAAGCGGTAAAAATACGGGAAAATGTAAAAGTACCACACGGATAAAGATCCGAAGTAACAGCAATTAAAGGAACGATAAACCCTGAGATCCTTCCAAGCTAACATCATCAAAGAAAGTGGGTAAGTACAGGTAATCGGAATGAACCTCCAGGGGGTATCCCACAAATAAAGTGGAACACCAGGCAAACCATCTCTGCAAGAGTCATATGAGCCTGATTGGAGAGCTTGATTGAAATTGAGTTGCACTCGTGAGGTTTACAAAACAATCTTTAGGGTTTATGTGAGGCAGAGGTGATTCTGTGCAGTTGAGTTCCCTTCAGGGTTTGGAGGCTGCTCTGAGTTCTCTGTTAGCTCTTCTCTCACTATCTTTTTCCCAGCCAAGGTAATAGGAATAAAATGGCTTTTTGTTTCACTGAAACTCTGAATTTATAACCTGATTTTTGTGGACCTGTGGGCTCAAATGAGAGAGGTCCAAGTCCAAGATTTTTCTTTTATTTATTTATTTATTTATTTATTCGTTTTTTTTTCAAAACACGTGGGCTTCGCCTAGCGAGCATGACAACTCATGAACAAATCTTTGCTCCTTCAAGATTAACGTTTTGACTGACGAATAGACCCCTGTTGGCAGTAACTCAAGTCTTTCCCTTGTGTTGACTGATCATCTAAATAGAGCCCACAAAGTGTCCTGGATGATCTTCAAGCTTCTTGGATCCGATTCTGATTGCCATGATGAAATGCAAATGCTAAATGACCTAAAAATGAATGCATGCATGAGGTGTAAAGCGTATGCTTCCAAGAAAAATGAAGGGTAAATTTTGGGGTATTACAGTAATTATATACACAAATATTATCACATAATTTTTTTGTCAGATCATATGACATTTTCGTGACTTGGGTTGCAGTGATGTGTTACTAGATACCACTCATTGTTTATTATATTAAATTATATGATTTAGTATAATTGTCAACATCACGAGAACCTATACGATCATACACATAAGAATATGTGATGAGAGACATAATAAATAAGTGAAATATGGTACATCGTAAAGTGCAATGTGCTTTGAGGGAACATCATAAGGTACGATGTACTTAAGTGAAATATAGAACGCCGTATAATATAATTATAATAATAATAATAATAATAATAGTAATTATTATTATTATTATTATAACAGTTATTAAATATAACAATAATAAAAGTGTGTTTATTATAATAATAGTTATTATAATAGTATATAATATTATTATTATAAATATGATGCACTTAAGTTGGATTTTCAGCTTATTGCACACACAAATCCTTCTATAAATAGAACATTTGTGTAGAAGCCTTTGCACTTGATGAAATTAGGTTTGTGAAACTTAACCGTAATTTCTCCATCTCTCTCTCAAAGTTTTCATTCGTATCAGCTAGCATTGAGATTGAAGACATTATATTCATGCGGATTGAAACCAAATATATTTCACAACTAGTATTTTACCATTATATCAATTTAACTAGTCTCGATATAATTCTTTACTTGCGGTAACGGTACGGCCATATAACTTCAATTGCCATGAGAGTATATGAATTGGCATAAGCTACTCTTATGAACAATAATGCAATCCAATTGTTTATACCATAAAAGTTTTAAAATTAAAATAAAAGTTGAATAAATTCAACCACGTCAAAATAGTATAATACAAAATAGTGATTGAAATCCTAACAACATAAATCTCACACAAAATGAAATATAAAAAAAATCCAATTTTGGAACAATAATGTTAAAAAAAATCTCAAATTTAAATTGAATCAGATATTGATGACTCTGATAATTCGTTGGATCTGTTTGCAATCTTATAATTTCTATCTATACTAGCGTTCAGACGAGCACTCTTGTGCCTGTCTGTCTGCTTTTTTTAATCCGTACAACAGGGAAAAATAAATATTTGTTTTTCTTTTTATGAGGTTTCTATTGTAGGTCACATTAAAAATAATATTATTACACTTTGAAAATGGTAAACAAAGATATTCAAAATTATATCGAAGCATGTAAAGTAATATTGATACTGTGAAATCAATGACGTTCTTTAAGAGGAATGTCGAACATGAAATCTCTATTCGAAGTATTTTCTTTTTCCCGACAATTGTTTTTCTTAGTAAAGAAAAAATGTAAGACTCTTAAATTAGAATTTTTTTAGAGAAAAAGATAGTAAAATTAATAGTAAGTAGTGTAATCAAGTTTTTTTTTACCTTATAAAGATTCGAATCAATTCTTCGTATATCCTTTTATCAATGCGCTCTTGAGATTTAAAAAACTACAAACACATGACGAAATGCCATATCATCAAAGAAATACATTCAAAACATTTGACTCGTTTGAATATAATATGATTTATTGGGACACAAATAATATCTGGAGAATGGAGATACTTTATTTTAGTCTAGATTTGGTAGAACAACAACTATGACTTGTTTCTGAATTACCTGAATTTCTGGTAAATAGGAAAACAATGGACTTAGTAAATATATATGGTTTTATTTACATAAACCATAAATAGCAGTTAAATTCATGCATTCAAAAATATTCTAGAGTAAAAATATTCTTAAATGAACTAAATAAAAACCTCTCCATCCTTTGAGATATTATTTCTCTTTTCACCATTTTTCAAAGTTGTGTTTTATCTGTTATTACTGTGGAGGTCCAACTGACAGAGTAAATTTTTAGAGGTTTAACCTGTTTCAATAAGGATGATAAAAATGTTAGTGAAAGAGTGATGAAAATGCAAGAAACAATTTTTTATACGTATTACAGAAAAGGTAAATACACCTTATTGTCGAGTTTGTTGATGGATGAAATACTTTTTTCATCCTTCCATGTGTTCAATTTATCTTCAAAGTCTGCTATCTAAAATTTGTTGCATGAGAATAGTGAGAATAAGTATGACCCAATTGATATCTAACATAAAAGCATAAAATAAATGATTAAGTATAACTTACTTTTATGTCGAAGCCAGTTTCAACATTATTTCGTCTCAACTCCTTACATAATTGAAAGATTTCAGCGTGTTCTAGTTTGGTTGTACATTAAAGCAAAATAAAATTATATTTAGTTATGATATAAAGAATACAATATAAGCTTGGTATGTCGTGTAACCAAAATGGGAATCAATGTGTGAGCAATTTTTTTAATGTACTTAATAAATACTTGCGGGTGCGATAAAAGAATTTGTTTGAAGGCTACATTTTTTGTGTAGTCACCATCTTTTCCTTTCAATTTTCCTTCCCTAGTTAAAATTGTTGTCGTAGTCTGTGAAACACCCCTGGATAAAGCCACATATAACTGTCCATGACTAAAAACATGTCGTGGAAGATATATTCCAACATCTGGAATGGTTTGTCCTTGTGATTTATTTATTGTAATTGCAAAATTTAGTCGCACAAGAAACTACTTTCTACTAAGGCCAAAAGGCAACTCATCACTTGCAGATGTTTTTATTTTAATTCTGGGTAAAAAAGCATGTCTTCCTGCGTTGTTTCCTATCAAGATTTCCACATCCAACATATTCATAAATAAACCACGACATAATAACCGCGTCCCATTACACGATCCATATCTAGGATCTAGATTTCGTAACAACATCAATGGTGCACCCTTTTTTGTTTTTAGAATATGTGGTGGCAAACTACCTTGTGCAATTGAGTTTAAAAATTCTTGCTGGTATAAATTATGATTATCTCCTTCAACCTCATCAAATGACAACAAATTATGTTCTTCTCCTGGAAACTGGTCGATAATCATATCATTCAATTTTTGGACATCATCATTTGTTGGTGTCAAAATAGCTCTTTGTACCATATATGGGGCATCCCAACCATGCAATTCTAAATTAGGAAAAAATGTTGGATAAGAACTTGTATGGAATGTTCACATTCCCATGGGATTGCAATATGTGAAGGTAACCTCACCATGTTGTCTGGTTTGGTAGGTTCAACACCATCACCAATGCGAATAAGAAATTCTGCAAACTCTTGATCATGCAATGATCGTATATTTTGACGCAAACGCAAAATCTTAGTATGATTCCATAAATGAGACTGAACAATACACGCTGAAATCATTTGTGCCTTAGTACTTTTTCTTACAACAGGAAGAACTTGACAAAAATCTCCCCCCCATGATTAGAACTTTTCCACCAAATGGAGCATTGTTGCTACAAATGTCTTGTAATGATCGATCTAAGGCTTCCAAACAATTTTTGTTTGTCATTGGTGCTTCATCCCAAATTATTGCGGCAACAACTCTAATGAGATTCCCAAGATATTTTTGCTTTTGAATACCACAAATGGAACTCAGTTGTATATCAATAGGTATCTTAAATCGAGAGTGTGCAGTCCTACCACCGGGTAACAATGTTGCAGCTATACCAGATGATGCAGCTGCTAAGACAATTTCTCCTTTACTTCTTAAACTTGCCATTAATGTTCGATAAAGGAATGTTTTACCTATTCCTCCTGGACCATCAACAAAAAAATACCCCACTGTGTTTTTGAATAATTACATTCATAATGGTTTTGAATGCAATCATTTGATCATTATTTAACTTAGCAACAGATTCAATATCTTCATTGGGGATATCGATCGCTAACTCCTCTTGTATGATACTTGGAATTGCATCTCTGTCTATTGTATTAGGGGATAAAGATGGGAGATCATAATCTTCAATTTTTTTATCGTGCAGGTTTAAGAGTTCATTCAAGTCCTTCAACAACATATTAGTCAAGTTTGATTCCACAACATTGTTAGTTGTTTGATAATCCTCTACCATATGTGTAAACAACTCATCCCAAAGGCCTCTAACATCAGTAGGTTCACAAAATATTAAAATCGTCACGAATAACCTTCGTAAAGCATATAGCATTCGGAGACTCGTAGTCTCAACCAAACAATCACGAATACTATGACCAGTCTCTAGAAATCCCCTACCCTCGACTGATTTTTTGAATGTATTGAAAGTCGTTCCATTATTTGTAAGAAGATATTCCCAACTGGTTAGACCTGTGACATGAGATAACAACAGTCGTAAGTAAATTTTATCTTCCTCCGAAGGTGATACCGTATGTGTTGACCGTCTGTGATGCCATTCCATGTCCCACTTGTTCCAACAATAATTCTCTGGAATCTCTCTATACAAATAATTTCTTGCTTGTGGGTCTCGTAGATTCAATGCAAATAATTGTGTAAGCATTGTTTTAGAGTTGCATTCATTATTTAACACATCTGCAATTTGCTGATGATCATAAAAGCGCACTTAATGGCAGTTCGGTAAGTGGATCTACAATCTTCCAACTGAAGGATATAATCGGTAAAGAATGAATCAAAATATTTTCCATAATTCCTCGGGAGCACAAATCTATCTTGCATTAACATATTATTGAATTTCATCCATGTATGATTCTTTATGAACCTCCATAGCCACACATTCAGAGCCCTTTTACACATATTGGTATAGATACTTAATACTTTTAATGCTACTGCAAATCTCTACATTGATGTGACAATCATACTTTAATAGTAACCAAGGGTTATAAGGAACCACCCATCTATTATCGACATACCTATCTCTACCTAAATATGGATTCATCAAACCTTCTCATATACTCGGGATATGAGTGAGTGCCTTGACGTGTTTCATCAAAGAATTATTTGGGATACCTTTTCTTACAATGTCCATCTTTCATACATGAAGACTTTCGGTTAACTATACTACAAGGTCCGTGGATCATATGTTTTACAACAGCTTCATGCAACCGCGGTTCACATTCTAATTTAGGTATTTCAGCTCTTACCATACTATCATAATCTTTTGGGTCACGCAACTTATCGTTACTTTCTAAGACCTATAACATATGCATATGCGGCAGTCCTCGCTTTTGAAATTCAGTGACATATATGTAGCTTTTAACTTTTCCCAAGACTCCTTTATTAATAACATCATCCTTCAATTGCTCGAATTTCGAAAGAAATATTCTTGTTAGAAAATATGGACGATCTTGTGGTGTTTGAAAAGATAAAAGTTCTGATGTTATCTCCAAGAAAGATTACATGTCATTGTTAGAAAAATATCGGGTTTACCGCCATTAATAACAATAGCCATGTCATCTTCATAACGTTGTGTCATGTCTCGACGACCACCAATAAATGATGATGAAAAAATTGTTCTTTTTTCAATGTTTTCTACGACGATTCATGAAAGGCATTAGTATTACAATACATGAATGATTAGCATTAGAAGTACAACTAATAATTAATCAAAAACTATATATTTATGCTATATGAATTTGTACCAGCATTAGTTTCACCAACATGCAAAATATTCTGTAAACCTTGGTACAATTCAGCACGTATATCACATTGGTACTCTTTAATCCACCTTAACCTCCCTGATTCAATTTTGACATAATTGTCTACAACATATTGTTGCAATAGTCGACCCGCATTTAACAACATTGATTGATCATTTGGATGAATCTACAGTTGATTGAAAAAAATGTCGGTGCTAAATGTAAAGTTTTTAAAAAAATGCTTAGCCAAGTGTACTATCTACTAAAATTAATCTAAATTTACCTGAAACATGTAACTGTAATATGCTCGACATGACACTCTTTGTCCATTACAATTTGGTGGGTTGACGTCCCAACCATGCGTCTCAAATGGAAATAATAAAGGATATTGCAAAGGATCATAATATCCATTTGCCTCTTGAATGTTTTTGAGATTTCCATCATGATGAATGACATTAATATCCCTTCCATATTCCATAAAATATGCATCATATCCAACAATAATTGCAGCAACTTGTTATGCAGTTGGAAGATTGTATTGATGGTGATTACTTGGATGCTCCTTAAGTATGAGACTACATTCACTGATATTTGGAAGTAGTGACAGCTGCTTGAACCTAATTACAAAAGGATTAAACTGATGGAGCATTTCCTGTAACTTGTGAACTACATTTTGGTGCAGCTATGTATTTTCCTGCATTTTATTATGTAGCTCATTATCGGTGTCGTAGATGTATAGTTGTAAGAAACGTGGCTTGGCACCCTCATTTGGATATAAACCTCATATGTTATGGTAAAAAGCACCTTGAGCACGAAATGTGTATATACCACGACCATATGCAAGAATATTCTCATCAACGTGAACACTAATTCAAGTGAAGGAGAGCACATGGTTATAACTTCGAATATGTTACCTAAAATGTTTTCCTTCAGCTGAATCATCCAAAAATAATTGTTGCAATTCTATAGGAGCATTAACTCGTGAAAATGATACATTTCCAGCAGTACAACACGTGTCATGTAAGTCACGATGAAACAATCTTACATTGCAGTGTCTACAGGTAATTGGATGAGACAATCGGGATTTTGCCATCGTCATGTTATTTTTGAAATTTTGAGCAATATTGTGCTTTGCTCGAAAAGCATGTCCTGATTCTATATGCAGGAATTTGATATTGATTACTAAATATTATCTAAAATCTAAAATACAATCTATTACTTACTATCTATAAAGATGATAAGGAATTTTGGGCTGACTTTTTTTTATTCCAATATTACCCTTCCTTTCATAACTGCCCATTTTTATTTGTTTTTCATTTATCCATTAATTTTAATATTTATTTATTTTAAAACATGTAAGTTACTAAAAAGAATTGAATTGTGGATTGAGAAAAGTTGAGCAGTTGTTGATTTAAGAAGTTTATTTAAAACTACAAATATAACTGTTTTAGTGATTTGTATTTTTTTAAAAAAATTCTCAAAACAATGAACTAATATATAAAATGGCACCGCTTGGCTTTGTAAAACGTATGAGGCAATTGTCAGCACCATAATATTTGTTCTTAATATCTAAATATGCTACTGAAAAGATACATCCATGGAGAAGTGGAAACCAGATGAATAATTAATAAACTATTTAATTTCAAACACATGTTATCTCAACCGAATCACATTATCTCATGTTCTAGATCAATTTTAGTTGTATTTCTTATTTATATTTGTTTTTATTTGTATTGTAAAGAGATTGTATGGATCAATGAAGCATCATGTTGGGTGAAGTTAACTTTTAGAAATGGAAAATATGTTATGCTCTTCCACGCATAGTTACTTTTCATTAATAAATTTTCCTTACATGTTTTTATTTAAAAAATGTTATTTTTAACATTCTTTTTATTTTATTATTGAACATGAAAATCGTAAGCAACCAGTGAAAACTACCTTGCATAGAAACGATTGGTTGATTTTTTTATATGATATGTGAAGACGTTCTTGTGAAAACTACCGTGCATAGCAACCAGTGAAAACTATGTTTCAATGGGGTATCTTTATATCCTGCCACAATCCTCAATTTTCTCTTTACTTTTTTATTATTTTCAATTCTCACACTATAGTTCTAATTTCTAATTGTATTTGATAAATTCTATTTCTTATATATAATTGTTTCTCTTTTTATATGGATTTGGTGTTAGGTAATCACATTTGATGGAATATTCATGACTAAGATCGCCAAAAAAACGAAGAACATATCAAGAGGTCTATTTTGTTGAATTTATATCATTGTTACATTTCACATGATTAAAGAACCACAGTTTTACTTTGTCAGTTTGTATTCAACAACTGCATTCATTGGTAACTTCTTTAATAATTTTATTTCTCATCTCATTCAATTTTTAAAGCTATCAATTTTATTTTCTTTTTTTTCAAATTAAAAAAAATGATACTTATAACATTTTAAGACAATTGTTCAATTTATGCTCTATAATTCACCAAAAGTAACTCTATAATTTATTAATAATAAATAATAATATATAAAGCCAAAACTTTATTTTTGTGTAGCTTATTTTTATTTCAAATCTAACCGTTTCAATTTTAAAAATTATAAAATAATTATTAAAAAAAACGGCTGCACAGTTGAATATATAACCTAGGTTTTTTATCTTTCCTTTTATATTTATTTTCATAGCAAGCAATAAAGGGGAGGTTAACAATGGAGATTATCACAAGTGTAACAGCTAGAACAAATGAATGGAAAGTGGAAAATGGAAAGAAAAGAGAAAGAAAGAGGATGGATTTCATTCAACCCTCGCCCTCCACTATTCTCTATAGTCTTTAATCTCTATTTTTTATGTTCTCTTTTAGTCTTTAATCTCTATTTTTCTCTCTCTATAATTCTCTTTATTCTTTAATCTCTGTTTTATTGTTTTCTATAATTCTCTTTATTCTTTAATCTCTATTTTGTTGTTTTCTTTAATCTTTATTTCATCATGTGGAAGGTATGTTATTCATTATTGTGTTTTTATTGTTTTCAATATCTTTTATTTTTTTAACACATAACCACAAAAGGTTGATAGACATTCACTTCAAATGCATTATTATTCCAGTTTTCAATCAACATAAGAAAAAGTAAATCAATAATATTATGCTAATTTTAATAATTTTATGCTAATTTTTACGCGTTAACACAATAAAAAAGCAGACAAACGGGCACGGAGTGCCCGATTGAACGCTAGTACAAATAAAAAATGTACGCAAGATGCCTCAATTAGAATATTTTAATATTGCATGATTTGAAATTTTGTCACTTGAGTAAAATCTACATTTATTTGACACAAAATATTTATGAACATACCTTAAGGACGACATGATAATGCACCATCTTCTCTAGTATCCATGTTAACATATGATATTTCTGCATCCTCCAAAGCTTCATCAACATCCATATCATCTGATACAAAAATAATAATTAATATATATACATGTATAAAAATTACTACTCACATACTTAGAACAATATCCCTTATACCTGTATCGGATTGACTCATGTTGTTTCGTTGATTAGGTGATGTGCAATTACGACATGCGGGTTTAAATACATAAAATGAGATATGACGAAAGCGAATAAAATTATACAATGTAATATATAATCTATATATTGATCATCACCAACCAAGTGCAACATCATTAACATGTGTATTCTACTTGGATCGGCTTTATTGTCATGAGTTCCTTGAAAGTGTGATCTGGGAAAAGTCATATTTGTAAAATTTTGAAATGGAATTCTCGACTGACTGTTTATAGGACGAGATGTTTGAGCTTGTTTATCTTGCTCTTTCCGCCACCTATAATTTTCACTTCGTCTCGACAAATGATTTTCTCTCTGCTCGTTACTCATATTTTGTCTCCTTTTCCTTTCATTCTCGGCCCTTCTTAATCTTTGTTGTTGACTTGATATTTGATAGATATTATTTTCCATTTTGTTTATGTAATTTCCAAACACATATGTAATTTATAAGCAATATAAATTCACTAATTATATTGAAAATATTAGTAAATATAGATTTTCTTAAAAATAAAATATTTTTTTAAAAAAAAGTTACTCCAAAAATGATATTTGTAAAACATATGCTAAAAATATAATCTAAACTAAAAAATGTTTATTTTCCTTTTAGTGTAAATCCTATAGATTGACAGCTTGGGTTAGTTAATAGACATTTCATGTAATGTAACTTTTAAAAAAAATTCCAAGTATATCAGTGGTTTATGAAGGCAAGAGGAGTAGAATAAATATTTTTTAGTAGTTAAATGTGTTTGTCTATTAGCATATATAGAAGGAAAGAACCTGACCATTTATTGGTTTGGTTGAGTAATAAGTTTTGGGTTGTTTCTCCTCTCTAATAAGTTAATGCATCAAAAAGTAAACATATGTGGCAATTGCGAAGAAGAAAAGAGAAATACAAAGAAAAAAAGAATGTAAATACTAAAGTGTGTAAACAACATGAATGACATGATGAAATAACAGAATACAAATTTTGATTAAAACAATACCATGAGGTATGGACCAAAGAGTAGCATAGCAATAAAAGATACCAAATCAAGTAGATTTGTAACTGTCCCCTTGTGTCACTCTTACTGGCCCTTCACCATTTTCAATAATTATATAAAAAGATCTCAAATTAAATATAAATAATCACATAAAAGAAAAAATATAAGCGAAAGAAATCATTATAATAAAAAATTAATTTCTTTACAGATTCATGTAAACAACACATCCAGAATATAGAAATAGTATTTTAAGATAAAAACACATGATGATGAGAAACCAGATACCATCTATCTTTTTTAGTTACTGAAGACCAATAATAATTTCTATTGTTTTTTTTATTCATAATTTTTACCATGTCTTCTTCTTTCTCCCTTTGTATCTTTCTCTGAGTATTTATTCTTCTTTTCTTTTTGAATGTGTGTATCTATGGTATAGAAAAGAGAAGTTGATTATTTGGATTGATAATTGTTAGAGCAGTTTTGACCACTATTATTTTCCTTGATCAATAATCATCCTAAATAAATATAAGGTGAATGGTTGGTATAAAGAGATACAGTATTTCACGTTGTAATTTATTTAGGCAAACTCATTGGTAAAAAACTGCACTATTTTGTAATCAATTTATCTTTATAATTAAATAAAATGAAGTTTAAAGGGTAAAATAGGAATGAAAATAGGTTATCCCAATTTTCTGTCCCCTTTATAAATAATTATAGATATAAATCAAGAATAAAACTCTAAACTAATCATTATGAGTCAAATACGTTATAGACTCACATCCCTTAAATCTATATCAGAATTCAATCATAAAATGAAAGTGAAAGCGTACACGAGTTTGCTATTAAAATTGTTGAAGGTTTGCGTATATGTGATATTCCCATTTGTAATGTTTCTTGGGGGGTTTCTTGATCCTCTTTTGATTAGGATGAAGAGAGAATCCTAATGAATTGTGTTTTTCTTTCTTCTTTACAAATGGGGACCATAATCCATATAAATAATCTTATAATTATTTTTTAATTTTTAATATTCTAATTTAATCTCTCGCCAAATTAGGTATTGACTTATGATATTTACATAATAACCTTACCTATCATGACATTTATATTTTTAGTCACATATTTATTTAATATTAATTAGAGAATTAAAAAATGACTTTAATTGTTACATTGTGATTAAAATTCTAATATTTATAACTCATAAAATTCTACCATCTTATTTGTATTTCATCATCTGTGTTTGTCGTTTTATTTAAAGCAATCGCGTTCCCAACATGTACATGGTTGAGTGTGTCTTCCCATATTTACTTCATTGCAAATTCTAAAAATATACCTTTAACTTCATTTTTATTTTAAAAAAGGAAAAGTGTGACATTTCTGTAATGTTATTGCAAAAGAGAAAACTATAAAAGTTAATGCATAATGTTACTTTTGCAACCAAAGCCAACATGATTTGAAGAATAATGCATATGATTTTAAACTGTATTTTTGCAATTATATGTTGTGTTGAAGTGGGTATTCATCGAAGTGCCACATTGACTAATGTGAATAAAAGAGAAGTAAAAAATTATTATAAATATAGAGAGTTAGTTTGAGTTTATTTACAACAACAATTCTAGTCATGTGGGTGTATTGTAGATTTGAATAGTTGTGTGTTTAGAGATGATTTACACTCTTTTAGTATAAAAATTATGGTGGAGAGGATTTTCTATTTTTCTATTCAAAAATAGTTATTGAGAAGGTTTATAATTTTTCTGTCCAAAAATTGTAAGTTACTAATAAATTTTTGATTGAGTTTATTTTATTTTATTTGTATCAATTATTGGAGATTTACATCAGAGCAAAGGTTCCGATCAAGAGAGGAAATCACAAGTTTGCTATCATCTTATTTGATTTGAGTTTTATTTTCGTAAACAATATTGTGACTATATTGAAGTTGGATAATTCTTTTGTTTGATGTGAGAATGGATTTCCTCTTATGGAAATGTATGATACAATACTATTTGGTCCAACAAGGTCTTGATTATGCTTTGGAAAAGAAAAAATCAAGTGAGATGAAAGATTCATATTGAAATTCAATACAAAAAGACAGTGAGTACAATTCGGTTGACACTTTCTCCACAGATTAAAGTGGTTGTGTTGAAACAAACCTCTCTAAAGATATTGTGGGATTTGTTAGAAAGCAAGTTTGTATAATCCATATTAATCAATTGATTGATGATGAAAATGAATTTATACTCATTGAAGATGGAAGATGAAGGTAATATATTTAACCATATTAATAAATTTAATGAGTTGGTATCTAGAATCAGGAATGCAGAGGAAGATATCTAAGATGAAGAGCAAGTGTCACTTTTGTTGGCTTCACTACTCAAATCTTATAAAGAATTAGTGCAATCAATGTTATCAGAGAAGAGCATACTGCAGTTATATGAAGTAGTTAAATTATTGAAGGGGAGTCAACAAATGATAGGTATTGATCAATCTCCCGAAGAACATCAGGTACTAGTAGTCAGAAGAGGACAAAGAAAGAACTATGATGATCAATATGGTAGAAGTTTTCAACCAAGAGATATGAGTTTTGTCAAGTTTCATTATTGTCAACAATTTGGTCACAAGCAATCTAGATGTCCAGAATTTGTAGAGGATGTGCGAAACATAAAGAAAAAGATACGAGAATTAAAAAGTGCTCCTTCTCCAAATATGGTTAGTTGTGAAGACGATATTTTAGCTTGTGAGAATGAAGGTGAGTTTGAAGTGAAAAGATGTGAGAATTTGAATGAAAGGAGGATATGTTATGTTAAAGTGGATACTCAACCAAGTTCCACATTGAATAATATGAAGAAAATAGGAGTAAAATATTATTATAAATATAGAGAGTTAGTTTGAGTTTATTTACCACGATAATATTGATCTTTTTGGTGTATTGGGGATTTGGGTAGTTATGTGTCTAGAGATGGTTTACAATTTTTCCGTGCAAAAAATATGGTGGAGATGATTTTCTATTTTTCCGATCAAAAATAGTTGTTGAGAGGGTATGTAATTTTTTCGTCCAAAACTTACAAGTTAGTAATAAATTTTTGATTGTGAGTTTATTTTATTTTATTTGTATCAATTATTGGAGATTTATTCTGATTATATTGTCAACATTATGATGTAAAACTGCAAACTGTTTATTTGTTAGATGTAAGTATACCTTACTTTTTTTATAATGGATGAAGCAGTTTTTCGCAAATACATTGATAGAATTAATTATAAAAGTTTATTCAAATTTATGGATAGAAGTTAGAACTCTCAAATGCAGAATCTGATCATTACTCTCAATTATAATAATTTTTTGAGAAATTTTACATACAATAAATGATATCAACTTTTAAAATGGTGAAATTGGTTTTGATAGATACATTATTCATGTCAAACAATTAATTTATATGACATCTAATTTTTTTCAAATGACACATGTATTCTTCAATTCACAGTTTAGAGTTATTAAATGATTTGACATCAAATGTCGATCTCCTCCGACACTAATTAATGTTTTCTTAATGATATATGAGTCTTGCTAACTTGTGTCCTTAAGGCACAAGTTAAGAATACTACAATTAGAAAATTTATGTGAAATAAAATAATGTTTTAAGTTTTAAAAAATTAAATGTACGCATTCCAAGAAAATATTTTTACAAATAAGTCATTAACTTGTGCCCTTATTTTGTGATACTTCAATTTCTTTTATGTCACGTCATTTATTTCTCCATGTGCCATCTCTCAAAATCCATCTTCAATTTTCAAAAGATCAAAACATATTCTTACTCTTTATACAAGGTCATGGGTTCGAATCCTAACAAATACAAAAATACAATAATGTGATATTTGAATATTAACTTTGTTTATTTCAAAAAATATCATAAAAATTTACTCACAATAAATTTATTATTATTATTTTTAATAAAATACATTATAAAGAAAATATAATTAATTTTTTATTAAATCTCAACAAATAATTTTTCAACATATAACTTATTTGCTCATATATATTATTTTCATAAACTTTATAAAGTTATATATTATTATTACTCTCTATAAAAGGTCTTGGGTTCGAATCCTGACCAATACAAAAATACAATAATGTGATATTTGAGTATTAACTTTGTTTATTTCAAAAAATATCATAAGGATTTACGGATAATAAATTTATTATTGTTATTATTTTTAATAAAACGCATTATAAGAAAAATATAATTAAATTTTTATTAAATCTCAACGAATAATTTTTCAACATACAACTTATTTTTGGATATATATTATTTTCATAAACTTTATAAAATACTATTCATATTTGACTTACATTAATTTCTTAATTATAAAATCTATTTATATATATATATATATATATATATATATATATATATATATATATATATATATATATATATATATATATATATATATATATATATATATATTGCATCAAACTATCTTGCGACACTTCAACTTCTTTTTTGCCACATCATTTATTTTTCTGTGTGGCATCTCTCAAAATCCATCTTCAATTTTCAAAAAATCAAAATATATTTTTACTCTCTATAAAAGAACTTGGATTCGAATCCCGGCAAATATAAAAATAAAACAATGTGATATTTGAGTATTTACTTTGTTTATTTCAAAAAATATTATAAGAATTTATTCACAATAACAATATTATTATTATTTTAAAAAAAATACATTATAAGACAAATATAATTAATTTTTTATTAAATCTCAACGAATAATTTTTCAAACATACAACTTATTTGCTATAATATATATTATTTTCATAAACTTCATAAAATACTATTTATATTTGTCTTACAGTCATTTCTTAATTATAAAATCTATTTATGCATATTCAATTCAGTGCATCAAATTATTTTTGCGACACTTTAATTTCTTGTGTCACCTCATTTATTTTTTCATCTGACATCTTTCAAAATTCATTTTTAATTTTTAAAAGATCAAAACATATTATTACTCTCTATAAAAGGTCTTAGGTTCGAAACCTGACAAATACAAAAAATACAATAATATGATATTTGAGTATTAACTTTGTTTATTTTAAAAAATATCATAATGATTTACTTACAATAAATTTACTATTATTATTTTTAATAAAGTTCATTATAAGACAAATATAATTAATTTTTTATTAATTCTCAGCTAATAATTTTTCAACATACAACTTATATATATATATATATATATATATATATATATATATATATATATATATATATATATATATATATATATATATATATATATATATATATATTTGATTATCTTTTATTAAGTGTCTCTAAAATAATTTAAGAATATTTCAATTTTCATAAAATAAATGATATAATACTTTTTCTTCATATATTTTACAATAAAGAATGCTAATATTTAAATACTTTAATATATTTAACGTTTAATTTTAAAACAAGGAATTAAATAAATAAATAAATAAAAAAAGATAAAATATATTATAATATAAGATAAAAAGGAGATAAATACAAATTAATTAAAAAGAGCCAGAGATAAATTATATTTAATATATCTTAAAAAATATATACTTAACTTAAAAAATTTATAAATTAGATAAATAAATTTAAATAAAGTTAACTTAAATTTAAAAAATATATAAATTTAGTTCAAGATATAAATTAAATTGTTAATAAATAGTTTTTTTAAAATATATGTATTTACTTTGTTTATATTTTAATCTTAAAATCACATTGCAAAACTTTAAATATGATCCAATGCACATATTCTTTTATTACATATTACATATTGATAAATAGTGTGGGGTTCAACTCTTTACCATTGCTCCAATTAAATGTATTATTCAAAATTTCAAAAGTAAAAAAAAATGCTCATATCCACACACTTTTAAAAAAATGTGTTTCCTTAACATTATAGCTACAAAAAAACTCTTGAAAAATATTTGTAATCTTTAAAGTATATATTTCGTAATTTCTCAAGATCAAATTAGTCTCAATTGATCTAGAAATAAAATAGAGAATGCAACCCTCTTTACCAAATCTATATATTTCTTTTATATATTTTTCTCATAATATCACACAAATAAATTAAAAACAAACAACAAAATTCTCAATTTCTCATTTATAACTAAAATTTGACGTCATACAAATAAATTTGTAAAGCTATTAAATGATTTATTCAATAATAATTGAAAATAAATTTTAATTCTTATTAAGGTTAAAAATGAATACTTATCTTTAACCATTTATAATTAAATATCTAAAAGAGAGAAAGATAAAATAAAAAATACATTATAATCAAAATAAAACAATAAACCATTAGTGATATCTCTTAGAATTATTTAAAATTGCAAAATAAAATCTTGTTTGTTACTCACAACTTACAAACTTACATTTTTTTTATTTGTGATTAATTTATATTATTATCTCAATTATAATTCGTAAATTATTATAATATAAATTTATTGTCCATATTTATTAAATAAAAAATCTTAACATAATTAAAACTAAATGCAGAACAAATAAAAATCACTTTACAGCCACGCATTATGCGGATCTAAATCTAATTTGAATTAAATGCAAGACAAATGGAACTTCAAGAAAAAATTAATAAAATAATAATTTATGGCTACATGTTTATGATTGCATATTATTTTAATAACCGCATAAAATCATGTTAATCGAATGAATTATTGAAATCTTTGATTTGACTCAATGTTGTCCATTTATGTATTTTATAGTATGAATATTGTTTTGTGGTAACTTTTAATTAAATAGAAAAGTATTCTATAATGTATATATTCTTTTAGATTTAAGATCTCTCGTATTTTTAGAAAGAAATACACTTCTTATTTAGTAAAATTGACTTCTTATTTGTGTTTATGAAAAAGAATTTAGAGATAAGTTGAGCATCTTCAACTATATTTTTTGCTAACGATGAATTATGTTTTATGTCTTAAGTCCTACTTTTTCATTAAATATTTTGTCTTTATTAAAAATACATTTTTATTATTAAAATAATATTATTCCTATTTTGCAATTATTTTTAAAATAATTTAAACTATAAAATTAAACACTTTCAGTGTAAAAAAAGTGTTTAACTTTAAAATTCTCAGAAAACCATATGATAAACAATAGGTCAGACCTAGGTCTTAATCTTTTTAACCCCTTACAAAATCTAGCTTAATTCATTCTATCTTGACCCCTAGTTCCACAATAATGTTAATTAAAAATTAAAATTCTGTTTTTACTCTTCCAAAAAATTAACAGATTTTATTTTCTTTAGAGTCACTTTAGTTGTAGCTTTTATTCTCAATGTATAAATACATTTGTATCATTCCAATTCAAGGTTAATGCCAAAATTTATACTCATCAAATATTACTCTATTCTCTCTAATTGTCTCTCAACTTCATCTTCCCCAATCTTCTTTTCTTCCACCATTGTTGAATCTTCAATTTTCAGTTTTATGTTTTATGTTCCAACATTTGGCATCAAGAGCCTTGGTTATCGATCCTAATCCGCTGCAACAATGGCAACTGTTTCCAATGATCGAATTCCCACCAATCTCCCGATTCTTGATTCGAAGAATTATGATAAATGGGCAAAACAAATGAGGGTTTTGTTTGGTTATCAAGAGGTGCTTGAGATCGTCGTCAATGGAGTTACACAATTAGGGGCAGAGGCTACCGACATTCAAAGAGCTACACACAAAGAAGAGAAGAAGAAGGATTATAAAGCCCTATTCTTGATTCATTCTTGTGTTGATAACGACAATTTCAAGAAGGTTGGTGATTGTGAATCAGGGAAGCAAGCATGAGAAATCTTGGAGAAAGCATATGCCGGTGTCGTCAAAGCGAAGGTTGTAAGGTTACAAACTTACAAGCGACAATTCGAGTTAACACAAATGGAAGATAAAGAAACGATCAACGACTACATTACGTGCATTACCCGGTTAGTTAATCAAATCAAATCTTGTGGGGAAACGATTGTTGAGCAGAATGTTGTATCGAAAGTATTGCGTTCGTTAACGTCGTGTTTCGACAACATAGTTGTGGCTATTGAAGAATCAAAGGATCTAACAACTTTGCGCAAGGATGAATTACAAAGTTCATTAGAGGCACATGAACAAAGGATGGATGAGAGAGGCGCCGACAAAGCCAAAGCGGAGATTGCTTTGCAAGCGCATTTCAATGAGAAGAATAAGAGGTCGAAAGGAAAATTTGCGGCGAGAGGTAAATCAAATTTTCAGAATTTTGGTTCAAATGATTCGCAAAATTTAAAACATTCGACGAGTGAAAAGGGTGAAAGTAGCTCCAAGATTAGTGGTCATAGCAATTGTTTCAAGAAGCGTGATGTGAGTAAGGTTCAATGCTACAAGTGCAGAAAGTTTGGACACTTTGCAAATTCGTGTCGTGGTAAATGGAACGAGAATCACAATAATGAAGCCAAGGTTGCTAGGGAAGAGGTAGATGATGAGGACACACTTCTAGTAATGATCACGGATGGGAGTTACGGCATTACGGATGTTCCGGGCAGCAGCTACTGTAGTGACAGTTTGCGGGACTGCAGCTGTACCGTTCTGGAAAATAGCGAGAAAATGCATTTGGATCGAAATGCGTTGGTTACCGTTCGTGATGGAGTCCAAGGGAGAGATGAGTGATACTTGGATTCCGGTTGTTCAACATATATGATGGGTCAAAAAGATTGGTTCGTGCAAATCAATCAAGCGGCAAAAAGTAAAGTCAAATTTGCCGACGACACCACTTTAAGCGCCGAAGGGGTAGGAGATGTTTTGATCGGAAAAAGGAATGGTGGACATTCAATGATCAAAGATGTCTTGTATATACCGAGAATTAAGTGTAATCTTTTAAGCGTTTTGGATTCAAATGGTGTGTTGATTCTAAAAGCGCCGATGGCTGCCAACAGAACCTTTAAGATTGAGTTAAAGGTTATGGAGCATCGTTGTCTAGCTACCGCGGCAAGTAGAGATGAGTGGTTATGGCATTACCGTCTTGGTCACCTTAATTTTAGGGATCTAAGAAAGTTGCAACAAAGTGAAATGGTGACGGGGCTGCCACACATTAGTATTCCAACTGAATTGTGTGAGGAGTGTGTGAAGGCTAAACAACACAAGAATGTGTTTAGCAAAGATGCGGGTCGAAGAACCAAAGGCTTACTTGAGGTGGTATGTTCCGACGTTTGCGGACCGATGCAAGTATATACTTATGGTGGCAATCGATACTTTGTTACGTTCATTGACGATTTTAGTAGGAAGCTTTGGACATATCTTATCAAGAGAAAAGATGAGGTATTTGGAGTTTTCAAGAATTTCAAATCCATGGTGGAGCGCCAAAGCGGTCGTGTCGCGGCGCGAAAAATACCCGAGCGTAAGGAACGCTCGAAATACAAACAAAATAGAGTCGCCACCGATCTTTATTTATTCCCAAAGAGGGAAAGGGGAAATATCGATAAAACCCATAAAAATCAAAAAGAAATGGTCGTCGCAACCAAAATCGGGTTCGGGAGTCGGTTATACAAGGGGAAGGTATTAGCACCCCTCACATCCATCGTACTCGATGGGACCCATTTAGTTAGTTTCGTGTAAGAGTGTTAGCGTGATATCGTTTGTGATCTTCTACTTATCGGGTGAGAAAAGAGAAATAAAGAAAGGAAAGACTTAAGGTTTTTTAATATTAATGTGCCTGACAAGATTTTGCAATCCTGCTCTTACGTATCTCCGGGTGCTATGAAGAACTCAAGGCATACGTAGTTCTACCCAAAGAGAACTACTGGATGGATTGCTTTTAAAGAGAGTGATGCTTGGATCACATTTGAGCGATTAAACCTTTACTTGATGCTCACTCTTGGAGGCTGAAGTCTTTATTTGTTTCGCATCAAAATGGATGTTGCATACTCTTTTCTGAAAATGTTTTCGGGGTCGCACGAGGGCGGAAAATAAGTTTGATGAGTTTGAGTTGATTTTAAGAGGAGACAGGCATCCAAGCAGGGAGCTCTACTGCAGTACTCGAATGCCCGAAAAGGAAGAGGCCTAAGCTCAATCACTCTCTTTTCATCCAAAAGTTTATTATGAAAATGTGTGGCAAATTAGGTCAAAATTCATTAACGAAAGACGATTAATCAGACATAGAGCTCTACAACAGTGTCCAAATAATCGGGAAAGAGAAGGTCGATACCCAATCAGTCTTTTTCTTCTATAAGAGAAATGACCTAATTCTAGTAATTATTGTATTTTAATATGGAAGACGAATGTTTAAACATTGAGCTCTACATCAGTATCCTAACATCCGAAACAGAGAAAGTCTAAACTTAATCAGTTTCTTCCATTTTTATTGTGAAAAGCTTTTGAAAATAGGGGGACAGCTTGACATTGATTCAAGTGTCAGAAGTTGACTTATGAAAATAATTTGGATGTGCGGGGGTAGTGCTTGGCTTTACCATCAATTTGGATTTGATTTGGAAAAAAAAAGACTCGACGTTGGATCAAGTGTTTGTTTTTGTTCTTTTCTAAAAAGGTTGATTTTAATCTTCTGTTAACAATCAAATAGTACAGTAAGGTAAATGAAAACGGTAGATTTATTACACATGTTTAGGAATGGGGGTACAGTTTGTCGAATGGGGATACAATACGATAGTTAAATGATATAAGTTTTGAAAGACAGTTGAAAAAATAAAAGAATCTCGTTGTAAGAAGGCCCAAGAGAAAGCCAAGGGACTCGAAGTAAAACTCGAAAATTGAACTACATAATTTACGTAATGTTAAGCAATCGTAAAGTGATTTATGTAGGAATCACCCTATCTGAGGCCGGTCAACAAGACTATATGCGTCTAAATAATTTCTGAAGTTAAATTGAAATTTTAACTTCAAAATTGCAACGCATCTGTGAGAAATAACCCAACGGAGCAAAAATAAATCAAATTTTCTTTTTAACAATTAAAAATAAAAATAAATAATCAATAATCAATAAATAAATATAAAAATAATAATAAACAAATAATAATTATAATAGTAAATAATAATGATAAATAATAAAAATAAATATTAATAACAATACTTATTATTATCAATAATCAAAAACTAATAATAATAATAATTAAAAATGTTCATAATAAATCAACAAAACATAAATAAAAAGATAAAAATAAATAAAAATAAATAAATAAAAATAAATAAATAAAAAAAAAATAGTAATTAAAAAATAATTAACAAGAATAATAAATAATAATAATAATATGTAGTAACCATAATATAATGAATAATAATATGCAGTAACCAATAAATAGTAATTCTTAATGATGATGATGATAACAATGAAGGTAACAGTACGTAATGATAAGTAATGTTAGTGATAGTTCATGAATAGTTACAGTAATAATACTACTAATAATAACAATATTAATAATACATAATAATAGTAATACAAATAATAATAATAATAATAATAATAATAATAATAATAATATAATCATAATAATTTAATAATAATAATAATAATAATATAATAATAATAATAATAATAATAATAATAATAATGATAATAATAAATAAATAAATAAAAGAAGAGAAAACAAACTTACTGGCAGTGGAAGTTACTAGTTTGGAGATTTATTTGGAAAAGAAAAAAACAACTTTGACCCCCACACATGCGTTGACATGTGGCAGGAGGATGTGAAAAAATATTTAAAAAAAAACAAAATAGTGGCATCTCCTTTCATGAAAAAAAATAACAGTAACAGAGGTAAAAACCTCTCCACCCCCTCCGATCAAATATCGATGGAAAACAACACAAGGGCGGTCGACCGACCGGTGGCGGTGCGGTGGCGCCCCACTCTCCCGGTCTGTCCTCTCTCGTTCGTTAACCTCTCTCTTTCTCTACCAAGTAAGAAAACTTCTCTATAAACACAAACAAACTTCTAACCATAACTCACACATACACAAAAAGAAACAAACCTCTTGAAATGAAACAAAAAAAGCTTCAAACTTATAGAAATATGATGATGATGAGTTTAAGGTTGTTGTGGTAAGTTTGATGTTGTGGTTGTAGATGTTGTTGTTGTTATGGTGTAGTGATATGAAATGAGTAAGGTGAGGTTGATGATGGTAGTTGTAAGAAGTTGTGGTGTTTGAAGAAAATGTGTGTTTGTGGAGAGTGAAGAGTTTTATATAGTTAAAGTAGTGATGATGGTGATGAAGATGGTTATGGTTTTTTTTTAGTTGGTTTAAATGAAGTTGTTGTTGTAGTTTTAACATAGAGAATATGTGTTAGTAAGAAAATGAGTGAGGTTGTAGATGTTCATGAAAGAAAGAAAGGTTGGGCGGTTTGATGATGTAGAGAAAGAGTAGATATTTTATGTTTAGATATTTTTTGTGGTGTATGTTGTGAAGGATGTAGCAGTAAAAAAGGAGAAGAAAAGAAAGAGAGAGAGAGAGAGAGGAAAAAAGAGAAAGAGAGGAAGAAAATAAACCAATGAAAAAAGGGGACACGTGAATAGAAGAGGGAAAGAAGAAAATATCTCCAATCAAAGTCAAGTGTCCTTTATACATTGGTCCAAAAATAAATAAATTTTAATTCAAAAACAAAAATTTATATGGATTGGTTGATAAAAATATATTATCCATTTTCTAATTTTACTAATTAAAATAAAATACCTAAACATAAATTAAAATTGAATCGAGAACATAGATAATTCTAAATAAATCTCTCGATTTTTATGGCAATGGAACAAAAATAATCAGTCAAAAATTGAATAAAAATTGGGCGTAAAAATTTTCAAATAAATAAATAAATCAAATGCATTAAAATGATAAATGAGAAATAAAATTTTCGGAAACATACAGGTTTCGATCAGATTTTGAAATAAAAATTGATCGGTTAAAAGAATCAGACTGATTAAAATGCGTCCAAAAAAAGTAGTCGAAAAAATAAAATGAGCACATCCCGTTAAACCACGTGAACCGTAGATTAAGAAAACTGACATCTTCAAGCTCAAATTTTGAATTTTTTTCGCCCTCTAGTCCAACATACAGTTGAGAAACGATTCGATCGGTCTGCCTGTATATCCGAAAAAATTATTCCGAATGATATTCTTAATATTATACGGAAACAAAGCATGTTATGACAAGTATAAAATGCAAACGTCTTGTAAATGAAATGAATTGCTGACTGGATAAATGTGAACAGACAATCAGACATAAATGAATCGCTCCTGGATCATTTGCTCTTGATTCTTAAACACAAACAAAACTCTACAAAGATCCAGATGACGACAATACTCTTGATTGTCACCCTCTGATCCTCTGAAATCATGATGAAATGGAAACAAATGATGCACTGAGATTGAGAAATCAAATCTTTCGACTTCTTAATCAATAGATGACTGAATGAATGTCATCAAGACCAGATGAAATGCCAGAACTCCTGACCTTTTACCTGAACCCTGACGAATGCTTTAAATTGATAAAATACACGACAAAACGAATTGATTTATGCTATGCTGATGCAAATGAAAAACTCAGGGTAAAATTTAGGGTATGACAGCTACCCCTATTTAAACATCTTTAACTAGAGGATATGGAGAACTCTTCTTCAAATCATCATGGTGAAAGATAGTTTAAATACTAAACAGACCCAAATTTTGCCCTCTTATGTAGAAGAATGATATGCTTATGGTTATGACCGAATGCACTTGGATTTAAGAAATACTCTTGATTTCTTAATCAGCTGACGGTAATGCAAATGAATGCAATGAGATTTAAGAAATACTCTTGATTTCCTAATCGTTTGGTGGTATGCATGTAAATGAAGGTTAAGAAGTCCTCTTAACTCCTTAAAAATGAATGCGAATGAATTGAGAAATACTCTTGATTTCTCAACCATATGAATGACAAATGATATGGATGCTAAGAAGTACTCTTGACTCCTGAGAGATGAATGAATTAAGAAAAAATCCTGATCTCTTAATCATCATATGGCTGAATGAAAATGCAGATGAATTGAGAAATACTCTTGATCTCTTAATCATTGGATGATAAATGATATGAGAAATGCTCCTGATTTCTCAAATTCTATGAAGATGAGTTAAGAAATACTCTTGATTCCTTAATCATGAATACAAATGATTTGAGAAATGCTCTTTATTTCTCATATGACATGCAGATGAGTTAAGAAATACTCTTGTTTTCTTAATCATGAATGTACATGAAATATGTATGAGTTAAGAAATACTCTTGATTCCTTAATGATGAATGTAAATGAGAAATGCTCTTGATTTTCTCAGATGAAATGCAAATGAATTAAGAAATACTCTTGATTCCTTAATCATGAATGTAAATGAAATGAGAAATGCTCTTGATTTCTCATATGACATGCAAATGACTGGGGATGAGAGAATCACGTTCAGTTGCTCTTGACTGACAAAAGACTCTTGGATGGATCTGTTATAAGGTAACATGCTCGACTGGTCTTCAGACGTTCTTCGTTGAAGGCAGACACTTCTGGGGGAATAAATGATCATATTCAATTGCTTTTGGCTAAAGATGTCATATTTAGCAACTCTTGGCTGAAACTGATGCATTCAACGACTCTTGGTTGAAGTAAAAACTGTAAAATAAAATAGTGTTCAACTGTTTTTTGCTGAAAGCACTGCATTCAACTATTCATGGTTGAAGCAAAACTGGGAGATAAAAATAGTGTTCAGCTACTCTTGGCTGAAACTACTGCATAAAATAAAATGGTGTCCAGCTGCTCTTGGCTGAAACTAATGCATTCAACTGCCCTTGGTTGAAGTAAACTGCTGGAAAATAAAAATAGTATTCAGCTTCTCTTGGCTAAAACTAATGCATTCAACTGCTCTTGGTTGATGCAAATTGCTGGGAAATAAACAAAATGCTTCCTTTGGGGAATAACCGCATGTTCAGCTGCTCTTTTGGGGAATGAGAAGATCCCAGAGACTTGTTGGGGAGTTCATGAAATTTTGCTGGAGAAAATACAATGCTGGAGAAACTCTGTATGGAGATATCTACTAGGGAAACCAAGCAGAAATTCCGTTGACACCAGAGTTCCAATGGGAGAACATCAATCACCTTGCTGGGGAAGAAAATTGCATTGAGAATCAACACTAACAATGATCAAATTCTGAAAGTACTTACTGAAGAAAATGAATGTTCTACTCCTGAGAACACCCCTTGAATCTTCATTCTGCTGAGGATTACACTGAACTTTCTTGAGAGGTTGTTGAACTCGGCTGAGGTTTATGCATGATCTGTTTTTGTACATGATATGGAAAATGAATGTGAATGTATGAATATATTAGTTTATGCATTTTGTGGGTATCAAGCTCGGATTCCCCAACGCCTTGTCTTGGATAGTTTTGTTATCATGAAGATGATTTTTTGTTGTAAAATATCTTGATTTCTTCTTTTCCGCCAAGCGGGCTTCAATGAGGACTTCTTGCTTTTGGAAGAAAATTAATTTCAAACTTGCTTTAGATTACAATGATCTAGGAAATGTCCCACGTCTTGTGAACCAGATGCATTATTGTAAACCAACAAAAATTCCTTTTATACTTTCAAAATCAAAACAAATTAAAGTTTTCAAGAGCTTTGTCGTTTCCACTATTTAAATGTTTTTATCTTATCAAAAATAAAAAGCGACATTAAGCAGAAAAACAGAAATAATTGGTAAAGCAATGTTCAACTGAACAATTTTATTTGATGAGAAGAATAACTCATACATGGGGTTCATGAAGATGTAAACCCCTCTAAGAGGAGATTACAGAGAAAGAAAGCAAGTAAATGGCAACAAAAATTCAACTGATTTTCCAGCGAAATACAACTTTGCTATTTTCCCCCTATGTCCTCTAGTCCTCATTACTTTGCTTCTGGAGATGGTAATTGGACTGTTTTCTTCCATCTGAGCTTTGTTGCAGTGTTGACTTGTGTCGCTGCAGTATTATGCCTTTGGATATTCCCTAACTTTTGCGCGAACTGCTCCTTAAGAGTTTCAGTTCACCGGGAGATTTTACCCTTTTTTGCTTAAGTCGCCCTTTCGGGTTTTCGACTTACCGGGCTTAATTTTTTTTGTTTATCCCTAATTTTTACCTGAGCCGCCCTTTCGGGTTTTCAACTCACCGGGATGCTCATTTTTGCCTAAGTCGCCCTTTCGGGTTTTCAACTTAGCGAGCTTTTATTATCCATTTCTTTTTCTTAGGCATAATACTTTCTGACTACATCAGAATTGACGGGGTGTGTCAACTCTTCTCCGTCCATGTTCGTGAGAACTAAAGCTCCACCAGAGAAAGCTTTCTTCACTACAAATGGTCCTTCATAGTTTGGAATCCACTTGCCACGTGAATCGTTCTGGAGGGAGATTATCTTTTTCAAAACTAGTTCACCTACATTAAACTCTCGAGGTCGAACCTTCTTGTCAAATGCCCGCTTGAGCCTCATCTGATATAACTGACCATGACACAACGCTGTCATCCTCTTTTCTTCGATTAGATTGAGCTGGTCAACTCTGGTTTGAATCCATTCTGCTTCTTCTAATTCTGTCTCCATCAAGACTCTCAACAAGGGGATCTCAACTTCTATTGGTAGCACAGCCTCCATGCCATAGACTAGTGAGAAAGGGGTTGCCCCTGTTGAAGTGCGAATAGCTGTTCGATATCCGTGCAAAGCAAAGGGTAGCATCTCGTGCCAATCTTTATAAGTTTTCACCATCTTCTGAATGATCTTCTTGATATTCTTGTTAGCTGCCTCTACAGCTCCGTTCATCTTTGGCCTATAAGGTGACGAGTTATGATGTTCAATCTTGAAATTCTCGCACAACTCCTTCATCATCTTATTATTCAGATTTGATCCATTATCAGTGATAATCTTGCTAGGAGTTCCGTAGCGACAAATTATCTCTTTCTTGATAAATCGAGTGACGACTTGCTTTGTCACATTGGCATAAGAAGTTGCTTCTACCCACTTAGTGAAGTAGTCAATGGCAACCAGAATGAACCGATGTCCATTTGCAGCTTTAGGCTCAATCATACCAATCATGTCTATGCCCCACATTGAGAATGGCCATGGAGCTGATAAAACATTCAGAGGAATAGGTGGCACGTGCACCTTGTCAGCATAAATTTGGCACTTGTGGCATTTCCTGGCATAATGGTAACAATCTGTTTCCATTGTCAACCAATAGTAACCAGCTCTAAGGATTTTCTTCGCCATTGCATGTCCGTTTGCATGAATGCCGAAAGAACCTTCGTGGATTTCTTTGATGAGTAGGTCAGCTTCGTGTCTATCCACGCATCTGAGCAGAACTAAATCAAAGTTTCTTTTGTATAGAACACCACCACTTAGGAAGAAATTGGCTGATAACTTTCTTAAGGTCTTTTTGTCTGTGATGGATACATCATTTGGATACTCGTGCTTCTCAAGATATCGCTTGATGTCATAAAACCAAGGCTTTCCATCTATTTCTGCTTCAACTGCTAAGCAATGTGCTGGCTCGTCTAGATGTTGGATTGTAATAGCAGGTGATTCGTTAGCCCACTTGACCTTGAACATAGATGACAGAGTAGCCAAGGCATCGGCTAGCTGATTCTCCTCCCTAGGAATATGATGGAAATTAATCTCATCAAAGTAGGGGATTAGCTTCATGACATGCTCTCGGTATGGGATCAAATTGGGATGGCGGGTCTCCCAATCTCCTTTGATTTGATAGATGACAAACGCTGAGTCCCCATACACTTCAAGAATCTTGATTCGTAGGTCAATAGCTGCTTCAATTCCCAAGATACATGCTTCATACTCCGCCATGTTATTGGTGCATTGGAAACATAACCTTGCCGTGAAGGGAAGATGAAAATCCTTTGGAGAAGTTATAACAACCCCAATTCCGTTACTCAATGCATTTGAGGCACCATCGAACACGAGCGTCCACCGCGATCCTAGTTCGGGTCCTTCTTCCGAGCCTGGAATCTCATAGTCTCTTATGTACATGACGTCTTCATCGGGGAAGTCGAGTCTCATAGATTGATAGTCCTCCACTGGCTGGTGTGCAAGGTACTCTGATAACACATTTGCCAGCGAGCGATTCTGCCAGTTAATCCAGGTTTCTCGAAGATGTACTTGATGGGATCCATCTTGGATATTAACATTGTTGTATGACAAATCATATACTGTCTCAGACGACGAGCGGCCCATGCTAATGCACAACAAGTCTTTTCTAGCATGGAGTACCTAATTTCATATTCTGTAAACTTCTTGCTCAGGTAGTAGATAGCATGCTCTTTTCTACCTGTCTCATCATGTTGCCCCAGTACACATCCCAATGATTCATCGAGTACTGTCAAATACATAATGAGAGGCCTTCCTGGAACTGGTGGCACTAAGATTGGTGGTTCTTACAGATACTGTTTGATTTTATCGAATGCACTCTGGCAATCATCGTTCCACCTAACGGCTTGATCTTTTCTTAACAACTTGAATATTGGCTCGCAAGTGGCTGTCAGATGCGAGATGAATCTGGAAATATAGTTCAATCTGCCCAAGAAACCACGGACTTGCTTCTCTGTCTGAGGTGTTGGCATCTCTTGAATAGCTTTGACTTTGTCAGGATCAACTTCTATGCCTCTCTGGCTCACAATGAATCCTAGAAGCTTTCCAGATCTGACTCCAAAAGTGCATTTAGCAGGGTTTAAGCGCAGTCTGTATTTCCTCAATCTTACAAACAACTTCTTCAAATGAATAACATGCTCCTCTTTTGTCTGAGACTTGGCAATCATGACATCCACATAGACTTCAATCTCCTTATGTATCATATCATGGAAAAGAGTCACCATGGCCCTTTGATAGGTTGCCCCAACATTTTTCAGGCCGAAAGGCATTACCTTATAACAGAAAGTACCCCATGGTGTAATGAAAGTTGTTTTCTCCATATCTTCGGGAGACATTTTGATCTGATTATATCCTGAGAATCCGTCCATGAAGGAGAATACAGAGAACTGAGTTGTGTTGTCTACCAATACATCAATGTGAGGTAAAGGAAAATCATCTTTGGGACTAGCTCTATTCAGGTCTCTATAGTCTACACACATTCGAACTTTCCCATCTTTCTTCGGAACTGGCACAATATTAGCAATCCACTGCGGGTAAGTTGCAACAGCTAGAAAACCTGCATCAAACTGCTTCTTGACCTCTTCTCTGATCTTGACAGCCATGTCTGGTCGAGTTCTTCTCAACTTCTGCTTGATGGGCGGGCACTCCGGCTTCAACGGCAGCTTGTGCACAATTATGTCGGTGTCGAGTCCTGGCATATCCTGATATGACCAAGCAAACACATCCACATATTCATGTAGTAGCTTGACTAGTTCCTCCTTCACATTTTTTTAAAAGCAGTTCCGACCTTGACTTCCTTTCTATCCTCCTCAGTCCCCAGATTGATCACATCCACTGGTTCCTGATGAGGCTGAATCATCTTTTCCTCTTGTTTCAAAAGTCTGGTCAACTCTTCTGGAAGTTCGCAGTCTTCCTTACCGTCCTCTTCACCTTGGTTAATCGGGAGGTCGAAGTCATAGGGAATTATAGCATTGTCGTGTTCAACGGATCCAGTTATTAATGATCTGCATGGAAATGATTTTTCTTTTTAGAGGAAGATTTTGAAAAATTAAAGTGATGTGAAATAAAAATTGCCATTTTTTTTGTTGTTTATTTGTTTGTAAAAAAATAAATAAATTAAAAAGATGAAAGACAGGGATCTCAAAAAATGTGCTTTGTATTGATGATAAGGCTTAAATATTAACACAAAATGGGCCCTACAAAGCTATCCATATGCCTTGGGCATGACATTGGATGTTTTAGAAAACAGTAAATTACTTTGAACAAGAAGCTATATCCGGAAAATCTGTTGCCTTCCAGTTAGTGAGAGCAGCATCCGGAGGTCCACGAAACACCATCTTGGACAAATCTGGATCTTCATCTTCAAGAGCATTCACTTGATCATCACTTCAGAAACCAGCTTTAAAGAATATTTCCTGGATGCTAGGAACCTTCCCCTGATGTATCTTCTGATCTTTGAAAAGTTCAATAGACGGCTGATATCCTAATCCACACTTGTCTTTCTTCTCTGGTAGTTCAATCACTGTGCCCCAACTTCCAGGGCAACCAACTTCAATTGCAGCTTTCACACTCTTCCACGAGGTCATGACCCCTTTGGGTTCTTCAACAAGTTTCGGCTTAGTCTGTACCACATTGACCACTTCAAGGGCTTGGAGAGGAGTTTCAACAATGTCTTCACCTACTTCAATGTATCTGAAAGAAGTCAAATGGCTAACGAAAATATCTTCCTCTCCGGATACTGATACCAGCTTACCAGAAGTAACAAACTTCAGCTTCTGGTGAAGTGTCGAGGTGACGGCTCCAGCAGCATGGATCCAAGGTCTACCTAACAGACAGCTATAGGCAGGCCTAATATCCATTACCTGGAAGGTAATACAGAAAGTTTGAGGGCCAATCAGGATTGGGAGGTCAATCTCCCCAATAACTGTTCGCTTAGACCCATCAAAAGCTTTCACTATCAAAGCACTGGGTCTCATCTGCACCCCTTCAATATTCAATTGCGCCAGGGTAGTCTTAGGTAACACGTTCAAGGATGAACCTGTATCTACCAGTACTCGAGCCAAAGTAACATCTGTACACTGAATGGAGATATGAAGCGCCATATTATGTTCTCGCCTATTAGGGGGTAAATCATCATCAGTGAACATCAAACAACTACTAGCATTGAGGTTAGCAACCACATTATCAAACTGAATAACACTGATGTCTTCTACCACATAATCCTCGTTCAAGAACTTCAATAGAGCAGTCCTATGAGCCTCAGAATTCATAAGTAGAGAAAGAATGGAGATTTTTGAAGGAGTCTGGTTGAGCTGATCTACGACCTTGTAATCACTCTTCTTGATAATCTTCAAGAATTCTCTATCCTCTTCAGTAGTCACTGCTTTCTTAGATGAGCCTTCTCCTTCTTCTGGAGGATTTACCTCTTTCCCCTTTGTTGGTTCAACTGTTGGTGCACTTTCTTTGTTTGGGATCACTTCAGGAGCGAAAACCCTTCCACTTCGAGTCACACCACTAGCTCCAGCGATGTTAGTCACGTCTGGCTCTTTCAAGATTACTGGTTTGTTACCCACATAAACTACAGGGTCATAGTTCCAAGGCACGACTTTGGTACTGTCAAATGAGAATGGAGCAAACATGGATAACCATGGGCTCAATCTTCTTCACTGGCTCTAGGTCAACATTTCTCTGATAAGGGACCATAAAAGGCTTGGGAAGCCTCTCTTGATCAAATATAGGCACAATCACAGCAACATCCTCATCAATCTTCGCTCTAGTGAACTGAATAACTCGCTGATCCATCAAGCGTTGAAGACAAATTTTGAATTCACCACACTGATCAGGGTTGGATGAACACACCACACAATTATCATGTACTCCATTCATCAATTCTGCTTTCATCAATCTAGCATGGACCACTTTTAAAAGAGTCTTCAACTTGAATACATCCTTTATCAATCCATCATCAGTTGAACTTTCTATAGCATTGACACCTGAACCATCATGTTTAGGCAAAGGATTGTTCCCCACATTTGGAACATCAGCAAAAGACAATATTTTCTGATCTATCAACTCTTGGACCCGAAGCTTGAACACTTTGCAATTCTCTGTTGTATGACCCTCTGAATTAGCATGAAAGGCACATCTAGCATTCTCATCATACCAAGGCTTATGCGGCTTCGGCATTGGAGGTAATGCCCTTGGCACGACAGTCCCATTCTGAATAAGATATGGTAGCAATTGAGTGTAAGTCGTTGGGATAGGAGTGGTATTCACATTATTGTACTGTTGATATGGCCTCTGTTGATTTGGTCGTTGCTGCTGAACTGGACGTGGTTGATTATTCTGTTGAATTCTCTGTTGATGTTGAGGTGGCGGAGCCTGGAATTGAGGTTGTGGAGCTTGATATTGAGGAACTGGAACTTGATAGTGAGGTACCGGAGCTGGATTAGGAACAGGAGCAATTGGACGGTAAGGCATGGTTGGATATTGAGCAGCCACTATGTAAGGGTACTGATAATAAGGCACAGAAGCGGGAGCTTTGTATGGTGGTCTCCCCCTCTGAGAAGAAATGGCACTAGTCTCACCCTCCTTCCTCTTGAATCCATTGAAAGGCTTCTTCAAGATTGGTTGACTGCTAGAACCTCCCTGGATTTTACCACTCTTCAGTCCTTCTTCTACTCTTTCTCCCACGATCACCATGTCAGAAAATCCTATGGACACACTACTGATCAATCTTTCATAATATTGGCCCTGCAAGGTTCCCATGAAAATGTCAATCAATTCACGATCAACCAGCGGCGGGTGCACCCTTGCAGCCAATTCTCTCCAGCGTTGTGCGTATTCTTTAAAAGATTCATTGTCTTTTTGGGCCATACTCTGAAGCTGAGTACGGTTTGGTGCCATGTCAGTATTATATTTGTATTGCTTTGCGAATGCTTCAGCCAACTCATCCCAAGTGTGGATGTTGCTACATTCCAACTGCATGTACCAGTCCAAAGATGCCCCAGTTAGACTGTCCTGAAAGCAATGGATCATGAGCTTATCATCTCTGGCATAGGCAGCCATTTTTCTGCAATACATTTTCAAATGTATGTTAGGACATGTGAGTCCTTTGTATTTTTCAAATTCAGGCGCTTTGAATTTTGGAGGAATCACCACGTCTGGGACTAGACACATCTCCAAGGCACTTAAACGGGTTGAGTTATGTCCTTCCAAGATTCTTAGCTTTTTGACCAGAGCACGACACATCAAGATAGCCTCAGAATCTTGGGCAGCAGTAGGGATGACCACTGGAGTAGCTCCATTGTAATTCTGCATTTCAAACTCGTCCTGGAGCTCTTCATCAGTACGGGGCATGACTACTTGATTGACTATCGGAGGTCCTTGCACAGCGACTCCATCAGCTACTCCAGAAGTATGCGCAGGTGGAGGCACATGAGTTCTTTCAGGCGGTGGAACGAAACCTGGAGGAAGACCGTAGATAACGGGATTTGGAATAGGAACTGAAGGTCCTGACTGAAGAGCAACCCCTTGAACTAGAGCATCGTTCCTTGCGGCAGCGGCAACACGAGCCTCTTCTTCCCTCCTAGCTAGAGCTTGTATAGCCTCAAAGATCTGCTCGATCTTGCTTTTGACAGAGTCCATCTCCTCTCTGAAGGCAGCTTGTTCTTCTCGAACTACATCCATGATTCTTCTTGTGTTGGAGCGAGTAGCGTATGCACGTTGAGGAATCAGCTTGAACTACTGGACACGAGGAAAAATGGAATGAGTTTTTGTTTTGAGAAATGAAATGCATGATGCATATGTTAATGTACGTGGATTTAAAAATGTCTTTTATGCTTATGTTCAATTTTATTTTCAGGGAACCGTGTTAGATTCCTTGTAACTTAGCAAGCATTCAAAGAGATCACGGGGAATAAAACAAGAATGGAACCAAACTTTTTTTGTACAAAAGAAACTCAAAATCCTTCATTCATTCAATTCAAAATAGAGTACAAGGATTGAGTACAAAATATTCTTTCAAACATAAAGGAAAGTACAACATAAAAAAAAAGGTCAAACTGCAGGCTTCTGTTTGTTGAGATCTTCCAACTCTCCTTTGAACCTTTTCATCATGTCTTCACAAAGATAAATAAATTCAATCACTGAATGAGGGATGTTGTCATTGTTTATGTCTTCCAGAGCACATCTTAGCATCAAAGGCACATTCGTAGCCATGCCATTACAGAAGTCTATGAAACTGGCAAACTTGTCTCGATACTCATTTCTTTGTTCATGTAAAAACTGGATGGTTTCCTCGCAGGCTGCCAAACTAGCATTCACATTTTCCCTTGCGTTCATCCAATCTTCACCTTCTTGTAGCAAAGAGTCATGTCGGCCTCTCCAGTATCGTTCCCACTCATTAGCATTTTTAACCTCCTAGCACTTTCCTTTCCACATTTCAGGTGTAACCTGAGTAGCAGCCAGAGCACTCTCGTTACTGCGGTGTTCTTATTCTTCCCTTTCTTTTGATTCACAGAGTGAAACACTGAGGTTGGCTATCTCAGCCTCAAGCGTCTCTCTTATCTCCTTCTTTTGTTTTGTGGCGAGCTTCCACCATTTCTCTTTCTCATGACAATCCCTCTCAGCCTCTTTTAGTTGGCTTTTGACGGTATTCAAGCAGCTCTCAGCCTGATCTAACCCCTGTTTGACTCTTTTTCTCTTATATTCCTCCTTATCAGTCCTTTCCACATTTGCTTGAAGCTGTGTTTTCTTTCGCCCAAGCTCCCACTTATGATTATCCCTTTCTTCAATAATCCGGAGAAGTTTCAACCGTAACTCTTCATTCTCTTTTTCCAAACTTTGGATGACAACCTTGAGCTCTTTAGCTTCCTCCATAGTGACGTGAGTAGGTTCTGGAGGATTTGTATGCATTGGAGGCTCATAAGGGTATGGTAGTTTGTCTTGAGAAGCTCTGGCTTGGACCCAACTTGTATATGGCCCTCTAGCTATACAATTCTTCTTTCCACGCTCCCTTTTTCCTTCTCTACGAACTTTAGTCCAGGCACGACCTATCCTCTTCACCCGATCAAAGTCCTTCACTCCTTCTCCCAGCAAGAAACCTTCTAACAACTTGTCTTCTGGTTTGTCATTCATAGGAAACCCAAGTTGCCGCATAGCAAGCTCAGGGTTGTAATTCATGCAACCTCGAGTTCCTATGAGTGGCACATTATGGAAGTTGCCACATTTGACGATTATGTCTATATCATCATAAACACGAGAGTACCAGGTGATGTCATTGGCAGTGAGAGACATGATTTTTTGAGACCACTTGAGGTTATCCTTGTTCTGAACAAAAGGCCCTTCGCTTGGTAAGTGAGATAAGAACCATTTATACAGTAAAGGAGCGCAACACTGGATCATCCCCCCTTCTTCTCATTTCTCCAATGGATAGAATGATAAACATCTGCAAGCAAGGTGGGAATGGGATTCTTGAGCAAGAAAATGCGTATAGCAGTCATGTCCACGAAGTCATCAATGTTCGGGAACAAGACAATCCCATAGAGTATCAAGGCTAACACAGCATTGAAAGCGACCCAATCTTCTTTACTTTTGAAATCTGAAGCTTTTCCCACTAAGAACTTCAAAGTGAAACCTGAAGTGTCTCCTTTTGGTCCAAGATTAGCTTTCACTTCCGCTTTATCTAGACGTATAGCTGAACCTATTTGTTGATGTGTAGGAAGTTCCCCTAGACCGGTGTAAGGGATTTCATCCTTGATACCAATGTTTGCTATATGTGAGAACTCTTCCAATGTTGGCGCCAATTGGAAGTCCTGGAATGTGAAACACCGCAAGGGAGGATCATAGAATTGTGCCAAAGTGAAAATGGCCCAAGCATCCACCTCGGTGTTCATGATAGTCAACAAGTCACCATACTCAACACAAAAGTTGTTCCTTCTGATTTTTTTCACATCTGAGATCAACCCCTTAATCAATCCTAGCTTTGGATTCCTGAACTTGAATGAATAAGTACTTTTTTGATTGCTACCCATGTCTTCTGAATGCCTGCAATCAAACGAGTCTTTAGGTCCCTTGAAAATATGCACATGTCATATGTGTTATGATTATGAAATGTTTTATGTTTATGTATGTACAGTTGGGTAGGTGATCATTGGAACATTCTGATTAATTACTTCATGGAGGAAAAGTTCCAGGAATAGGAAAACCAAACAGGTAGGCTCTAGGGTTTAAAAGGTTCCTAGAGTCATGGACCCAATTCAAGAATATTATCGTTAGAACGACTAATCGTAAGACAAAAATATCTTAAAAAGGATCTATTCTAGGTGAGGTCTTTGTATTAACCCAACGAGTCCTAAGTCTCGTAGGTCAATACTACACAACCATCGACTCCACGGTTCTAGACACGGTTCCCAGAGTCATGGATCACGCCTGACAATATTATCGTCAGAACGACTACTCGTAAGACAACAATATCCTCAAAAATGATCTATTCTGAGTGAGGTCTTCGTATTAACCCAACGAGTCCTAAGTCTCATAGGTTAACACTACATAACCATCGGTCCTAAAAGCCATAGGTTCAGGGTTCTACAAAAGGTCCTCAGAATCATAGATCGAGGTTGAAAGTAACACCGCCAAAACGACTAATCGTAAGACAGTAATACTTTCAAGGGATCTCATCTGAGTGGGGTTCTCGCATCAACCCAACGAGTCCGATGTCTTGCAGGTCAATACTACACAACCACCATCCTAACTTAAGTTTTTCTCATAGCTCGGGTATAAAGCTTTTCCTCACACAAATGCCAATAGTCCAGAAAGTTCCAATGATACCATATATCAATAATACAGCAATTGGAAATACAAATAATAAAGGCATATATAGATAGAACAAATAAGAAGTAAATAAACAGATAAAAGAAACACTTAAGCATAAAATAAACTAAACTAGGGTTGACTCGCATAGGAGATCATCTATCCCCAGCAGAGTCGCCAGCTGTCGCGGCGCGAAAAATACCCGAGCGTAAGGAACGCTCGAAATACAAACAAAATAGAGTCGCCACCGATCTTTATTTATTCCCAAAGAGGGAAAGGGGAAATATCGATAAAACCCATAAAAATCAAAAAGAAATGGTCGTCGCAACCAAAATCGGGTTCGGGAGTCGGTTATACAAGGGGAAGGTATTAGCACCCCTCACATCCATCGTACTCGATGGGACCCATTTAGTTAGTTTCGTGTAAGAGTGTTAGCGTGATATCGTTTGTGATCTTCTACTTATCGGGTGAGAAAAGAGAAAGAAAGAAAGGAAAGACTTAAGGTTTTTTAATATTAATGTGCCTGACAAGATTTTGCAATCCTGCTCCTACGTATCTCCGGGTGCTATGAAGAACTCAAGGCATACGTAGTTCTACCCAAAGAGAACTACTGGATGGATTGCTTTTAAAGAGAGTGATGCTTGGATCACATTTGAGCGATTAAACCTTTACTTGCTGCTCACTCTTGGAGGCTGAAGTCTTTATTTGTTTCGCATCAAAATGGATGTTGCATACTCTTTTCTGAAAATGTTTTCGGGGTCGCACGAGGGCGGAAAATAAGTTTGATGAGTTTGAGTTGATTTTAAGAGGAGACAGGCATCCAAGCAGGGAGCTCTACTGCAGTACTCGAATGCCCGAAAAGGAAGAGGCCTAAGCCCAATCACTCTCTTTTCATCCAAAAGTTTATTATGAAAATGTGTGGCAAATTAGGTCAAAATTCATTAACGAAAGACGATTAATCAGACATAGAGCTCTACAACAGTGTCCAAATAATCGGGAAAGAGAAGGTCGATACCCAATCAGTCTTTTTCTTCTATAAGAGAAATGACCTAATTCTAGTAATTATTGTACTTTAATATGGAAGACGAATGTTTAAACATTGAGCTCTACATCAGTATCCTAACATCCGAAACAGAGAAAGTCTAAACTTAATCAGTTTCTTCCATTTTTATTGTGAAAAGCTTTTGAAAATAGGGGGACAGCTTGACATTGGATCAAGTGTCAGAAGTTGACTTATGAAAATAATTTGGATGTGCGGGAGTAGTGCTTGGCTTTACCATCAATTTGGATTTGATTTGGAAAAAAAAAGACTCGACGTTGGATCAAGTGTTTGTTTTTGTTCTTTTCTAAAAGGGTTGATTTTAATCTTTTGTTAACAATCAAATAGTACAGTAAGGTAAATGAAAACGGTAGATTTATTACACATGTTTAGGAATGGGGGTACAGTTTGTCGAATGGGGATACAATACGATAGTTAAATGATATAAGTTTTGAAAGACAGTTGAAAAAATAAAAGAATCTCGTTGTAAGAAGGCCCAAGAGAAAGCCAAGGGACTCGAAGTAAAACTCGAAAATTGAACTACATAATTTACGTAATGTTAAGCAATCGTAAAGTGATTCATGTAGGAATCACCCTATCTGAGGCCGGTCAACAAGACTATATGCGTCTAAATAATTTCTGAAGTTAAATTGAAATTTTAACTTCAAAATTGCAACGCATCTGTGAGAAATAACCCAACGGAGCAAAAATAAATCAAATTTTCTTTTTAACAATTAAAAATAAAAATAAAAATAAATAATCAATAAATAAATATAAAAATAATAATAAACAAATAATAATTATAATAGTAAATAATAATGATAAATAATAAAAATAAATATTAATAACAATACTTATTATTATCAATAATCAAAAACTAATAATAATAATAATTAAAAATGTTCATAATAAATCAACAAAACATAAATAAAAAGATAAAAATAAATAAAAATAAATAAATAAAAATAAAAAAAATAGTAATTAAAAAATAATTAACAAGAATAATAAATAATAATAATAATATGTAGTAACCATAATATAATGAATAATAATATGCAGTAACCAATAAATAGTAATTCTTAATGATGATGATGATAACAATGAAGGTAACAGTACGTAATGATAAGTAATGTTAGTGATAGTTCATGAATAGTTACAGTAATAATACTACTAATAATAACAATATTAATAATACATAATAATAGTAATACAAATAATAATAATAATAATAATAATAATAATAATAATAATATAATAATAATAATAATAATAATAATAATAATAATGATAATAATAAATAAATAAATAAAAGAAGAGAAAACAAACTTATTGGCAGTGGAAGTTACTAGTTTGGAGATTTATTTGGAAAAGAAAAAAACAACTTTGACCCCCCACACATGCGTTGACATGTGGCAGGAGGATGTGAAAAAATATATAAAAAAAAACAAAATAGTGGCATCTCCTTTCATGAAAAAAAATAACAGTAACAGAGGTAAAAACCTCTCCACCCCCTCCGATCAAATATCGATGGAAAACAACACAAGGGCGGTCGACCGACCGGTGGCGGTGCGGTGGCGCCCCACTCTCCCGATCTGTCCTCTCTTGTTCGTTAACCTCTCTCTTTCTCTACCAAGTAAGAAAACTTCTCTATAAACACAAACAAACTTCTAACCACAACTCACACATACACAAAAAGAAACAAACCTCTTGAAATGAAACAAAAAAAGCTTCAAACTTATAGAAATATGATGATGATGAGTTTAAGGTTGTTGTGGTAAGTTTGATGTTGTGGTTGTAGATGTTGTTGTTGTTATGGTGTAGTGATATGAAATGAGTAAGGTGAGGTTGATGATGGTAGTTGTAAGAAGTTGTGGTGTTTGAAGAAAATGTGTGTTTGTGGAGAGTGAAGAGTTTTATATAGTTAAAGTAGTGATGATGGTGATGAAGATGGTTATGGTTTTTTTTTTAGTTGGTTTAAATGAAGTTGTTGTTGTAGTTTTAACAGAGAGAATATGTGTTAGTAAGAAAATGAGTGAGGTTGTAGATGTTCATGAAAGAAAGAAAGGTTGGGTGGTTTGATGATGTAAAGAGAGAGTAGATATTTTATGTTTAGATATTTTTTTGTGGTGTATGTTGTGAAGGATGTAGCAGTAAAAAAGGAGAAGAAAAGAAAGAGAGAGAGAGAGAGAGAGAGAGGAAAAAAGAGAAAGAGAGGAAGAAAATAAACCAATGGAAAAAGGGGACACGTGAATAGAAGAGGGAAAGAAGAAAATATCTCCAATCAAAGTCAAGTGTCCTTTATACATTGGTCCAAAAATAAATAAATTTTAATTCAAAAACAAAAATTTATATGGATTGGTTGATAAAAATATATTATCCATTTTCTAATTTTACTAATTAAAATAAAATACCTAAACATAAATTAAAATTGAATCGAGAACATAGATAATTCTAAATAAATCTCTCGATTTTTATGGCAATGGAACAAAAATAATCAGTCAAAAATTGAATAAAAATTGGGCGTAAAAATTTTCAAATAAATAAATAAATCAAATGCATTAAAATGATAAATGAGAAATAAAATTTTCGGAAACATACAGGTTTCGATCAGATTTTGAAATAAAAATTGATCGGTTAAAAGGATCAGACTGATTAAAATGCATCCAAAAAAAGTAGTCGAAAAAATAAAACGAGCACATCCCGTTAAACCACGTGAACCGTAGATTAAGAAAACTGACATCTTCAAGCTCAAATTTTGAATTTTTTTCGCCCTCTAGTCCAACATACAGTTGAGAAACGATTCGATCGGTCTGCCTGTATATCCGAAAAAATTATTCCGAATGATATTCTAAATATTATACGGAAACAAAGCATGTTATGACAAGTATAAAATGCAAACGTCTTGTAAATGAAATGAATTGCTGACTGGATAAATGTGAACAGACAATCAGACATAAATGAATCGCTCCTGGATCATTTGCTCTTGATTCTTAAACACAAACAAAACTCTACAAAGATCCAGATGACGACAATACTCTTGATTGTCACCCTCTGATCCTCTGAAATCATGATGAAATGGAAACAAATGATGCACTGAGATTGAGAAATCAAATCTTTCGACTTCTTAATCAATAGATGACTGAATGAATGTCATCAAGACCAGATGAAATGCCAGAACTCTGGACCTTTTACCTGAACCCTGACGAATGCTTTAAATTGATAAAATACACGACAAAACGAATTGATTTATGCTATGCTGATGCAAATGAAAAACTCAGGGTAAAATTTAGGGTATGACAGGTCGGAAGCTCAAAATTCTCAAAACGGATGGTGGAGGTGAGTATTCCTCTAGTGAGTTTGGGAAGTTTTGTGATCTTGAGGGAATTGTACGTGAGGTGGTGCCTCCGTATACGCCTCAACAAAACGGGGCTGCCGAGAGGAAAATCGTACAATAATGAACATGGTGCATAGTATGCTTTGTGGGAAGAATTTGCCTAAGGAATTGTGGGGTGAGGCCGTGTCTACAGCCACCTACTTGTTGAATAGGTGTCCCACTAAGAAGCTGGAGAAACTCACACCGAAAGAGGCTTGGAGTGGCTTCAAACCGAATTTGAATCATTTGCGCGTTTTTTGATCGATTGCATATCGTCATGTACCAGACCAACTTCGGAAGAAATTGGATGATAAGGGTGAAAAGCTAATATTAGTAGGATATCACTCTACTGGAGGGTACAAGTTGTTCGATGGAAGAAATCAGAAGGTCGTCATAACCCGGGATGTGACTTTTGATGAAGTAAAAAATGCAGAAAATGTTGCAGTAACCGGTTACCCAAATAGCAGTAACCGATTACTCACAAAAAATGCAGCAGTAACCGATTATCCTACTGGGAGTAACCGGTTACACAGAGAGAAACAGCAGCAGCAGGTTTTTGAATTCTCTAATCCTGAGGCTTTTGACACCGCTGTACCAGCACCTACAGTAGCGCAAAATGATGTTGTTAATAATGGTAGACCAGTGAGGGAAAGAGCCTTGCCTCATAGACTCCAAGATTACGAAAGATTCCAAGATAACGAAGTGAATAACGATGGTGACTTTTTTCATTTCGCGCTTATGGCCGAATCCGAACCGGTAAATGAGGAAGAAGCCTTAAGTGATCCTAAGTGGATATGTGCAATGAAAGAGGAGCTGGAATCTATTGAGAAAAACGGTACTTGGGAGTTGGTCGATTTACCACTTGGAAAGAAACCGATAGGTGTGTGATGGGTCTATAAGGTTAAAGCAAATCCCAAAGGTGAGAAGTAATCAAGCACAAAGCTCGATTAGTGGCGAATGGGTTCTTGCAACGAGAAGGTATAAACTATGAGGAGGTATTCGCACCGGTGGCTAGATTAGAGACTATTCGTTTGGTTGTTGGTATTGCGCATAGAAACAATTGGATGGTTTACCAAATGGATGTCAAATCTGCGTTTTTGAATGGTCCTCTTGTTGAGGAAGTCTATGTGGGGAAGCCACCCGGTTTCGTGATAAAAGATCAAGAAATGAAGTATTATAAGCTACACAAGGCGTTGTATGGTTTGAAACAAGCTCCAAGAGCTTGGAACAAACATATTGACAGCTTTCTTATTGACATTGGTTTCCAACGATGTGTATCCAAACATGAAGTTTATGTGAGATCGGATACGAATGATGGTGTGATTATACTTTTCTTGTATGTTGATGATCTCTTGATTACGGGCAGCCATGACAAGAGTGTTTCAAGGTTCAAAAGTGAGCTCATGAGAGAGTTTGAGATGACGGACCTTGGTGTCATGAATTACTTCCTTGGCATAGAGTTTCACAAGTCAAAAGTGGGGCTGCTTATGCACCAAAGTAGGTATGCTCTAGATATTTTGAAGAAGTGTGATATGGAGCATTATAATGCTTGTATTACACCTTGTGAGGCTAGAGTGCAGCTGTCCAAAAGTGATGAGGAGGATGATGTTGATCCAACGCTTTACCGGAGCTTGATTGGATCGTTACGGTATTTGGGCAATACGCGACCGGATTTGGCTTTTAGTGTCGGTATTGCAAGTAGATTCATGGAGAGACCGAAGGTGTCTCACTTGGCGGCGGTCAAGAGGATCCTTAGATATGTGAAAGGTACTCTTGGTTGCGGAATTCTCTTTCCCGCATCGGACACAGGGCGTAAGTGCAATTTACTTGGCTACACTGATTCCAATTGGTGCGGAGATAAAGATGATCGAAAATCAACGGCGGGGTACATCTTTATGTTTGGTAGTACACCAATCTCTTGGTGTTCGAAAAAAGAACCGATTGTAGCACTCTCTTCTTGTGAGGCCGAGTACATTGCGGCGTTGTTAGGTGCGTGCCAAGCTATGTGGCTTATGAATCTATTGAAGGAATTGGGATGTGGTGATGATGCTGCCACCATACTGTTTATAGACAATGTTTCCGCAATAAATCTTGCGAAGAACCCGATTGCACACGGAAGGATCAAGCATATTGAGATGCGGTTTCATTATTTGAGAGAATTGGTTGGTGATGGAAAGCTTAGATTGAGTTATTGCCGAAGCGAAGACTAAGTCGCGGATTTGTTGACAAAGGGTGTGACAAATGATGTGTTCAAGAGGCTAAAGAAGTGCTTGAGCATGGTGGACTTGGAGCAACTAAAGTGAGGTGGTGTGTTAATTGAAAATTAAAATTTTGTTTTTACTCTTCCAAAAAATTAACAGATTTTATTTTCTTTAGAGTCACTTTAGTTGTAGCTTTTATTCTCAATGTATAAATACATTTGTATCATTCCAATTCAAGGTTAATGCCAAAATCTATACTCATCAAATATTACTCTATTCTCTCTAATTCTCTCTCAACTTCATCTTCCCCAATCTTCTTTTCTTCCACCATTATTTTCAATTTTCAGTTTTATATATTATGTTCCAACATTAATACCATAAAAAAAAACTAAATCGATATCATCATGAGAAACATAACCACACAATGAGAAACACCAACACTTATGTAACCAATACCCAAAGACTAAACCAAAATATAACCATAAATAATTCCAAAAATTTCTAGTGTACGTTGTCGCATTACACGAAAAAACCGGCGGGAAAAAGAAACAACAGAGCCGCCACCGTGCGTTATTTATCCCAAAAGAAGGAAAGGAAACGCTCGAAGTAAACCTGGAAAAGACATGGTCTCGCGACCAGAGAAAGATGTGATCGGGAGTCGGTTATGCGAAGGGAAGGTATTAGCACCCCTACGCATCCGTAGTACTCTACGGGATCCACGCACAAAAGAACGGATAAGGTTGCTAAAAACTGATCACAAACTGCACACAAGGCTGGAAGGAAACACAGAAAGACAGAAGAAACAGGACTCGGCAGGATATCGCATCCTGGGCCTACGTAGTCTGTCAGGCACAGACATCAGAGTCGACGTAGTTCGGGACAGGGGAAACGTGCTCGCTAGGATGTCGCATCCTATGCATACGTATCTTCTCTGACCGGAGAAGAATCAGAGCACTCGTAGCTCGGCTAACGCACGCCAAACAAAACCACACGGGAAACCGACTGCCAATCGCTGGACTTAAGTCGGACTCCACACAAACAGGCAAACCTGGAAACCGAATGCCAATCGCTGGACTTACATCAGACTCCGAACCAACAAACACACACAGGAAACCAACTACCAGTCGCTGGACTTATGTCAGACTCCTACTCACACTAAGGGGTTGCAAAAGAAAAAGGGCGCCCGGAGAGATCAACTCATCTCCTGCCTACGTACCTCATCTGGTATGAGGATCAGGGCGACGTAGTTCCCCTACGCAGGGAAAAAGGACTAGCCTACCAGAAACAAAGGGAGACACAAACTACTAGGGAGACTACGACTCGAGCCTAGAAGTTGTCATGCATACGATCCCTATGTTAAGGTTTCTATCTAACTTGCACAGGGAGCAAGCTATCCTAAACAACACAAGCAAATACATATAAGCACAAAAGCAAGCACACACACTATATGCAAACAATTGGGCTCACACAAGGTTAGGCTGTGAAACACAAGCCAAATGGAATCAGGTGATAGTTAGCTCTTAACCCTAACATTGAGAGTTAGGGTGAAGCAGATGAAATGGGAAGTGAGGATAAGACCTCACAGCTCTTATCCCTGGCCTGGGAGAGCTTCAGACAAATGAAAGTGTGGGAGTTCAGAAAGTAGGAACTCTTCTCCACATATGACTGACACAACAAAGATCTTGGGTTAATATCCACAATGCATCAACACAAGGTATGTGAGCAAAGTGAATGACACAACTGAATAGCAGGAGATGGATTGCACATCTCTTTTATCTGCCAATTGCCTCAGAAGAGGACTTTTTCCTGCTTGGCACAAAGATAAACAAACACAAGCATTGCCTCTTAAGGAGGGCTTCAGACAGGTGCCTGCCCACATAACAGGACAGGTCTTCCAGACTACATGAAGTCAAAGAGTTATACCTAGGTTAAGCAACCCACAATCTAGCAAATCAAGTTCAAAAGAACTCAAAGCAACTTAGGTACCTGAAAAAATCTAAACCAATCAGTTTACTAGCCAAACAAGCAGACAGACAACAGTCAATCACACAATCAGACAGATAAGGCATTAGGCAACAAGGTGCAAGGCACAAGCTCAAACACAAATGAATTGACATCAACCTACAAAACAATACAAGGTTAGCTAATCATCAACCAATTAATCAACTCAAATGAGTGGATCAATCCAACCATGGCAATGTGCTTCTTAACCTGAAATCCACAATCCAAACAGTGAGTCCAAACCACTAGGTCAAAGCCTAGGGTCAAAAGAGGGTCAAACATTCAAAACAGAACACGAAATTTAACATGAATCAACTTTATCCAATCAAGAACACAACTCAAAAGGTCCCATATCAATATCATTAACCAAAAGCATTTCATGAACCAAACATGGCAAGGTATGCAAATTGTGACCACATTGTGACATCAGAAGAAATAAATGCACATTAAATCAAAAATGATTCAAATAATCTTGGGAAAATTCATGAGTAAATAGGACATACAACATGATCATCACACAAAAAATTAGAGGCATTGGACATCATTAGGCATGGCAATCACATAGCATAAGTCAAGACAAGCACATGTGTGACACAAATTGTCACACCAAGTTAGCATAGGCATAAAACAGGGATGGATCATGGTAAAAAACCTCAAACCAAAGCCAAAACAACACTCAACATGTCTAGAAATAGTATGCAAAAATTCAGAAGCATTGGATAAACCACAAGCATTTTATGATCAAATGAAGCTCAAGGCAATTTTAAAGCTCAAATATGATCATCCAGAATGAAAAATCTCAATTAAATCAGAAATGATCCCAATAATTCCAACAAAAATCATGAGCAATCACAACATCTATAACATGCATCACACAAAAAATCAGGGCAATTGGATATCATTTGGCATGGCAAACACATCATTCAAGTTGAACATCACAAGGTGTGACACAAATTGTCACACCAACTTAGCACATTCATAAAACAGAATTGACAATTGATAAAAATACCAAATCAACACCAAAATGTCAAGCAATGTGTCTAGTTTCATCATGAAAAATTTCACACTCATTGGATCAAAGACCAGCATTTCACAACATGATAACCAAGGCAAGGTCAAGTATGGACACATGTTCAAACTCCTTAGGCAAAATATTTTCCAGGCCAAGCACAACTTGCATTTTGATAATCATAAAAAACTAGATAGAATGAGGAACATAATGCAAAAAATTGGAGATCATTTGGATTAATTTTCAATTTTAAATGAATTTTGGAAGTTCATGAAAAAATAAAAAATGAAATGGAGCAAAGGCATGAACATATGAAGGAAATGGTGAAAATGCAAGGCAATATGAGAAAATGCCATCAGTCGGATTCGATCCGTGGCCAGATTTGAATCACCTAGCGCGCCAAATGCCAAAACGATGACGTTTAAACATGAAACCCTAGCGCGCGCTGCATGGATTCAAAAAATCCGCAGGAAATCTTATGCGTTTTGTAACAAAATTCGCAGGAAAATCTCCAGCAAAACTGGAAAATGAAGAACACGATGAAGATCATGAAGATCTTCATCCCGAAATTTCCAGATCCAACAAAATGTTCCAGAAACCAGTAAAACTTATGTCAATCCACTCGCCATGCATCATACAACAAGAATTCACAAATCATTCATGAAAAAACACACAAACACGCATGGATCGAAGGAATTACAAATCTACATCAAAACTTTAATCACATGGATCTTTACAAATATAGCACCAAATCACTCCATTTTTGTTCCAGAATTTCCACCAATCAATGAACTACACAACTAGCATAATGATTTGCAAAATTAAAGAGGTCGAAAATGTAACCTCTTGATGAACAACAGCTGGAATCACGTGTTACAAGGCTTGGCAATGCTTCAAATCTCTTCTATGATGCTTGTATGGATGATTAATGGAAGGAATGAGCTTCAATTGCGCATGAATCCAACAGAATTTCAAATCACCATGAATGCTTCACTCCATGAACATGAACAATACAGCCACGATTTCTTCTGAATTTTGGTCCAAATGTGTTCAACAATACCTCATGGTGATGAATTAAGCAAGAGAAAGTGTTTAGGTTTGAAGAATTTTTGGAAAAAAGTGAGCGAAAAATTTGGAGAATTTGTGATTCTAGATCTACAATTGATGATTCTGATCAAAACAGTTATGATTAAGCATATATACCCTATGCTAATCATGTTTAAGAGAGGTTTAGGGCAAATGCAAATGAGATTAAGAAGCTTTGTGGTGTAAGTGCAAAAATGATATTTTCTCTCCATGCACCCTCATGCACGTGAACAGTGCATGTTCAAGGTCAAAAATGCCTAAAAATGAGCTCATGCACATGTTGGAATTGGTTTGGTATGCATATGTTCAACCAAAATGAGGTTATGCAATTTCTTCCCAAAATCTTCATGAATAAGCCAATGCCATGCAAATGAGAATTCATGTCAAATGATGGTATGCTTGGAAAATACATGTTATAAGGATCAATGTGCAAAAAGAACCACCCAAATTGGAGTTTTGGTTTGAAAGTTATGCTCATTTGAAGTTTAAACCACACTTTGCCATGATTGGACCATATCTCCTCAACCACACATGAGAAATTCATGATCTTGGACTTTTTGGAAATGGGAGAGAAAGATCTTCAACTTTAATGTTGGACAAAATTTCATTTAAAGCTTTATTGATGATGTAATCTTGAGTTGGAGTTGGTCCAAAACCTTTCCATTTTTGGAAAGTTTCAAATTACAGGTCACTTGCTATTTTTGGAAAGTCTTGATCTGACTTCAAATCCTTCAATATTAATGTTTGAGATGTCAAATGAGACTTGTTTGAACATGAATGAGGCATCACTGACCATTTCCCACCTCCAAATCCATAGTTGAATTGACAGTTGACTTTTGTTGACTTTTGTGGGTCTCAGATGATTTGCACATGGACTGATGAATTCTGAGCCTTCAACACTAGGCCAAATCACTTCAAAATGATCCTTGAATCATGTGAACTCATTGCACCAACCCTAGGGCTTTGATCTCATGGACAATGCTCTTGCTTGCTTGCACAATTGAATCTCCTGACCAGTCTGACTGATGACATGTAAGGGACCATGCAATGACAATGCAATGCTAATGACCTAAAATGAAAATGTGTATGCAAAATGGGAGGTGCAAATTTGAGGTGCTACAGCTGCCCCTATTCAATCAACTGGGAACTTGAACGGATGAGAGCAACGGCTGTCAGATCTTCAAGGTAAACAGGGATTGAATATCAACGAACCGTAGGAATTTGCAACAGTAACCAGACAAGACGTTTACCGACGACTCTACTGGGGATTTTGATTTTATCAAAGGAAGCTACAGCCAGACGTCAGCGGACGAATGGGAAAAACTCAACGTTTATCGACACCAACGGAGAGGTGACCAGACATTAACGAATGACTGGGAAGACTCGACCAGACGTCAACGGACGAAAGGGAGAAGCTCGACGTTTATCGACACCAACAGAGAGGTGACCAGACATTAACGAATGACTGGGAAGGACTCGACCAGACGTCAACGGACGAAAGGGAGAAGCTCGACGTTTATCGACACCAACAGAGAGGTGACCAGACATCAACGGATGAACTGGGAGAAACTCAACGTTTACCGACACCAACGGAGAGGTGAACAGACATCAACAGATGACCTGTGGGGAAAGATACAACTATACGTCAACGGACGAATAGGAAAAAACTCAGCGTTTATCGACACCAACGGAGAGGTGACCATACATCAATGATGCATGGGAAAGGATAGATGTTACGCACATCGAAAGATGATGTTTACCGACATCAATAAAGGGACGAACAGACATTTACCGATGACTGGAATGGGACTCGATGTTTACCGACACCGAAACAATGGTGTTTACCGACACCAAAAAAGGACCCACACGGGTGCAAACATGACACTTACCGGTATCACAAGAATGACATCTTCAATATGTCAAGGCAAGGCTAAACACTTGCTGGGGATCTCACTGGGGAGAATCAAGCTTTCCTTTCACCAGCGGGTGAGGTAATAAACCTCTCTGGGGATACCAATCCTGAATGCTGTCAGGAGCAACTGTAGCGACTGGCGTACAAATGTCGAACAATGATCCGCCTCTGCCGGGGATACGGTCCGATTAGGTTTAACACATGAATGCATATGTTTGAATTTTCTATGGCGTAATGCTTCATATCGAATGGAAATGCTACGCGATTTGAGGATGCGATGATCACTACATGCAAAATGCAAATGATAGAAATTCCTGCTGGGGAGCAAACAGATTGCTCTGCTGAGCACACAAACTGAATAGATTCTCCAACTCTGTGGGGATACTCTGTCTGAGGAATGCTCTGCGGGGAGTAATACCAACTTCTCACTCATGCTGGAGAATAACACTGCTGCTTGGGAAAGAAAAGATCCCACCGGGAACAAACTTCACTGGACCCAATCCACTCGGGGACTCTGCTAGGGAAACAACCAATGGCGATTTACTGGGGACGACCCATCCAATCCACAGGTAGGATAAACTCTGCTGGAGATCATTTTCAACGACCATGATCCACTCGGGGAACCTGCTGAGGAAAACCATCAACACAACCCTCTGCTAGGGAAACTTGCTAGGGGAGAAACCTCCATGTAACACCCCGATAAAATATGATAATTATTTAAATTAAGTTAATAGTATATTTATTAATTTAATTAAAATAATTAGATTATTATTGGAATATTATTTGGAATTATTATTATTGGAATAATAAGTTGGAAAATATATAAAGGTCCCATTTGGTAAAAAGGGTTTTCACGTGAAAACAGAGAAGCGGCTGAAAAGAGAAGAAACTGAGAAAGGGAGAAGAGGAGGCTAGGGCTCAAGAGGAGGATTCACGATTGTTGGAGGTCGAAGAATCAATTGCCAGATTAACTCAGGTAAGGGGGTTTATCGTCGTTTAATGGGTATTATGGGTTAACATGTAATGGGTAGTAATAAGCCGTTGGTTTGACCCTAATTGGGATGTTGAATGCTGAAAAATTGAGAGGAATAAGTTATGTTAAAGCTGTAATTGAATCTGTATTTGGATGAGTTGTGATTTTCCGAACGTGTAGCTTTTTACGGAATTGGAATCGGAGGTCCGGAAGTCCTCCAACGGCAGAAAATGCGGAGAATTCTGCATTCTGCTTCGTGTTAGCGCAGGAACAACTTTCTGTCTTGCGTTAACCGGTTAACCCAGGGTGTTAACCGGTTAACACTGTTATAAATTGTGAAATATTGCTGTCTGCCTTGCGTTAACCGGTTAACCCAGGGTGTTAACCGGTTAACACTGTTGTGAATTGCCAGGAAGCGTGTTATGTGTTGCGTTAACCGGTTAACCTAGGGCGTTAACCGGTTAACACTGTGTGAAAAGTGAAAAATTTATATTTAAATATGGTGTGCATATTTGAGGGTTGGCCTATATTGGCGTATGATGTAATAGGGATCATTTCCCGTTGTTTTGAGCAGTAGGGGTATTAGTAGAGTGTGCTAATACTGTGTTTGATTATGTGGCATGACATGATATGATTATGTGATAAATCTGTTGATGATGTATGAGTGTATGCATAATGCTGCGAATGTCTCTATTATGTATGCAATTGTGAATGGACTGTTTATGGCTTAGAGTGTGAGCACATGTCCATTGTGGATGATTGTTGATGTTTGCATGACTAAGTGAATTAGCTTGCATATTGTGGCCTTTATGGTGGTAGCTAATTCCCATGGTGAGGAATTAGTGAGTGAATTATTGTGGATTGTTGTTGATGTTTGCATGCTAGATGATTAGCGTGCATAACATAGCCCTTGGGGTGGTAGCTAATTCCCATGGTGAGGAATTAGTGAGTGAGTCACTAGGTCTCAAATGAGTGGGACTAGTGAGCTTGGTAGCCGTATCTGGATTTGATCGGTGAGGTTGAACTATATGTTCACGAATAGTCGGTACCGCATGCATGGAGTCTCATTGCATAATGTATGTATTGTGTATAATATGAATGGATGTGTTCCAATATTATACGTGTGTTTTGATGTTTATGTTGAGTATGATTGTGATGATGAGTTGATATTACCGTTGCGGAAGGTGTGATCTGATTAGGGTGAATGAATGTGTTAATTTACTTAGCATTACATGATATTTTATAATGCTTATTATATCGATTGAGGAACTCACCCTTACAACTATGTTTCAGGTAACGAGCAGTGATTGAGTAGAAGCTAGTGATTGGAGTCTAGCGTAGTTCATTAGTGAGTCATGCTCTGGTAGATGTAACATCGAGACGGGATGTTGTATTTGTTTTCATTTGGTTGTTGAACAACTTTACATGTAATGTGTTACATGGCTTGTATGATTGATTTGATCTTTATCCGCTGCGTATTGTGCAATGTTTTATTTTGATAAATAAATGAGCATGACGAATTATTTTGGTGAATGGTGTGAAGTGTCAAGTGTGACACCCTTAAATTGCATATCTACTCTGATTTATATTTTGTGTTTAATTAATTATTGGGGTATTTTAGAAGGGTGTTACACTCCACACCCTGATGGGGAAAGGCATAACTCTGTTGGGGAAATAATATACCAGACCAAGCCGGGGATATCCATCCATAACCCTGCCGGGGAAAAGCGTTCACGACCACGCTGGGGATAGCAGCACTCCAAACCATACTGCTGGGGATAGAACTACTCCACTGACACCTCCGCTGGGGATACAACATCCTTCCAACTCGGTGGGGATTAACAATCTTCAGACTCAGTGGGGAACTGCCATCTTTCAGACTAGCTGGGGATAAAAGTCCTTAGACCTGCTGGGGAATAAAACTCCACAGACGTCTCGGCAGGGGGATAAAAATAGTTCTGATAGCCTTCAGACTTGCTTGGGGAAACAGCCACTTCCAAGCCCGCTGGGGAATCATCCTCAATCCGGCTGAGGAATTCCTGATCTTGAATATGCTGGGAAGACAAGTCCTGAACCTGTTTCAACTGCTGGGGAAATCCCCTCTCACACTACTGGACAGTGTTGACACATCCCTGAACAAACCGTGGCTTATCTGCTTCAGCCAGGAATCAAAGTCGATAACCTGCAACCACCAGACAAACATGCCCCAGGGGATTGCATGGACAAGATACGCTCAAGTGTCCTCAACATTCAAAATGATTTTCAAATGTTTTATCTTTCTGCACGTTATTGTCTAGCCTTCATGTTTTTATATGCAATGTTTATCAAAAATTCGGACGTTTTTGCAAACAAAACAGTAAAAATAAAAACAAGAGAGCAATTTATCTGAATAACGACTTTTATTGATTGAAAATGGGCCTGAAAAGGCGAATACATCGGGAAGCAATTCCTAGAAAGAGGTAATTGCGCACAAAAGGAAAAATCTATCCTAATGGCAATGTGAATACGGCATCCACTATTTCCCAATTCTGTTATAACTCACAGATCCTCAGTTTTCCTCCCAACTTCCTTGCTTTCTGAGAAGAATGATTGGACCGATCACATCTTTCGAGATGGTAGACGATGAAGCACGATGAAGTACAGATAACTCAGACTGTAGTCTTCGCTTTAATCCCTCTTTTGCCTGGATCACCCTTTCGGGTTTTCAATCCACCGGGATACCCATTTTTGCCTAAGCCGCCCTTGCGGGTTTTCGACTTACCGGGTGTACAAATTCTTTTCATTTTTTATCCCTAACTTTTGCCCGAACCTTTTCTCTTTTTTTTTGGTTCGCCGGGATGCCCCTTTTTTGCCTGGACTCTTTTATTCTTTTTGTCCAGCGGATCAATTTATGCGAAGCATTTTTTGACTACATCTGAGTTAACAGAGGACGGAAAATCTTCACCATCCATAGTCATAAGCATCAAGGCTCCACCAGAGAAAACCTTCTTAACAACATATGGACCTTCGTAATTAGGAGTCCACTTGCCCCTGTTATCTGTACCGGGAGGAAGGATCCTCTTCAAAACTAAATCACTGATCTGATAGCTTCGAGGATGCACTTTCTGATCAAAGGCTCTCTTCATCCTTCTCTGATACAACTGCCCATGGCATACAGCTGCTAACAGTCTCTCTTCGATAAGGCTTAACTCATTAAACCTTGTTCGAATCCACTCAGCTTCGTCTAGCTTGACATCAAGAAAAACTCTCAGAGAAGGAATCTCCACTTCAACAGGTAGGACAACTTCCATACCATACACAAGGGAGTAAGGGGTTGCCCCGGTCGACGTAAGTACTGAGGTACGGTACCCATGCAAAGCGAAAGGCAGCATCTCATGCCAATCCTTGTACGTCACGACCATCTTCTGCACAATCTTCTTAATATTCTTGTTTGCCGCCTCTACAACACCATTCATCTTCGGTCTGTAAGGAGAAGAATTGTGATGTTCAATCTTGAAATCTCTGCAAAGCTCTTTCATCATTTTGTTATTGAGATTCAAACCATTATCAGTGATGATTCTCTCAGGAACCCCATAACGACAAATGATTTCTTTCTTAATGAACCGGGCAACCACTTGTTTGGTAACATTAGCGTAGGAAGCTACTTCCACCCATTTGGTGAAGTAATCAATTGCAACCAGGATGAAGCGATGCCCATTAGAAGCAGTAGGCTCAATCTTCCCAATCATATCAATCCCCCACATGGCGAACGGCCAAGGCGAATTCATGACATTCAGAGGGCTTGGTGGTACATGCACCTTATCAGCATAAATTTGACATTTATGGCACTTCCGAGCGTACTTGAAACAATCGGATTCCATAGTCATCCAATAATAACCGGCTCTCAACAATTTCTTAGACATTGCATGACCACCAGCATGGGTACCAAAAGATCCTTCATGCACTTCTTGCACCAACATGTCTGCTTCGTGTCTATCCACGCATCTGAGCAGAACCATGTCAAAGTTCCTCTTGTATAACACATCATCTTGATTCAAATAAAAGCTTCCAGCTAGCCTTCTCAAGGTTTTCTTGTCATTCTTTGACGCACCTTCAGGATACTCCTGACTCTTGAGGAAGTTCTTGATATCATAGTACCACGGCTTCTTATCAACAACAAACTCGGCTGCAAACACATACGCAGGCCTCTCGAGTCGATTCACAGCAACGTGCGGCACATGATTCCACCAATGAACTTTGATTATAGAAGACAAAGTAGCCAAGGCATCAACCATCTGATTCTCATCCCGGGGAACGTGATACAACTTCACCTTCTTGAAGAACGTCAGTATTCTTCTGGTGTAATCTCTGTAAGGAATCAAATGTGGCTGATTGGTATTCCAATCTCCATTGACCTGGTTAATCACTAGAGCGGAATCTCCATAAATGTCAAGCGTTTTGATCCTCAGATCGATGGCTTCTTCTATCCCCATGATACAAGCCTCATACTCAGCCTCGTTGTTGGTGACGTCAAAAGTCAGCCTGGCAGAAAAAGGTATATGAGCACCTTTAGGATTGATAAGCACTGCCCCAACACCGTTACCGCTCATATTCACAGCCCCATCAAACATCAATGTCCACTTGTCATCAGGATCCGGTCCTTCCTCGACAAGAGGCTCTTCACAATCTTTCATCTTAAGATATATGATGTCTTCATCAGGGAATTCAAACATCATCGGCTGATAATCATCAATCGGTTGCTCGGCAAGGTAGTCTGACAGGATACTACGTTTGAAGGCCTTCTGCGACGTGTACTGAATATCATACTCAGTTAGAATCATCTGCCAACGGGCAACACGTCCGGTGAGAGCCGGCTTCTCAAAGATGTATTTTACTGGATCCATCTTAGAAATCAACAAAGTGGTATGGTTCAACATATACTGCCTCAGTCGGCGAGCAGCCCAGGCCAAAGCACAACAAGTTTTCTCAAGCTGTGAATATTTGATTTCACAGTCGGTAAACTTTTTGCTAAGGTAGTATATGGCATGCTCTTTTCGACCAGACTCGTCATGCTGTCCCAATACACACCCCATCGAGTTCTCAGTCACTGACAGGTACATTATCAGGGGCCTCCCAGGAACTGGAGGTATAAGGATTGGAGGTTTCTGTAGATACTCTTTTATCTTTTCAAATGCCGCTTGGCAATCATTATTCCACCTGATTGCTTGATTCTTTCTTAGCAATTTGGATATTGGTTCACACGTGGCAGTTAGGTGAGATACAAACCTTGCAATGCAGCTCAATCTCCCTAAAAACCCACGAACCTGCTTTTCAGTTTTCGGTTCAGGCATCTCTTGAATAGCTTTGACTTTTGCTGGATCAACCTCAATCCCTTTCTCACTGACAATGAAGCCTAACAGCTTACCGGATCTCACTCCAAACGTACACTTGTTTGGATTCAGCCTCAGTTTGAACTTTCTCAGTCTGTCAAACAACTTCTGCAAGTTTACCAAGTGCTCCTCTTCTGTCTACGACTTCGCAATCATATCATCCACGTACACTTCAATCTCTTTGTGCATCATGTCATGAAAGAGAGTCGTCATAGCCCTCTGATAGGTAGCACCGGCATTCTTCAGCCCAAATGGCATCACCTTATAGCAGAACGTGCCCTAAGGTGTAATGAATGTCGTCTTTTCCATGTCTTCTGGCGCCATCTTAATCTGATTATACCCAGAAAAACCGTCCATGAAAGAGAAAACCGAGGATTGAGCAGTATTATCCACCAATACATCAATGTGAGGTAATGGGAAATCATCTTTCGGACTCGCTCTGTTTATATCCCGGTAATCGACACACATTCTGACTTTGCCATCCTTCTTCGGCACGGGGACGATGTTGGCCACCCACGGGGGATAAGTGGTCACTGACAGAAAACCCGCATCCAACTGCTTCTGAACCTCTTCCTTGATCTTGACAGCCATATCAGGACTAGTTCTGCGAAGCTTCTGCTTGACTAAAGGACAATCTTCTCTGAGAGGTAGCCTATGCACCACAATATCGGTATCCAACCCAGGCATATCTTGATACGACCAGGCGAATATCTCCACATATTCTCTCAGCATCTCAATCAACCTTCTCTTGACATCCTCTTTCAAAGCAGCCCCGATCTTAATATCTTTTCTGGCGTCCTCAGTACCAAGATTAATAATCTCCAACTCCTCCTGATGAGGTTGGATGACCCTTTCCTCCTGCTTCAACAATCTGACCAATTCTTTGGGGAGTTCACAGTCTTCCTCACTCTCCTCTTTAGCTTGGTAGATGGGATTATTGAAATCATACTGAGCCATAACAGAACTGTTCATAGTGGAGTCCGTAAGATCACTTCTGCATGTTTAATGCTTTATTTTAGAAAAAAGAGTTCAAGAAAGTCACAAAAACAAAAACATTGCCATTTTTATTGTTTTGAAAAAAAATGAAAAACAAAAACAGAAAGACAGGGATCACAAAATTGTTTGCAAAACGTCCTTTATTAATGATATCATTGAAAAACATGATGATGCCCTACAATGAACCACTACGCCTTGGGCAGAACGTAGGGTTTTGTGCAAAATGAAAAACAAAAGAAAATTACTCTGTTTGAAGAGTAACTTGGACCACATCTTCTGCTGTCCAGTTGTTGATCGACTCCCCTGGTGCACACGGGCGAACCCAGTTGTCTAGATCACAATCACTGTCACCGTCTTCACTACTGGCTGCAAAGACATCACCGTGATTCATCAGCCCCGCGCTGGTAAAGGTACTCGGCCCTTTCTGCTCAATCTGCTCCGCTTGCAGGGGTTGATAACCAATACCGAACTTGTCTTCTTTCACGGGAAAATCCACCATCTTGCCCCAGCCTTCTGAATTGCCAAAGTTGACAACTTCCACTGCCTGCTTGTACGATGCAATTGAGGCACCCGACTTCTTCTGCTCAGCAAAAGCCACCCTCTCAAGAGCAACGGTCTCGAATGCCTGGCATAGAGTCTCATGGATCTCGCCATCCACCTCTACATACTTAAAAGAGGATAGGTGACTCACCAGAATGTCTTCTTCACCGCACACAGTCACAATCTGACCGTTCTAGACATATTTCAGCTTCTGGTGGAGAGTTGACGAAACTGCCCCAGCTGCGTGAATCCAAGGACGCCCTAATAAGCAACTATATGCTGGCTGGATATCCATCACATAGAAGACAATACTGAACACCTCCGGGCCAATCTTCACCGGCAACGTGACTTCACCAAAAACTGACCGTTTGGATCCATCAAATGCACGAACAATTAGATCGCTCGGAGTGAGTACAACCCCCTCAACATCAATCTTACCCAGAATCTTCTTAGGCAGCACATTCAAAGACGAGCCAGTGTCAACTAACACATGAGACAACACTGCACCCTTACACTCCATAGTGATATGCAGGGCCTTGTTATGGTTGCGACCTTCAGGCGTCAAGTCCAAATCTGTGAACCCCACACCATGCCTAGTACTCACATTAGCAATCACGCCCTCCAACTGGTTGACAGAGATCTCTTGAGGCACGTAAGCCAAATTCAGCATCTTCAACAGGGCATTACGGTGTGCCTCAGAGCACAGAAGCAACGAGAGTATGGAAATCTTGGACGGAGTTTGATTCAGCTGATCTACAATCTTGTAGTCACTCTTCTTTATAATCTTCATAAACTCCTCCACGTCCTTCTCAAACGACCCCTCAGGCGCTTCTTTCTGAGCAGGTTCTTCATCAACCACAGCCTGTTTACCTTTAGCCTTAGCGAGAGCCTCAGCATTGTTATCTCTCAACGGTTGCGGGGCAAACAGACGACCGCTTCTGGTGAAACCTCCAGGTCCCCCAACATTGTCCACAACTGGATAGGGGTGGCAAAATAGGCCCGGCCCGCGGGCCATGCCCGTTTTACCCGTCATTTTTGGCGGGCCGGGCCTGGATTTTGTACCCGCGTAGTTATGTATGTCCGCCCCGCCCCGCCCCACAAAAAAACGGGTCGGGCCTAGGGCGGTCGCGGGCAGCCCGCGGGCGAGTATAAATTAGGTTTACCAAAATTAGGTTTACATTATTGATCTCTCATTCTCTCATCTCTTCTTTCAAACTAAGGCACCGAGCTATTCTCTTTCTCTGGAAATTACATCAGCCTCACAAACGGAACGGTTTCGCTCTCCACCAATCTCACCTCTCTCTTCGTCGATATGGCCTCTCCCTTTGTCGGTCACACGGTTCAGGTAATTTTCAGCTTTCTCTTCGTCGACCACATAGATTAAATTTCTGAATTCTGTTTTGTTGCTTTCAATTTACTAGATGTTATAATCCAACAAGTATGCAAATACTTGTTGCTTTCAATTTACTTGGTTGTTGTTGTTGTTATAAACCTGAATGGCATGAAGTTTGATGTGAAATCAGAATGTTATACTTTTTATTCATGTATAACAGTTCAAGATATAAAATGTTTACAGGTTGATGACATGATTATTACTGTTTGATAGACAGGTTCTTTAAAAAACTCAGTGTTTTTGAGGATTTGCACTCAGGCTACAAGCAAATATCTAAGGACCTGTTTTGCTTGATAAAATGGTGGTTGATGAGTATTTTTCTCTTTTAAATATTAAAATACAACATACTGTTTTCTGTTTTCAAAGACTTAAATTGGAAACAACGAAACAGATGCTTTCAATGTTTCCTGTACAAATGTATGAAAACAGAAATCAAGGTATAAAGGTATTTGTTATTACAATTGAATACAAGAAATGAACACACTGGTTTTGAAACCAAATAGGCAGTTAGTTTTACTTTCCAGGATTTTTGTCAGCACACTCTCACTTCTGTTGCCCCTTTCTTTTGGCTTTGATTTTTTTCCCTTTCCAATAATAACAATTAACAATATTATTCATCTAGTAAATGTTTTTTGTTGGATTATAACAAGTTTTCTTCTTTAGAGTAAATATTATTCATCTAGATGTTATACCTGCCTCCTGTCGCATCCTGCGAAAAATCAACCGGCGAGCCTAAAAATAAAGCACACAGAGCCGCCACTAAACGTTATTTATCCCAAGATAGGGAAAGGAAACGCTCAGAGAAACCTGGAAAGACATGGTCTCGCGACCAGAGAGAAAAGGTTCGGGAGTCGGTTACGCGAGGGGAAGGTATTAGCACCCCTCACGTCCTAGGTACTCCTAGGGATCCACGTCCTAGAATAAAGAAAAGGTTGCTAAACATCACACACACACACGGGGAACGCAGGTGGGGTTAGGAGGAACGAGCTCGATAAGGTATCGCACCTTATGCCTACATATCTTGTCTGGAACAAGAATCAGAGCCACTGTAGTTCGGCTTACGCACGCCAAACAACACAAAACAATCAAACAAGATGGCAAACATGGAGCCCGACAGCCACTTACTGGACTTACGTCGGCATCCGAACCAAAACATGTACAAAACGGCAAACGTGGAGCCCGACTGCCAATTACTGGACTTACGTCGGCATCCGAACCCAAACATGCAATCAGATAACAAGTTAACGCACACAAAAAGAAAAAGGTTGCCCGGAGTGGTCTCGCACGACCACCTGCCTACATACCTCGTCTGGCACGAGGATCAGGGCGATGTAGTTCCCCTGAAAGGGACTAAATTGTTAACCAGAAACAGAGGGGAAAACACGACACTAGGGAGCTGAGACTCGAGCCTAATGTTGTCATGCATCGTTAACCCTAAGTTCAGTTTTCTATCCTACTTGCATAAACAAGCCTATCCTAACCAGGAAAGAAGCTAGCACACAAGCATACAATCATATCAAATGAGAACAGGCATCTCAAACAAACATGTCAATCAAATAATCACAAAACACCCACTATAACCAAACAAGAGGCTCAATCAATGGGGTTTGACCGCCGAAGCGAGTCGTCTGTACGGGCTGTGTTTGCTCTTAACCTTGCCATTACGAGGCTAAGGTGAAGCAGATGAAAGGATGAAGTGAGGATCAGACCTCACAGCTCTTATCCCTAACCAGGGAGAGCTGACAAATGAGCATGGGTCCAGAATAGGGGAACCCTTCTATACTCGATGACTCTGACAGAATGTGCACTGCACAAGATCTTGGGCTTTTGATCTCAATGCTACAACCATGTAATGGGAGCAAGGAGAAGACTCACTGAATAGTGGGGGACAGGTTGCTTGTCCCTACCTTCCACCAATTGCCTTACTTGAAGGGCTTTTCCTGCTTGGCTTAAAAATAAACATACACAAGCATTGCCTCTTAAGGAGGACTTCAGTCAATTTGCCCGGCCCGGTAACAGCCGGGTCTCCAGACTACATGAAGTAAGAAGGTTATACCTCTATGCAAGTTGCTTATGCAAAGCAAAGCAAAGCAATAGTTCACAAGGAACTGAGCAACTAAAGTACCTGGAAACAATCAAACTCAGTCAGTACTCAATTAGACAAACTATACAGCAAACAATCAAACAGTTTAAACAATATAACACAAAGCAAGCTCAAGGCTTAAGCCCAAGCTCCAACACCTACAAAACAATGTTATGTTAGTGTACAAACATCCACAACATCAATTAAAATCAACTTGTATCATTCTCCATGTACATTATGCTTTTGATCCTGAAAAATCAAGCAAACATTAGCAACTAGACCACTAGGCCAAGCCTAGGGTCCAAAGGCAATAAAAACTCCTAAACAGCAAGGTATCCACCATCCAACATCAAATTATCATCAAACACAAGCAAACATCATTGGTCTCATGTTTATATCATCCATCATATTCAATTCATGCACAAAACAATCCATATGAGGTCAAATGAACCACCAAGCATACAAACAGAAGTATTGCATTCAAATCCCTATCAAAATAAATCCAAAAATTCTCAAATTAAATACACCTAAACAGGGGTCAATCAAGGTCTACCATGTCAAATTTGAGCTTAATTGGGTAAATGAAACCATGTCAATGAAAATCATCAAAAACAGACACAATTTCATGCTTCAATTCACACCATCAATGCATACATCCAATTCAAAAATTCATATCTCATTGAAAACAAAAAAGAAATGGATGAGACCAAAACAGGGAGGTCACACAATGTGTCTAGTTCATGCATATCAAATTTCATGGCCATACAATACAATATGAGGATTTCCCAATCAATCTACCAACATGTATCACATGAGCTTGCAATTTCAACAACCAGAAATGAAAAATCATGATCAATTAGAAAAGGCAGTGAAAAATTCTACAAAAATTCATCAAGCATCCTAACATGTCAACAAGTCATCATGCAAAATTTCAGCCAATTCCAACAGGTATAGGTCACTCAAAAAAATCCTGCAAGTTGACATCAAGAGGTGTGACACAAATTGTCACACCTAAGTTCCAGAATTTGCTGCTCTCTAACCAGGTATCAAAAATTCATGAAATTTACATGTAAATCACCATTGGCCTGTCTACAATCACCACAAAAATTTTCAAGAATTTATTTAACGGCATGTGCATTTCGTGATCAAATTGGTGAAATGTATCAAAAATGGACACATGTGAAACAAGTCTAAGTCAAACAAGATATTTGCCATGCACAACTTTGACCAATAGGTCAAAAAAATCCTACACTCATCAACAAAGTCATAGAAAAAATCCTCACATTTTTATGAATTTTCTACAATTTTTTATGATTTTTTCAATGTGTTAATGATTTTTTGTGAATTAAGCAAATTAATTAAAACTGCACAGTGGCAGTATTGTAAATAAAACAGGCGCGGGAGGGAAACCTCCAGTTTGAAAATTTGAACAGATTTTCAGATCAAAACACCTTCCAGCTTCGTCTTCCTCACGAAATTCTCCAGAAAATCGAAAAATCGAAGAACATCAAACGTCAAAAGAAATGGACATGCATATAGTCATTGAACTCGTCTTCTCAAGCACATTCCAAATATCCATTCAATTCATCCTAAAAGTTCCTAAAACTCAAGAATCGAACGAGTTAGGGTTTGGATATGAAACTTTAATTCCAGATTTCTCCTCCTATGGTTAATCATTTTCTAAACCACAAGCAGCTTTAGAACCTACGTCTCATGCTCTTTCTAACGCATATAAGCATTAAGAGAATCGTGACGGTCGAAAATTCACATACCTGGAATGGCAGCCACGAAATCAGTGCTCTTTGAGCTTTTCTTCCTCAAACAGATGCAGGAAAGAGATCGAGAAGGTGATTGATGCGCTCAACTCCACTTGCCTTGGCTTCTATCGCTCAAAATCCGATTTCACCATTGATGGAGCTTCTTGGAACAGCCATGATTCGAAGCTTGATTGATGATGAGAGGCAAAAACAGTCCTAGCACATGATGATACAAGTTCAAAGCAAAAAGAATTTCGAGATTTGGTTCAAGATTGAGGAAGATTGAAGGATTTGAGGGTTTGGTGTTCTTGATGAAAATTGAGAGAATGTGAGAGGTTTTGAGATCCAACTTTGGTAATTGTGAGGTTCTGTTATGATTATGGAGTGATTATGAATATATATGGTAGCTTAATTGTAGCTTAATCATGTTAATTAGCATTTTGGCCATGTTAAGTGAAATTGGTTATTAACAAGTGAGGGCAAAATGGTCAATTCACTTAGACAGCTCATTGACACCTGTTGACAGCACACACAACTTCTAAATATCATATATGAACTGTGGAAACTTGTCCCATGCCCATTGGTTGCTTAAAACTCAAAATCACTATGTGTATGCAAAATGACCAATTTTCATCATTTCACTTTTCAAGCCAAAATCCAATTCTCATGCCTTAGCCATGAAATGAATATTCAAACACACTCTAAATGCCATTCCTGAGGTGTTGGAAAAAGTCCCATTCAAAAATTCCAATTATTTTGACATTTGGACGATTTTGCCCCTGGTCCAATTCAGCTGTCCAGTTGAAAAGTGACTTTTTGCCTTGGCCACTTTTGGGAAAATCCAATGATGCACCCTCAAAGTACATGTCAAATGGAGTTTGTGCATATAAAGAACTTGCAATTTGGACAAACCATGTGGAAGTTATGGCCTCCTGATTACGGTCTTTTCTGAAATTCAATGAGCCATATCTTGCAAACCACACATTGGATTTTCAAGTTCTTGGACTTTTTGGAAAGGTGAGAATAAGATCTACATCTGTCATGTTGAACAATTTTTCATTTGAAGCTTCCTTGGACTTCTGTTTTTGAGGTCAAAAACTTTCCATTTTGGGAAACTTCAATTACAAGTCACTTGCTATTTTTGGCAGTTTTTGTCCTGACTTGATTTTCTTCATTTTTAAGCTTTGAGATGTCATTTAACACTTGTTCCAACATGAATGAAGTGTCTTCAACTTATTTCCACCTCCAAATCCATCAGATCATGTACAGTTGACCATAGTTGACTTTTCATCTGATAGATGAATTTGGCAATGCATAGATCAATTTGAACCCTAACTTCCAACTGAAATGGCTCAAGGGTGAAACCCTAGCCTCAATAAGCACAATATAATCACCAAATGAACCTCATCTCCATCTCAAACCCCATCTCCTGATCCAGCCCTGGTTGGCCCAATACAACTGATTAGGGTTGACCAGTGGTCAAAACCCTAATCTCAAGGAATCTTCTTCAATCTTCTGATGACATCCAACCATGATGATGATGATGCATCATTGCAATCAAGATGAAGACCAACACCCTTGAGAATCATGAAACCCTAATTCACAGCCCAATCCTCAGATGGCCATGATCAATCAGTAAACCCTAGGCTTGCACTTTGACTTCCTCATCTTCTGATCAAGACTTGGGAGGATAGCCTGCGCTATGTAACCACATGATATGCAATATGAAATGCCTAATGTCCTAAAATGATATGCAAATATGTTAATGCTAGTCCCAAGAGAGGAGGGCAAATTTTGAGGTGTTACAGCTGCCCCTATTCAATCCACTGTGAACCTGTCGATACGAAATAGCCTCGGCTTTCGGATGATCAGGATGAAGAGTGATTGAATACCAAGAACAGACGAACAATTTGCACTCTGATGGGAAAATAATCAACAACGCCTGTCAGCATCGGCGAAGAAACAAACTCTGAAACGTCGACCTAGATACCAAAATAAATGGTAACTCAGGGATAACCATGGCCTGAACACCACACATCCACTCGGGATTATTATTCTCTTCTCTTTAAGCTTTTCTTGAACCCCGAAAATTTTCTCGGCGCAAACGATCCTCAGATCTCTGCATTTGAACCCCGGAAAATGCCTCAGCACTCCTTTTTGCCAACATAATGAACCCCGATCTCCAATCTGAACCCCAGTCGCCTGACGATAACTCTCGATCGCCAGAATGAACCCCGTTCTCCAGAAAATGTATCCACATTTCCTTTTCTCCATTTGAACCCCGTCTCCAGAAAATGTATCCACATTTCCTTTTCTCCATTTGAACCCCGTCTCCAGAAAATGTATCCACATTTCCTTTTCTCCATTTGAACCCCAGAAAATGCCTCAGCACCTCCTTTTCTCCAATCTCTCGTGATAATTCCGCTGGCAACGACGGAACTAACACCCAACCACTCTGAGGGCGACATATCAGAGGGTACACCTTCACAAAAGGAAGGTAACATGTGCATCTCTTCTTTCGAAGACACCCGTAACGACCTCCACTGGCATCCGCCAAAGTCTAAGGTGACACATGAACAGAAGATAATCCCAAGGACCTCATCCCGGATATAATCTTCAACTCCATCTCCATTTGAACCCCAGAAAATACCTCAGCATTTCTTTTCTCCGATTGAACCCCGCTCTCCAGAAAATGTCGCAACATCTCCTTTTCTCCATTTGAACCCCAGACACTGACTGATGACTGGGAGAAAACTCGACGTTTACTGGACATCGAACAATGATGTTGACAGGACATCGAACAATGATGTTGACAGACATCGAACAATGATGTTGACAGGACATCAAACAATGATGTTGACAGGACATCAAACAAGGATGTTGACAGGACATCAAACAAGGATGTTGACAGGACATCAGACAATGATGTTGACAGGACATCAAACAATGATCGACCAGACATTAAACAATGACTGGGAAATAACTCGACGTTGACTGAACATCGAATGATGATGTTTACTGACACCAAAGAAAACTCGACCAGACACTTACTGATGACTGGGAAATACTGTTGCTCCAAAATCCCGATGCTGAACTCCTCGGAGTATCGTCTTCACTATCCGGCAACACCAAAACCCAAGCGGTAACCACGGCTTGAATCGCGCTGATCGCGTAACCTTTCCATCTCTGCCCGACGGAAAAACTCCCTCCAGTATCGCACTACTGGGGAACATTGTTGATCTGACGTCGTAATGCTGAACCCATCAGAGCAACATCTTCTCTTTCTGGCACAACCACCTCTCAAACGGTAACCACGGCTTGAGACTAGCTCTATGCTTGCAACAATGATGCATGATCGATTTTTTTTTTTTTTTTTGTAATGCTCCATAATTATGGAAATGCTACGCGATTATTCATTTTTCTATGCAATATGCCATGTTATTTTTTCCATGATGAATGCATAAAAAACAAAAACATCCCCCTCAAGGGACTCTTCTGGGGAACACGAGAATCTTTGCTGAGGAACTCGTCATCACTCGGATTTCCGCCCTGCTGGGGAATAACACTGCTGCTGGGAATAAGGCAACCCTTGCTGGGGAAGAACCTCTTTTGCACCCAATCCACTCGAGAAACTGCTGGGGATAAGCACCACCAACACTCTGTGGGGATACACCAACCTTTGACTTGTTGGGGATACCAATCCTGACTCCGCTTCGGGAAAACCCTCACAGATACCCGCTGACTTCACTGGGGAAATACCCACAGATACTCCGCTGGGGAATAGCAACCTCCAGACTCAACTGGGGGAGCATCAATCTATCGCTTGCTGGGGATAACCATCCTGACCCTGCTAGGGAAATGCATACTACTCCGCTGAGGACAACCCATGCAATCCATAGGCAGAATCAGCTCAGCCGGGGATGCAAAATCTGTCCGCTACGGGAACTTGTTCAATCCTCTGGTAAGATGAACACTATTGGAGATATATTTCTTTGAAAAGAACCCGCTCCACTCGGGGATAACAACCTTCTGGCCTGGCTGCTGAGGAAACACCACTTTAAACCTGCCGGATAACCATCCTGACTCGGCTGGAGAGGTCACAGACCTTGGATCTGCTGGGGAGCTAGTCTTCTAACTCTGCTTGGGGACCTAGCTGGGAAAATGAGAAAAGTTGGCACAGAACACCCGTCGACTCGTCGAACCATGATATCCACCTCCAATACTCATATCAGCTTTCCACCTTTGAGAATTCCCAGACTCATCTGGACCTTTTCTGCTCCATCATCTTGTATTCCAAATCGCTCCGCGCTCGACGAGAGACGTACTCCTGGGTTTTATACAGAAATTCCAATCTTCTGACTTTGAAGAGTCTTCTTGATTAATTCCAAAGGTCGTCGGACGTCTCAACGTCGTCTCTCCGTTCCTCCTTCATACACTCGCCCCTGATCGGACTCTGCGGGGAATTACACACTTTCAAGTCTTTCGACTTTGAAGAGTCTTCTTGATTACCATCAAGGATCGTCGTACGCCGCAACGTCTTCGTTATTCTTCATTCGTTTATCCCTGAGCAAACTCTCTGGGGATCTATTACAAAGCTTCCACATCACAACCTGCAAGTGAGTGAAGAATATCTAACAGTACCTGCAAAACAGATCGTCAAATAAAACCGTGCCCCAGGCGTGTCAAGATTTCAACACTTGGGTCACTCAACCTTCCAAATAAGATTTCCAGCATTCAATCTTATAAACATGCATTGGAAGGAACCTGTATGTCTTAAAATGCAAAGATTCTTTATCAAAATAATCGGATGTTTTTGCAATCAAAGCGGTAATGAAAAACAAAAACAAAATTATTTGACTGAATATGCATTTTATTGATTGGAAAAGTGTGGCTCAAATTGAGCAATACAAAAGGAAGCAATTCCTGAAAAGAGGTAATTGCGCACAAAAGGAAAAATCTATCCTAATGGCAATGTGAAACCCGTGATCTCATCGAGTTCCAACTCAGTTACACCCCATATGTCCTCAGACTCTCCATGCTTTCTGCCTTCTGAACAAGACAATTCCAACTGATCCCTACTGGGTATTATCCAAGATGCTTTAACCAAAGCGAAAACGATCATGCTGGACGCAGTTGTTCGTTTCAATCCCTCTTTTGCCTGGACCGCCCTCTCGGGTTTTCAGTCCACCGGGATACCCTTTTTTGCCCAAGCCGCCTTTCCAGGTTTTCGACTTGCCGGGCGTACAGTTTTTCTTTTTATCCCTAATTTTTGCCCGAACCTTTCTTTCTGTTTTTTGGTTCGCCGGGATGCCCATTTTTGCCTGGACTATTTTATTCTTTTCGTCCAGCGGGTCAATTTATACGAAGTATTTTTTAACTGCGTCCGCATTCACAGGGGATGGAAAATCCTCGCCATCCATGGTCGTTAACAACAAGGCTCCGCCAGAGAAAACCTTCTTGACCACGAATGGACCTTCATAATTCGGTGTCCATTTGCCCCTTCGATCGTTTTGAGGAGGAAGGATCCTTTTCAGCACCACATCACCTACGTGATATACCCGAGGTCGCACCTTCTTGTCAAAAGCACGCTTCATCCTTTGCTGGTATAGCTGCCCAGGACAAATGGCTGCTAGCCTCTTTTCCTCAATCAGGCTCAACTCTTCATACCGGGTCCTTACCCATTCAGCCTCTTGCAACTTTACGTCCATCAGGACTCTCAAAGAGGGAATTTGGACCTCAACAGGTAATACCGCCTCCATTCCATATACCAATGAGAAAGGAGTTGCCCCAGTAGACACACCGAAGATCAATACCCAGGATACCAGTTTCCTACTCAATCACACCGTCGTTGGTGTATTCAACGTTATCCAGGCAACAAAATCTTATTCTCCTTAACCTCCCCATCAGACATCAGAATCCGTTCGGATTTGGGGTCAGGCCCCTCCTCCGGGATCGGTTACCCTCAATCTTTCGATTAGAGCACCTCGAGATGTCCTCATCAGGGAATTCAAACTTCATTGGTTGATAATCCTCAATGGGTTGCGGGGCGAGGTAATCAGACAATACACTCCCCTTAATTGCTTTCTGAGAGGTATACTGAATATCGTATTCAGTCAAAATCATTTGCCACCTCGCAACTCGTCCGGTCAATGCTGGCTTCTCAAAAATGTACTTGATTGGATCCATCTTGGAAATCAACAAAGTGGTATGAACCAGCATGTACTGCCTTAGTCGGCGAGCAGCCCAGACCAAAGCACAGCAAGTTTTCTCGAGCAGTGAATATCTTGTTTCACAGTCGGTAAACTTTTTGCTAAGGTAGTATATGGCATGCTCTTTTCGACCAGACTCGTCATGCTGCCCCAATACACACCCCATAGACCCCTCGAGGACTGTCAGGTACAGAATTAACGGTCTTCCCTCCACAGGAGGCATCAGAATCGGAGGCTCCTGCAAATACTCTTTTATTTTTTCAAACGCCGCTTGGCAATCATCATTCCACCTGACCGTTTGATCTTTTCTCAACAATTTGAATATCGGTTCACACGTGGCTGTTAAGTGAGATATGAACCGTGAAATGTAGTTCAATCTACCTAAGAAACCACGAACCTCCTTCTCTGTTCTCGGTTCAGGCATTTCTTTTATTGCTTTTACTTTTGCAGGATCAACCTCAATTCCTTTCTCACTTACAATGAACCCCAGCAATTTACCGGACCGCACTCCGAACGTGCATTTGTTCGGATTCAACCTCAGTCTGAACTGTCTCAACCGGTCAAACAGCTTGGCCAGATCTACCAAATGCCCCTCTTCTGTTTGGGACTTTGCTATCATGTCATCAACATAGCATTCAATTTCATGATGAATCATATCATGAAACAAAGTCACCATGGCTCTCTGATAAGTAGCACCGGCGTTTTTGAGACCGAATGGCATCACCTTGTAACAAAAGGTGCCCCACGGTGTAATGAACGTTGTTTTCTCCATATCATCTGGCGACATTTTGATTTGATTATAGCCAGAAAAGCCATCCATGAAGGAAAACACCGAGAATTGAGCAGTATTATCTACCAACACGTCAATGTGTGGTAGTGGAAAATCATCTTTCGGACTAGCTCTATTCAGATCTCGGTAGTCCACACACATTCTTACCTTCCCATCTTTCTTCGGGACTGGCACAATGTTCGCAACCCATGGCGGATAGTTAGTGACAGCAAGGAAACCAGCATCCCACTGCTTCTGCACTTCTTCCTTAATCTTCATCGCCATATCAGGTCGAGTTCTGCGCAACTTCTGCTTCACTGGAGGACAATCTGTTCTCAACGGTAGCTTGTGCACAACAATATCGGTATCCAACCCTGGCATATCTTGATAAGACCAGGCAAAGATGTCGACATACTCTTTCAGCAACGCCACCATTCGGCTCTTGACACTCTCCTCCAAAGCAGCCCCGATTTTCACCTCCTTCTTAACCTCATCGGTACCCAGATTTACAACCTCAATCTGTTCCTCATGCGGCTGAATGACCTTCTCCTCTTGTTTTAACAACCTGGCCAATTCCCCTGGTAGTTCACAATCTTCTTCGTCTTCTTCTTCAGCAAGATAGATCGGATTGTCGAAGTCATACAAGGGTGTAACAGGATTGTTATCAATGAGATCCGGAGAGGAATCGCATCTGCATGAATGTTGATTCATGCATTGCTTTAGAACCGGTGTGAAAAATTGAAAAGGAAAAATGAAAACATTGCCATTTTTATTTGTTTTTAATTTTTAAACTGCAAAAATAAATGAAAAACAGGGAACACCGCTTTTAACTGAAAAACATCCTTTTATTAATGATGCGAAATTCTGCAAATTTAAACATGAGGTGGCCCTTACAATGGACCATTACGTGTCGGGCAACACGCATGGTTTGCATGCAAATAAGAAAGAAAACAAGAAAAATATTACTCTTCGAGGAGAGTGACCCGGATGATTTCTTCGGCCTTCCAGTTGTGGATTTCCATCCCTGGTTCGCACGGCGTTATCCACCGGTCCATGTCACAGTCGCTGTCAGTATCTTCACCCATCATGCAGATGTGGTCCGGATCCAGCATTCCGGCACTCGTGAAAGTTACAGACGTACGACCCCCTCTTCCTCGTCCCAAGCCTCGGCCCGGTTGATATCCAACCCCAAAACGGTCTTTTTTCTCAGGGACCTCCATTATTCTGCCCCAGCCTGGAGCCTCTCCACTTTTGACTACCTCAGCAGCCTGCTTATAAGAAGCGATGGACGGTTTCTCTTCCTCTTGCTTGGCGAACAGGGCATTCTCCACCTTAACAGTTTCAAATGACTGGCTAGGCGTCTCCCATATTTCGCCGTCCATCTCAACATATTTGAAAGAAGACAGGTGGCTGACAAAGATGTCCTCCTCTCCGCAAACAGTAACGACCTGGCCTCCCCAAACATATTTCAGCTTTTGGTGCAAAGTCGACGTAACTGCTCCCGCAGCATGAATCCATGGGCGACCCAACAAGCAACTGTAAGCTGGTTGGATGTCCATAACATAGAAGGTTGACTTAAACACCTCCGGGCCAATCTTTACTGGTAACTCCACCTCCCCGAATACGGCTCGCTTTGACCCATCAAAAGCCCGCACAATTAAATCAGTCGGGGTCAAAATCAGCCCATCACAATTAAGCTTTGCCAGGGCCTTCTTAGGCAACACATTCAAAGAGGAACCGGTATCAACCAGCACATGCGAAAGCACGGCTCCTTTGCATTCCATTGCAATGTGTAGAGCCCGGTTATGATTCCTGCCGTCCACTGTCAGGTCCATATCCGTAAAGCCCAGCCCATGGCTAGCATGCACGTTGGATACGACCGTCTCCAATTGGTTGATTGTGATCTCCTGAGGAACATAAGCTTTCTTCAATATTTTCAACAAAGCCTCCCTATGACCCTCAGAACTCAACAGCAGTGACAGAATTGAGATTTTTGAAGGAGTCTGCTGCAAGTGATCAACCAACTTGTACTCTGACTTCTTGATGATCCTCAGAAATTCCTCAGCTTCATCATCAAATTTATTATCCGACCCCGCAGGCGCCGGTGTCATCACAGGAGTACTACCATTATCCACCACAGCCTTTCCCTTTGCCCTGGCTAAAGCCTCAGCCTTTTCTTTTTTCTCTTTTTCTTCCTCCCCCCTCCTCAATGCGTCGGGAGCAAACAACCTACCGCTGCGAGTGAAACCGCTGGGACCGGCATTATCCACCTTTAGCACGGTGGTTTCACTAGCGGATTGTTCCTCCAACCTCTCACCATTACAATATACCTCCCCACCATAATGCCAAGGTACGGCATCATCTTTGTCATATGGAATCGGCCCAGGTACCGTGATGGTAACTGGGGCCTCCTCCACCAGACTTGACAAATCCACCGGATCATAGTATATAGTTATGGTGGAGACCTCTTCACTCTTTCCTTCAGCCTTCTCAATCACAATATTCCCTGCGTCCATCAGACCCTGGACATGCTTCCTCAGAAGTTCACAACCATTTGCAGAAATAGTGCACTCAGCACAATCAGATCCGCAGCCCGGATAGACCCCATTCCTCAACAACTGCCTTTTGACCTCAATCAAAGGCGTCTTCAGCTGACCAACCTCAAACAGCCCCACTCTGCTCTCCTCAAAGATGGCATTCACCCCCTCTGACCATGCGCAGGCATGGGATTTGCATTGACATTGGGGGATGGAGCAAAATTAATAGCCTTGGAATCCACTAAATCCTGAACTGTGTGCTTAAAAGCTTTACAGTTCTCAATATTATGCCCAGGCGCACCTGAGTGGAATTCACATTTCGCAGTCTCATCATAACTGGCTGGCCTCTGATCAGGTCTCAAAGGTGCCAGAGTTCTAGTTTGCACAAGGCCCAAATCCATCAACTTTTTGAACAAAAAGGCATAGGTCACCGGAGGCCTATCGAATTGTCTGTCCTGCGCTCTGCCCCGGACTTGATAACCAGCCCTTTGTGGTCTCTGTTGAAAGGGTTGTTGTCTCTGTTGCTGTTGCTGTTGCGGTTGTGCTGAATGAGACTCAGCAGGAATTGTTACCGCAGCGGTATGCTGGAAGTAACGTTCCCTACCGGGTCCGCGCTGCGTGTACACTGCGCTGGTGTCTCCTTCCTTCTTTCTCTGCCCACCATTATTGCCGAATGGTTTCTTCGTACCAGAAGAAGAAGAAGACGCACCCTGAATTTTGCCCAGCTTTAACCAACTCTCTATCCTTTCCCCCGCCACCACAATGTCGGAGAAGTTGGTGACAGGACAACCTACCATCCTCTCAGCAAATGGCCCCTGCAGGGTCCCCATAAACAAATCAGACATCTCCCGATCTACCAACGGAGGTTGAACTCTGGCAGCCAACTCTCTCCACCTTTGCGCATACTCTTTAAAGCCCTCATTATGTTTCTGAGACATACCCTGCAGCTGGGTACGACTCGGAGCCATATCTGCATTAAACTGGTACTGCTTAAAGAAAGCATCTCCCAAATCTTGCCAGCTTTTGATATCGGACGATCTCAACTTGGTGTACCATTCCAAGGAGCCTCCAGACAGGCTGTCCTGGAAAAAGTACATCCACAGTTTTTGATCCGCGGTGTATGCTGAGATTTTGCGGACAAATGCCTGGAGATGAGTTTCCGGGCAAGAACTGCCATTGTATTTGTCGAATGCGGGCGCCTTGAATTTCTGAGGGATTACAATCCCCTCCACCAGCCCCATGTTGGACATATTTACCACCCCAGGAGTGGCATAGCTCTCAAGCACTTTGATTTTCTCAGCCAGCAGCTGGATTTCCTTATTCTGAGGAGGAATGTCGTAAGGCACAAAAGGCTCATTTCGCATAGAGAACTGGTCAGCCTCTCTATCTTCCTCCTGATCTTCGTCAAACCCATAAAACGGAGGCACAAAGTTGTCTTTCATATTCTGACTAGGCCCAGGTTGACCAGCAGCACCAGCATTATTCACCAGACCAACTGTTGTCCTCTTTCCACCATCACGAGATCCCTGCCCCTGGTTGGAGACTCCATCCAGGTTGACCCCACTGTTCTGAGCAGAAACCCGCTCGAGTTTCTCAACTTTATCTGCGAGAGCCTTCTGACCAATGGCAAAACCTTGCATTATATTGATCAGTTCGGTCATTTTCTCCTTCAATTCCAGCATATCAGCACTGGGAAGCTCCATGAGTCTGGGAGTGTTTCTTCTTGTGTAATATCTGTGAGGGCGAGTTGAGTGCAGGGGTACTACTCTTCGAGCGCGAGCAATGATTCCTGGTTACAAACAAACACGTTAGTAATAGTCACCTGCAAAATAAAACACAAGTTATCATGATTATGCATGTATGCAGTGCATATCCATATGAAGGACACTCTGTCTCTCGACCCTGGCATCATCGAGACAAATAATAATCCGGCATCAATATTCTGATTAGCAGTGTTTGATTTTGTCGTGCAGATCGGAGATATGTGATTTAGCAGGATACCCCCAACCATGTGTGTGCCTGTGTGAGTGCATACGGCAAAGCAAATAAAGCTTGAAGATTAATCACTGACTGAAAATAACCATCACATAACCAAAGAGTGCACAAACAGTGTCATAGTCATACATCAACCAGATAAAATCAAATACAATCCTCCAGAATAGGAAAGAAATACAGACAAGTGAATTCCGTCAACAAGCCTGACGGTAATTCACAACAAAAGAAAGATCTAACTGGATGAGGGTCCCGCAGATGGCCCTATCTCGCCTTCCATCCTTGCGAACTCTGCGGCGAACCTGAGCTCTATGTTCTCCTGCTGTAGTCTTCCAACTTCCTTCTGATGAATCTTCATCTGTCTGAAGTAGTGGTCTCTCTCTGCCATGTAATGATCTCTCTCGGCCCTGATCTTTGCTTTCTCCGCCTCCCACTCTGCAGCGAGGACTCTGGCTCTCTCATCCCTCTGATCCCTGACTAGGATTTGCCTCCTCTTCTCATCTTCTATCACCTTTGATGCTCTGAACAGCTTCTCCTTAGTGATATCATGCTCCTTTGCTGAAGATGCCAAAGCCTGACTAACCTTCCCATAGTAGGCGGTATCCATCTCGAAGCGCTTTGCATTCAGGGCATGCCGCTTGTCTTGATCTTCCATCTTTGCTTTGAGCTCCTGATTGGCTCTCTGAACCCGAGCAACATTCATCTCCAATTCCGTCTTCTCTGCAAGCAGCTGATCTCGTTCCCGCTTCATCTCTAAGAACTCATCCATACTGACAGTAGAAGGAGTCTCCTCAACCAACGGATACCACGGATCGACCATAGGAAACGGTAGACAAGTAAGCTCCACTCTCTTTCTGAGCCAATCATCGAATGGAGGAAAAGATCTGTTGTTAGCCCTACCCCAAGAAGCCTTGCCTTTCCTTTGAATACTGCGCCATGCATCGGATATCTGCTTCACCCTATCCTGATTACCCTCAACCGGGAAGTACACAGATTCCTGAACATCACTCTTGTATGGTGGAAGCTCCATAGCGAATCCCATCTGCCTCTTAAGAAGTGTCGGGTTATAATTAATGCAACCCTGCACCCCTATAAGTGGCACATTGGGAAAACCCCTGCAACTGCAAATAAAATCTTGGCCAACCCCGCTGCTGTGAGTCCAATCTATGTCCTTAGCCCTCAAACCCATCAGTTTGGTCGCCCAATTAACATTCTGACCCAGAAGAACAAAAGCACCCTTGGATGGCAAGTAACCCATAAACCACTTGACCAATAACTGCGCACAGCATCGAATCAGACCCCCACGCCTCTTCTCATTCCGGTTATGAACCGAATAATAGACATCTCCAATCAATGTAGGGATAGGATTCCTTCGAATAAACAAGCGGATGGCATTGATATCCACAAAGTTCTTCTGGTTCGGAAACAGAATGATCCCATAAATGCTCGCCGCAACCAGAGCACAGACAGCTTCCCAATTCCCCAATTCTGACTGCTCTTTAGCCTTAGCCTCTAGGAAACTCAGATGAAAACCAGGCAACTTACCCTTCTCCTTCAGATTACCCTTCACAACCTCTGGACTCAGATAGAAGGCACGAGAAATCCCACCAATATCAGGTTCTTCCTTAGTAACACGGAAAGGAACCTGATCCCTGATCTGGATATTCAAAATATCAGCATAATCTTCCAACATCGGCCCTAGCACGTAATCTGGGAAGACGAAACACCTCAGCTCAGGATCGTAAAACTGAAGTAGAGTATGGATGGCACTCCTGTCTCTATCCATGAGCCTGAAAACTGTCTTCAGAATACCCCCATACACCTCACGAAACAACCCCACATGGTCAGGAGTGATCAACGCTATCATATCCTTCAGCACACTGATATCCGGGTCAAAGAAACTGTAAGCAACATCATCCTTCAAGCCGGGTCTTCTCATCTCTGAATAGAAAGTCTCTCAGCCAAGATCTCGATCCAAAGGGTCCCTGCATATGGGTAAACATGTGTTAGATGTAATTAATGCAAGATGCAATGATGCTGATGAATGAATGCAATGCGTTGCCATCCTCCAAGCCATCTGGTCATCTGCACTGAATCTGGGCTCTGAACTGATCATAACCATCTGAGGAATACACAATCACAATTCTGACCCACGGGTTCCGAAATAAACGGAAGACAGATACATCATCATCACCACCGCTGGTCTCTGATCAGACACACCATCACCATCTGAATCGGCCCAGGGAATCTGAAATAAACGGGTCCCCACTAATAAATATCTCGGCCCGGGGAATCCGAAATAAACGGATCCCCACTGATAAATCACGGACAGCACTCCGGCGTCACGGCAATAAATGACCATAAATCCGACTTATAAACATGTCTCTGAATCACTGATCAAAAGTCACCATCTGATTATGCATCTGAAAGAATCACCCTCCCCTCACAGGTAAATTCTAATCAGGTCACCCTAAGGCGGATAATAGTCTCAACGATCGGGCGGAGATACTCAATGGGTTTGCCCTTGCGGGTGTGCCATTGTAGCTCCCTTAAGATCGTCTAAACCAAAGATCCGGGAATGATCGGTCACCAGAGTCAACAGCTCAAAAGAGATAACCCAACCAAAGTGGAGAACCCCACTGGAAGAGCACTTCTCAGATGAACCTCGTCCGACTTGTGGTATGTCACGTCGCAACAATATGCCCAACCGACACATGAGCGACGTGAGACCACGCTAATCCTAGGTGTATACTCGGGCCTGGGTTTTAGCCCCACTCAGAATACCCACCCCAAAGTAACAGAACCACCTGCAGAGGAAGATGGCAACATGACAGTAATGATGCATGCACGTATTAATGCAAGTATATAAACAATGGTTAGTATAATAAATGCAATAAATAAACAATACAAGCAACCAAAACCAATCCTAGAACGCTAGGAAGGACTCGCTTAGGGACGATGGACCAGCATAGGTCTACATCCAGATACTCCCCAGCAGAGTCGCCAGCTGTCGCATCCTGCGAAAAATCAACCGGCGAGCCTAAAAATAAAGCACACAGAGCCGCCACTAAACGTTATTTATCCCAAGATAGGGAAAGGAAACGCTCAGAGAAACCTGGAAAGACATGGTCTCGCGACCAGAGAGAAAAGGTTCGGGAGTCGGTTACGCGAGGGGAAGGTATTAGCACCCCTCACGTCCTAGGTACTCCTAGGGATCCACGTCCTAGAATAAAGAAAAGGTTGCTAAACATCACACACACACACGGGGAACGCAGGTGGGGTTAGGAGGAACGAGCTCGATAAGGTATCGCACCTTATGCCTACATATCTTGTCTGGAACAAGAATCAGAGCCACTGTAGTTCGGCTTACGCACGCCAAACAACACAAAACAATCAAACAAGATGGCAAACATGGAGCCCGACAGCCACTTACTGGACTTACGTCGGCATCCGAACCAAAACATGTACAAAACGGCAAACGTGGAGCCCGACTGCCAATTACTGGACTTACGTCGGCATCCGAACCCAAACATGCAATCAGATAACAAGTTAACGCACACAAAAAGAAAAAAGGTTGCCCGGAGTGGTCTCGCACGACCACCTGCCTACATACCTCGTCTGGCACGAGGATCAGGGCGATGTAGTTCCCCTGAAAGGGACTAAATTGTTAACCAGAAACAGAGGGGAAAACACGACACTAGGGAGCTGAGACTCGAGCCTAATGTTGTCATGCATCGTTAACCCTAAGTTCAGTTTTCTATCCTACTTGCATAAACAAGCCTATCCTAACCAGGAAAGAAGCTAGCACACAAGCATACAATCATATCAAATGAGAACAGGCATCTCAAACAAACATGTCAATCAAATAATCACAAAACACCCACTATAACCAAACAAGAGGCTCAATCAATGGGGTTTGACCGCCGAAGCGAGTCGTCTGTACGGGCTGTGTTTGCTCTTAACCTTGCCATTACGAGGCTAAGGTGAAGCAGATGAAAGGATGAAGTGAGGATCAGACCTCACAGCTCTTATCCCTAACCAGGGAGAGCTGACAAATGAGCATGGGTCCAGAATAGGGGAACCCTTCTATACTCGATGACTCTGACAGAATGTGCACTGCACAAGATCTTGGGCTTTTGATCTCAATGCTACAACCATGTAATGGGAGCAAGGAGACGACTCACTGAATAGTGGGGGACAGGTTGCTTGTCCCTACCTTCCACCAATTGCCTTACTTGAAGGGCTTTTCCTGCTTGGCTTAAAAATAAACATACACAAGCATTGCCTCTTAAGGAGGACTTCAGTCAATTTGCCCGGCCCGGTAACAGCCGGGTCTCCAGACTACATGAAGTAAGAAGGTTATACCTCTATGCAAGTTGCTTATGCAAAGCAAAGCAAAGCAATAGTTCACAAGGAACTGAGCAACTAAAGTACCTGGAAACAATCAAACTCAGTCAGTACTCAATTAGACAAACTATACAGCAAACAATCAAACAGTTTAAACAATATAACACAAAGCAAGCTCAAGGCTTAAGCCCAAGCTCCAACACCTACAAAACAATGTTATGTTAGTGTACAAACATCCACAACATCAATTAAAATCAACTTGTATCATTCTCCATGTACATTATGCTTTTGATCCTGAAAAATCAAGCAAACATTAGCAACTAGACCACTAGGCCAAGCCTAGGGTCCAAAGGCAATAAAAACTCCTAAACAGCAAGGTATCCACCATCCAACATCAAATTATCATCAAACACAAGCAAACATCATTGGTCTCATGTTTATATCATCCATCATATTCAATTCATGCACAAAACAATCCATATGAGGTCAAATGAACCACCAAGCATACAAACAGAAGTATTGCATTCAAATCCCTATCAAAATAAATCCAAAATTCTCAAATTAAATACACCTAAACAGGGGTCAATCAAGGTCTACCATGTCAAATTTGAGCTTAATTGGGTAAATGAAACCATGTCAATGAAAATCATCAAAAACAGACACAATTTCATGCTTCAATTCACACCATCAATGCATACATCCAATTCAAAAATTCATATCTCATTGAAAACAAAAAAGAAATGGATGAGACCAAAACAGGGAGGTCACACAATGTGTCTAGTTCATGCATATCAAATTTCATGGCCATACAATACAATATGAGGATTTCCCAATCAATCTACCAACATGTATCACATGAGCTTGCAATTTCAACAACCAGAAATGAAAAATCATGATCAATTAGAAAAGGTAGTGAAAAATTCTACAAAAATTCATCAAGCATCCTAACATGTCAACAAGTCATCATGCAAAATTTCAGCCAATTCCAACAGGTATAGGTCACTCAAAAAAATCCTGCAAGTTGACATCAAGAGGTGTGACACAAATTGTCACACCTAAGTTCCAGAATTTGCTGCTCTCTAACCAGGTATCAAAAATTCATGAAATTTACATGTAAATCACCATTGGCCTGTCTACAATCACCACAAAAATTTTCAAGAATTTATTTAACGGCATGTGCATTTCGTGATCAAATTGGTGAAATGTATCAAAAATGGACACATGTGAAACAAGTCTAAGTCAAACAAGATATTTGCCATGCACAACTTTGACCAATAGGTCAAAAAAATCCTACACTCATCAACAAAGTCATAGAAAAAATCCTCACATTTTTATGAATTTTCTACAATTTTTTATGATTTTTTCAATGTGTTAATGATTTTTTGTGAATTAAGCAAATTAATTAAAGCTGCACAGTGGCAGTATTGTAAATAAAACAGGCGCGGGAGGGAAACCTCCAGTTTGAAAATTTGAACAGATTTTCAGATCAAAACACCTTCCAGCTTCGTCTTCCTCACGAAATTCTCCAGAAAATCGAAAAATCGAAGAACATCAAACGTCAAAAGAAATGGACATGCATATAGTCATTGAACTCGTCTTCTCAAGCACATTCCAAATATCCATTCAATTCATCCTAAAAGTTCCTAAAACTCAAGAATCGAACGAGTTAGGGTTTGGATATGAAACTTTAATTCCAGATTTCTCCTCCTATGGTTAATCATTTTCTAAACCACAAGCAGCTTTAGAACCTACGTCTCATGCTCTTTCTAACGCATATAAGCATTAAGAGAATCGTGACGGTCGAAAATTCACATACCTGGAATGGCAGCCACGAAATCAGTGCTCTTTGAGCTTTTCTTCCTCAAACAGATGCAGGAAAGAGATCGAGAAGGTGATTGATGCGCTCAACTCCACTTGCCTTGGCTTCTATCGCTCAAAATCCGATTTCACCATTGATGGAGCTTCTTGGAACAGCCATGATTCGAAGCTTGATTGATGATGAGAGGCAAAAACAGTCCTAGCACATGATGATACAAGTTCAAAGCAAAAAGAATTTCGAGATTTGGTTCAAGATTGAGGAAGATTGAAGGATTTGAGGGTTTGGTGTTCTTGATGAAAATTGAGAGAATGTGAGAGGTTTTGAGATCCAACTTTGGTAATTGTGAGGTTCTGTTATGATTATGGAGTGATTATGAATATATATGGTAGCTTAATTGTAGCTTAATCATGTTAATTAGCATTTTGGCCATGTTAAGTGAAATTGGTTATTAACAAGTGAGGGCAAAATGGTCAATTCACTTAGACAGCTCATTGACACCTGTTGACAGCACACACAACTTCTAAATATCATATATGAACTGTGGAAACTTGTCCCATGCCCATTGGTTGCTTAAAACTCAAAATCACTATGTGTATGCAAAATGACCAATTTTCATCATTTCACTTTTCAAGCCAAAATCCAATTCTCATGCCTTAGCCATGAAATGAATATTCAAACACACTCTAAATGCCATTCCTGAGGTGTTGGAAAAAGTCCCATTCAAAAATTCCAATTATTTTGACATTTGGACGATTTTGCCCCTGGTCCAATTCAGCTGTCCAGTTGAAAAGTGACTTTTTGCCTTGGCCACTTTTGGGAAAATCCAATGATGCACCCTCAAAGTACATGTCAAATGGAGTTTGTGCATATAAAGAACTTGCAATTTGGACAAACCATGTGGAAGTTATGGCCTCCTGATTACGGTCTTTTCTGAAATTCAATGAGCCATATCTTGCAAACCACACATTGGATTTTCAAGTTCTTGGACTTTTTGGAAAGGTGAGAACAAGATCTACATCTGTCATGTTGAACAATTTTTCATTTGAAGCTTCCTTGGACTTCTGTTTTTGAGGTCAAAAACTTTCCATTTTGGGAAACTTCAATTACAAGTCACTTGCTATTTTGGCAGTTTTTGTCCTGACTTGATTTTCTTCATTTTTAAGCTTTGAGATGTCATTTAACACTTGTTCCAACATGAATGAAGTGTCTTCAACTTATTTCCACCTCCAAATCCATCAGATCATGTACAGTTGACCATAGTTGACTTTTCATCTGATAGATGAATTTGGCAATGCATAGATCAATTTGAACCCTAACTTCCAACTGAAATGGCTCAAGGGTGAAACCCTAGCCTCAATAAGCACAATATAATCACCAAATGAACCTCATCTCCATCTCAAACCCCATCTCCTGATCCAGCCCTGGTTGGCCCAATACAACTGATTAGGGTTGACCAGTGGTCAAAACCCTAATCTCAAGGAATCTTCTTCAATCTTCTGATGACATCCAACCATGATGATGATGATGCATCATTGCAATCAAGATGAAGACCAACACCCTTGAGAATCATGAAACCCTAATTCACAGCCCAATCCTCAGATGGCCATGATCAATCAGTAAACCCTAGGCTTGCACTTTGACTTCCTCATCTTCTGATCAAGACTTGGGAGGATAGCCTGCGCTATGTAACCACATGATATGCAATATGAAATGCCTAATGTCCTAAAATGATATGCAAATATGTTAATGCTAGTCCCAAGAGAGGAGGGCAAATTTTGAGGTGTTACACCTCCGGTCTACCAACACAAGTATTGCTCTACAGTAGTTAGACAATGAAACTTGAATTCATTAGTTAGTTAGAAATGAAGAATTGGTTAGAAATGAAATGGATTTGCATTTGAGTTTCTGTCAAATGAATGTTATGCAGAATTGGTTAGAAATGAAATGGATTTGCGGGGAATGTTAATGTTCTGTCAAATGAAATTATGCAGAATCTGGGCATTGTTGTTCTGCTAATGCAGAATGGGAATGCTAAATGCAGAATCTGTTAATGTCCCGTCGCACATTGCTTGGCCTGCTGCCGGTTTTGCTGTTATTATTGTTCACTGCAGAATCTGGGCATTGTTATTACTTTCTTTCAAACAATTCAAAGTCAGCTTGTGTTGTTAACTATCTAAAAATTCATGTGCACCATTAGGAATATCAATATGTCATGCATTGTAAAAGTGGCATGTTTGAGCAATTCAATATATTTGTTGAAATGTTAATATATTACTGTTCTTGTTTGGTGCATGTATAATTGGAAGATTAAGATTGCATGTTTTATAATGTTATTTTAATTTCTTTTATTTGGATACATAGGTGATAAATGAAATGGATTCAGAAACCGTTGGTAATGAAATTGTAGATGAAGTGAATGTGGTTGATTTAGAGAATGAAACAATTCAAGGCGTAAATGAACAAAGAAGAATTGAAGATGATGTTTTACCTAAGTCTAAGAAGGCCAAAACATCAAGTGCTGATTGTTGGAAAGTGTTTACTAAACTTGGGGCGGATAAAGATGGGAATCCATTGGCTAAGTGCAATGGTTGTTCAAAGATTTTGAAGGGTGGCGATAGGAATTATGGTACCACGAGTTTGAATCGTCATATGAAGAAGTGCACTAAAATCAAATATGCTGACGTAGGTCAAGTAATGATGGACTTGCAAGGTAGACTCACGAATCTTACAATAGATAAAAAGGTTTCTAGATCAATGTGTGCTACTGCAATCATTGCACATGATTTACCGTATAAATTTGTGGAGTTTCAAAAAATTAGGGATTGGATGAAATATTTGAACCCTGAATTTTCTCCTATTTCAAGAAATACCGCTAAGGCTGATGTTGATGAAATATTCAAGACAGAGAAAGAAGCTCTTAAGAAGGAGTTAGCTAATATTCCCTCTAGAATTTCACTAACTTCTGATATGTGGACAGCTTGTACAAGTGAAGGTTATATTTGCCTGACTGCTCATTATGTTGATTCCAATTGGAATTTGAAGAGTAAGATTCTAAACTTTTGTCATATGCCTCCTCCACACACGGGATCTGAAATGTCAAAAAAGATTCTTGACTTTTTATCAGATTGGGGAATTGAGAAGAAGATTTTTTTCACTCACATTAGATAATGCTTCTGCTAATGACGTGATGCAAGCTCATTTGAAAAGACAACTTGTCTTGCAAAACTGGTTATTATCTGAGGGAGAGTTCTTTCATGTTCGTTGCTCAGTGCATGTTTTAAATTTGATTGTGCAAGAGGGTTTGAAAGTAATTGGTGATGCATTGGAAAAGATTAGGGAAAGTGTCAAATATATGAAGGGCTCTGAGGGTAGAATGAAAAAATTCAAGGAATGCATTGAACTCATTGGCGGTATTGAAACATCGGCTGGTTTATCTTACGATGTTTCCACTAGATGGAATTCTACTTATTTGATGCTTCAAAGTGCATTGAAGTACCGACGTGTATTTGCAAGCCTTAGTTTCCATGATGATAATTATAAGGTTTTCCCTTCCGAAGAAGATTGGAAAAGAGGAGATAAGATATGCACATTCTTGTTGCCATTTTATGAGACAACAAACTTAATTTCCGGAACGTCTTATCCTACTTCCAATTTGTATTTTTTGCAAATTTGGAAAATTCAGTGTGTTTTGATGGCAAGCATCAAAGATGAAGACACTCTTATAAGAGACATGGCTGAAAGAATGATGATCAAGTTTGAGAAGTATTGGAGTGATTATAGTGTGGTTCTTGCTCTAGGAGCGGTTCTTGACCCAAGGATTAAGCTTACCTCTTTGGAATACATGTATGAAAAAGTTGATCCACTTACCTCAACAATTAAAACAAATGAAATCAAGCAGAAATTGTACACTCTCTTTGAGATATATCGTCGCCTTCATACTTCGTCTTCTACAACCTCTCAAACTCCATCTTCCATCACTAGAGGGGAATCAAGTTCACACGCGTTGACTAAAAGTTTGTTCAATGTATGTATCCTCCTCTAATTATTAACTTGCTTTAATATGTTACATGTTATATGTTAGATGTTAACGTAGATATGTGTGGCAGCCTGTTATGATGCTCGATTGACCGGTTGAAATGGATGTGATATAGTTAGTTATAATTATGATGTTAACTATTATGATGTGATATAGTTAGTTAACTGTTATGATGCTCGATTGCACTCATCCCACTTCAACTTACTGATGTTTCACGTTCAGCTTAAGTGATACCATATGTACATTAAGCTTAGATATTGTTATACTCATGTTTCACGTTCAGCTTCTTTTCCGATATTGCTATACTCATGTTTTTAGATTCTAATTTTTCCTTACTTTGGATTTTGGATTTTGGAATGCTGTTGTGATCTAATAATTGTAATCTAAGATTCTAAATAACAATGTGTCCATGGTTGAGGATTTTGCTAAAGCTCTACTGATAAGTTAAAAGAATGCTGTTTTGGAATTTGGATTTTGGATTTTGGAATGCTGTTTTGGAATGCTGTTTTGACAAATATGTTATTGGAATGCTGTTTTGGAATGCTGTTTTGCTAAATCTCTGAGGATTTTGGATTTTGGAATGCTGTTTTGGAATGCTGTTTTGACAAATATGTTATTGGAATGCTGTTTTGGAATGTTGTCTTGCTAAATCTCTAAGGATTTTGGATTTTGGAATGCTGTTTTGGAATGCTGTTTTGACAAATATGTTATTGGAATGCTGTTTTGGAATGCTGTTTTGCTAAATCTCTAAGGATTTTGGATTTTAGAATGCTGTTTTGGAATGCTGTTTTGACAAATATGTTATTGGAATGCTGTCTTGCTAAATCTCTAAGGATTTTGGATTTTGGAATGCTGTTTTGGAATGCTGTTTTGACAAATATGTTATTGGAATGCTGTTTTGGAATGCTGTTTTGCTAAATCTCTAAGGATTTTGGATTTTGGAATGCTGTTTTGGAATGCTGTTTTGATAAATATGTTATTGGAATGCTATTTTGGAATGCTGTTTTGCTAAATCTCTGAGGATTTTGGATTTTGGAATGCTGTTTTGGAATGCTGTTTTGACAAATATGTTATTGTTAATGTTACAAACATGCTGCTAAATGCTGTCTAAATTTGATTGTTTTAATATGTTACATGTTATTAAACGTTGTCAATTGTTACATGTTCTAACATGTCTCCATTCTTTTCCTTTTTATTATAATAGGATTTGAAAGCACACAAACAACAACTTGCAACAGAGACCGGAAAGTCTCAACTTGATGTTTATTTGGATGAGGCAAGTGTGGATTTAAGTTATCAAAATTTTGATGACTTAAATGTTCTTCAATGGTGGAAGGAGAATTGGAATAGGTTTAAAGAGTTATCTTTATTGGCTCGTGATTTGTTAGGCATCCCTATTACTACTGTTGCATCTGAATCTGCTTTCAATATTGGTTCAATCATTCTAAATAAATATAGAAGTCGCTTGTTGTCGAAGAATGTAGAGGCATTGATTTGTACTCGCAGTTGGCTTCACGGTTTCAACAGTTTTGGTACATGATCAAATATTAAAGTTTCTTTTAATACTTTGTGATTCTTATAATTTTGTTACTTACACTTAAATTTTTTTATAGATGTAGTGGGTGATGATGAAGATAATGATGATGGAAGCTTGGCGAAAAGTATTACAACTGAAGCATCATATGTTCATGACGTAGATGAAGATTGATGAGTGCATCTTTTATGTTTGTAGAGAATTTAGAGATTTTTGTGTTAGATAAAACTACTTATGAATTCTTTCATAACTTTTGTTGAATTTACGGAGTTGAACTTTTGTTGAATTTGTGGTGTTGAACTTATGTTGAACTTGTGATATTTAATTTAAGGGTTGTTGAATTTAATTATTGGATGTAGGATAATGATAGTGATTTTTATGCAATGCAAGTGTGTTTTTACATATATTATTTAACAAAGACTTTATTAGATTTTAGTAGTATTAGGATGTATGAGTATTTTTTTTTAAATTATATCATCATGAGTGAAAAATATTTTTTTAAAGAGAATAACGGGCATGCCCGCATGCCCGCATGCCCGTCATTAAATGGGGCGGGCCTAGTAAGTGAGCCCGCATCTCTATCTTTGACCGCCCCGCCCCGCCCCGTTTTCTTGCGGGCTTTTGTGAGGCGGGCCTAAATGGGGCGGGCATGCCCGTTTACCACCCCTACAACTGGACCAACAACCACAGGAGTCCTACTAGGCACACCAATAGTCACAAGAGACTGATTCACTGGCCTAACCTGACACTCAGCCCTTCTGTTGCTGCGATATGCATTGTCGTATTTCCACGGTACAACCCTACTATTCTCAACAGGCCTTCTTCCCGAAGCAACGATAGTTGTGGGAGCACTGACAGTCACGGGAGCAGAAATGGTAACAGGAGTACCACTAGTTGTAGGCGCATTAACAACTCTCTGGCCACGTCCCTCGGACGGTTTGAAATAAATGGTGACAGTTGACACCACTCCACGATCTCTAACAGCCCGAGCAAACTGTAAACAACCCTCATAGATCAGATTCTGAATACCAGCCCTCAACTGTACACAACCATTCTCTGAACTGGCACAATCTGCACAATCCTGACCACAGCCCGGGAATACTTCCCCATTCAACAAACGATCCTTCACAACAAACAACGAGGTCTGAATCTCCTCAACACTGACCACCAAGTCTTCAGCTTTACCGTATTCCAAATTGTTCACTCTATGCGCATCATGCTGAGGCATAGGGTTGTTCACAACATTCGGCACAGGAGCAAAATTGATAGTTTTGGCGTCAATTAAGTCCTGGACCTTATGATGAAAAGCCCGACAGTTCTCAATATGGTGCCCCGGTGTACCAGAATGAAAATCACAACGTACATTGGCATCATACCCAGGTGGTATCTTCGTCAACGGAGCCATCGTACGCAACTCCACGAATCCCAATCTGAGCAACTCAGGTAGCAACTCAGCATAGGTCATCGGCAACGGGTCAAAACGTCGATCAGGCATCCTCTGTCTCGGCTGATACGGACGTTGCTGTTGTTGTTGTTGTTGTTGTGGCGGTTGTTGTTGAACCCTCGGTTGTTGCTGTTGTTGACGTGGCTGAGGTGCTAGAATGGTTACAGCAGCAACCTGGCGATATTGCCCTCTGTTTATACTTCTTCTATGTTGTACAGCGTTGGTTTCACCCTCTCTCCTGCGAGGTGCCCCAGCAAATGGTTTCTTGGAAGATGAGGAACCAACATCTTGAATTTTCCCCGCTTTAATCAAGCTCTTTGTTCTTTCTCCACAAATCACCACGTCGGAAAAACTACCGAATGGGCAACTTCCCATTCGGTCCATGAACACGCCTTGTAATGTACCGATGAACATATCAGTCAACTCCCTTTCCAGCATAGGGGGTTGTACTCTTGCAGCCAACTCACGCCACCTCTAGGCGTACTCCTTGAAACTCTCACCAGATTTTTGACATAGACTCTGCAACTGAGTCTGGCTCGGCGCCATGTCCATATTATGTTTATACTGCCTCAAGAAGGCCTCACCTAGATCTCTCCAATTACGAATGGAGTCTCTCTTCAATTCCATGTACCAATCAAGGAAGCCCCAGATAAGCTATCCTGGAAGAAATACATCCACATTTTCTCATCATCTGTATAAGCAGAGATCTTCCTGTAATACGCCTGCACATGGGTGCGAGGACAAGAAGTACCGTTATATTTGTCAAATGAGGGCGCTTTGAACTTATAGGGGATTCTCAACCCTTCCACCAAACCCATGTTGGTCACATCAAAACCCAGAGAGTTCTGACACTCCATGGCTCTGATCTTTTTAGGTAGGGCATCCACCTTCCGATCCCTTTCTTCAACTCTTACAACCTCGTCATCCTCACTAAGCAGTGTGAACATGTCTTCCTGCCTGTCGACCAACGGAGCAGGATGGCGAATCGGAGCCCGGGTAGCTCTGGCATTAACAGTCTCTGCAGCAAGAGGCTATCCATTAATCTGAATACCCCCCAAATCATCTCCCACGGCATAATCATTGACGGGAGCAACAACAGCAGCATTGTCGGTCACAGGTGCACCCACTGGTGAGGCACGACTAGGAGGTGGGAGTACAGCTTCTTGTCTCTGGGCTAAGGCACGCAACTCCTCTTGCCCTTGAACGACCCCTTGCATCATGGTCATGAATTGGGCCATGTTAGCCCTCATCTCAGCCAACTCTGCTTGAACCTGGTCCATATTCCTCTGTTGATTCAATCTGGTTGCGTAGCGGTGCGGACGTCGATCAGCTATCCTGCCTGAACACAGGAACCAGAGTGAGAAGTCTCGGACAAGAACACCTGTTATGCAAAATGATATGTGTATGACGCGTGCGATGCGTATGCAGGTTAACTTTTCTTTTTCTATGCATTATTTTTTTGAAAATAAATGTGCTATGATGCAAATGATGGAGCCATGACTGGTTGGCTGTGTATCACGCGGCACAGGATCAAAGCTTCAGCCTGAATTCGGAACCGCAAAGTCATCATCTGAGACTCAAAATCATCTGAACCCATACTTCTGTACCAAGTCAACATCTGAGCAAGTACCCTCAAATTCAGCCCAGGGATCCGAAATAAACGGAACCCTCTGTCGCATCCGCGAAAAACAACCGGCGGGCTAAAACAAAACAACACATAGCCGCCACCGTGCGTTATTTATCCCAAAAGAGGGAAAGGAAACGCTCGAAGTAAACCTGGAAAAGACATGGTCTCGCGACCAAAGAGAATGGGATCGGGAGTCGATTATGCGAAGGGAAGGTATTAGCACCCCTACGCATCCGTCGTGCTCGACGGGATCCACGCTCAAAAGGAAAGAATAAGGTTGCTAAAACAAACATCACGCACACACACTGAAAACAACACAGGTGGGGGAAGAGAGGAACGGGCTCGCTAGGATATCGCATCCTATGCCTACGTATCTCATCTGGAATGAGAATCAGAGCTACCGTAGTTCGACTCACGCACGCCGAAACAAAACACACGCACAGACGCTGAGACGTCAAAACAAACACACAAACAGGAAAACATGGAAACCGAATGCCAATCGCTGGACTTACATCAGACTCCGAACCGAACAAACCCACACTGGAAACCGACTGCCAATCGCTGGACTTACGTCGGACTCCAAGCACACAACAATAGGATACGGAATGCCAATCGCTGGTCTTACATCCATCTCCTACACACAAGAAGGAACCAAACAAACAACAAGTTACTAAGGAGTCTGGCACTCGAGCCTAGCAACTGTCAAGCAAACACACACAAAAAGAAAAAGGGTGCCCGGAGAGATCTCGTACGACCTCCTGCCTACGTACCTCATCTGGTATGAGGATCAGGGCAACGTAGTTCCCCTTAACAGGGGAGAAACTTTCTCCTAACCAGAGATTGGGAAATGACCAACTAGAAGGGAGACTGACTCGAGCCTAATAGTTATCATGTATTCCACAATGGTCCTAGGTTGAGTTTTCTATCTACTTGCACAGAGCAAGCTAATCCTAAACAGGCAAAGCAAAGCATGCAAGCATAACCAAAACAAAGCAAACATACACAATTAGCACACACTATATACAGACAAAGTGGGCTCACACAAGGGTTAGGCTGCAAAAGCAAGCCAACTGTATCAGGTGATGTTAGCTCTTAACCCTAACATTGAGAGTTAGGGTGAAGCAGATGAAATGGGAGTGAGGGGTGTGCCTCACAGCTCTTATCCCTGGCCAGGGAGAGCTTTAGATAAAGGAAGTGTGGGTTCAGAAAGTGGGAACCCTTCTACACTTATGACTGACCCAACATAGATCTTGGGTTAATATCCACAATGCATCAACACCAGTTGTGTGAGCAAAGGGATGACTCAACTGAATAGCAGGAGATGGATTGCACATCTCTTTTATCTGCCAATTGCCTTATTCAAGGTCTTTTCCTGCTTGGGGACAAAGATAAACAATCACAAGCATTGCCTCTTAAGGAGGACTTCAGACAGGTGCCTGACCAAGTAACAGGCCAGGTCTTCCAGACTACATGAAGTCAGTGGGTTATACCTCAATTGGTTAAGCAACCAAGCAACAGCAAAAGCAAGTTCACAATGAACTATAGCAACTAATGTACCTGAAAACAATCTAACTCAGTCAGTACACAACTCAAACAGCCAAACAGACAATTACAAGTCAACAGTTAACTGTACACAAGTAATGCATCAAGCAAAGCATAAGCCCAACTCAAATGACTTAGAAGCCACCTACAAAACAAACTCAAGATTAGTTCAACATTGACCAATTAGTCAACTCAAGCAATGTGAATCAATTCCTCAATGCCATATGCTTCTTAACCTGCAAACCAAGCTCAAACATGAGAAGCAAACCCCTAGGACAAAGCCTAGGGTCAAAGAGGGAGAAATAATTCAAAACAGAACATGAAAATTGGCACAAACCAAGTTCAATCAAATTAGAACATCATCCAAGTGGCCCCACATTCATATCATACACCAAGATTATTTCACAAAGCATCTAAGGCAAAGTGTGCAATTTCAAATCTCATTGGACCAAACAGAATGAATCACTCCAAACTAACTCAAAAATATTTCAATAAATCCCAAGAAAAATCATGGCTAAACAGAACTCATAACATGATCATCATACCAAATTTCAAGTCAATTGGACAAGTGGAAGCATGTCAAATAAATTCCATAAGTCAAGGCAAGGCAAAATAAGCTCAAAGGAAGCACAAAATCATGCATCAACTTCATACAAGCCTAAAACAGAATCCAAACATGATATGGGCATAAAACCAAAGCCATGGCAAACCTCAAGGTGTCTAGAATACATGTGAAACATTTCAGGTCCATCCAATAAACATCAAGAATTTCACAAATCATCTAAGATCATGACTCACAAAAAGTCCACAATTGGTCAAACAGAAAGGAAATTCTCAAACAAATTGGAAATGCACTCAAAAAATCCACAAAAATTCACACTCAAACTTAACATCCAGAAGTATCACCATGCAAAAATTCAGATCATTTGAAGTTCATATGGCATGGTAATGAAAATCCACAAGTCAAGCAAGCAAGGGTGTGACACAAATTGTCACACCAACATTCATCATAGCATATCTCCACAACCAGAAATGATAAAATCACAAACTCTATACCAAAAAATCCCTAAAGGTGTCTAGTTTATTCATGTAAATTTTCAGCTTCATTGGATTAAGCATCATCATTTCACAATCAAAATGGTAAGCAAGGTGCAAGGAAACACATGTATGAACATTCCCTAGCCAAACTAAAAATCCAGGCGTGTACAATTTTTTGTAAAAATAATCAAAAAATTGTAGAGATCATGATGAACACAATGAAAAAAATCTCATGTTAATTGGACATGTAATGAAGAAGTTATGAATTATTGAATAGGGAAAAAAAAATAAAAATGGCTTGAAACATGTACATGAACATGGCATGGTACAAGGAATAAAAATGCAAATGGCATGGTGGAATGTCCCTCGCCCGGATTCGAAGGGAGGGCGTATTTGAAACTAGCGCGCGCTTACTAGTGGACCTGGACACGTGGTCCAGTACATGAGCGCATAACATCAAACACCATGCAGGCAAGGCAATTTGTGGATCAAAACGCGTTCTGGACAACAAAAGCTAGGGTTCATACATTGTTCATCCACATTCATGGCTCAAGAACATTTTATCACCAAAATTAACAAACCTTATACCATTGGAAATATCTTCTAACAAGCAACACGAATCCATGATCATTTTAACCTAATTCATTCTAAATTAAAAGATTCGAAGGAAAACATTTCCATGCATGAAACTTCTAATCCATGTAACTTCCTCATTTCTCCATGAAATTCAATGGTTCAAATTGCAGTGTACTCTACATCCAAGGATCTATCAAAAGCATGCATTAATTTCAAGAATTATGATGCTCGAAAACTGACCTTCAAGAGATTGCAATGGTGATTTCGATGCTTTCAAGCCTTGGCACAATGAAACAGATGTTCTCCAGCTCTCATATGATGCTTTGGATGAAAGTTCTTATGTTAATCATGCACGATCTTGTTGAAAACTCAAACTGCCATTGATGAACACACTTGCAACAGTTCTTGAATCAGCTTGAAAACCTTGTGATCTTGCTTCCAACAGCCTCAATAATGCGCATGGATGAAGGATTGATCAAAGCAAAGGCAATGTTTATGCAGAAAAATGGAGAAAAGTTGAGAGAAGAAGTTGAAGAATTTTTGGATTTCTAGATCTAGATCTCAATTCTGTTATGATTAGCCAAAAGCAGTTATGATTTAGCTTTTATAGGTGTTGTTAAACATGTTGCTAATCACAATTAGCCAAAATGCACATGATTAGTGAAATTGGAAGTTTTTGGTGCACATTAGCAAATTGCCTTGCACATGTGCATACCAATGGAACAGTGCAATTTCTGTCTTGACTCACTTCAAAAATGTTGTTTCTAAGCCAAGGCAAGTGGAACCAAGTGAATTCAAAGCATAATTTTCAAATTTGCCTTTTGCCTCCAATTTTCAAATGGAATTCAAGTGAAAAGTTCAATATTTTTGTGAGGAGAATTCATGGATTATGATGCTTGAATTGGATAGCTCATATCAAGAGTGAAATGTTGCAAAAAGTCCCACTTCATTTGGCCTTGTGGTTCAAAAGTTATGCACTTTTGAAATTCAAATTTTCTTGACCAAGATTGATCCATAACTTGCCAACCACACATGAGAAATTCATGTTCTTGGACTTTTTGGAAAGGTGAGAGCAAGATCTACAACTTTCATGCTGGACAAAATTTCATTTGAAGCATTTTTGGACATGTAATCTTAAGGAGAAAACCTTTCCATTTTTGGCAATTTTGAATTACAAGTCACTTTCTATTTTTGGAAAGTTTTCATCTGACTTTATTTTCTTCATTGTTGATGTTTGAAATGTCAAATGAAACTTGTTTGGACATGAATGAAGTGTCTCTAACCCTCTCCCACCTCCAAATCCATCAGTTGACTTCTGGTTGACTTTTGTTGACTGATAGATGAATTGGCTATGCACAGATGAACTTGAGCCTCAATCTCCTGATGAAATGGCTCAAACATGAAACCCTAGCTTCCACAAGCTCAATGAAACCCTAGAATGATCCCCCATCTCAATGAAGTCCTCATCTCCTTGACAAGCCCTGATTGGCACAATGCAACTGATTAGGGTTGACCAGAGGTCAAAACCCTAATCCCAAGGCATCTGATCAAGCACAATGAACTTCTTGGTGATGACAAGACCATGATGATGATGATGTACCATTTCAACCAAGATAATGATCAATCCTCCTTGAGGAACCAAGAAACCCTAATTTGAAACACCAACCCTCAGGTGGCTAGTGATCAATTCATGAGACCCTTAGGCTTGAATCTTTTAACCTCTTTATCTTCTGATCAAGACCTAGGAGGATGACTTGCTTATTGTTGCCACATGATATGCAAAGATGCAATGACTAATGTCCTACAAATGAAATGCAATATGCTAAGCTAGTCCCAAGAGAGGACGGTAAATTTTGAGGTGTTACAGCTGCCCCTATTCAATCCACTGTGAACCTGTCGATATGAATAGCCTCGGCTTTCAGATGATCAGGATGAAGAGTGATTGAATACCAAGAACAAACAAACAATTTTCACTCTAAAGGGAAAATAATTAACAATGCCGGTCAGGATCGGCAAAGAAGCAATCTCAAAAGAAGAATCTGTCTGGTACGGAGAAAGCCGGCTTGAATACCGAACAGAAACACATCTGGATAAACAGTAGCACAGAGATAACCATGGCCTGAACGCCTCTCGTCAGTCTGCATACTGAACATCGGGATATGAGAGTGTTGATATCGGTCTGAATACCGAGAGATTGGCCTGAACGCCTAACAACTGGCCTGGATGCCACCTTGGTCTGAACACCACTTCGACTGGCCTGAACACCATTTCGGTCTGAACTTCGGAAGCTTCTTCGACCTGAGAATCAGAAAATTGGCCTGAGTGCCGCTTCGGTCTGAATACCCGCCTCGGTCTGAACACCAGAAAACTGGCCTGAGTGCCACAAGCTGCATCGATCTGAACTTCGGAAGCTTCTTCGACCTGAGAATCGGAAAATTGGCCTGAGTGCCGCTTCGGTCTGAATACCCGCCTCGGTCTGAACACCGGAAAACTGGCCTGAGTGCCACAAGTACTTCAACATGATCTGTTGGAAACTTCTTCGATCTGGAAATCGGAAACGGGCCTGAGCGTCACAAGTTCTTCGTCCTGATTGTTGAGAACGTCTTCGATCTGGGAATCGGAAACTGGTCTGGATACCATCAACTGGCCCGAACGCCACCTCGGTCTGGATACCGGAAACTCTTCATGCCTATCAGCATCGGCAAAGATAACAAAACAGTGATACATGAGACGGCACGCATGCCAACGACCCATGCTGGGGATAACAAGCCCTGAGCCGGCTACTCTCTATTCAACCCTAGCCAACGAACACTTCGTGTTTAGCCGGGGATTATCTCTTTCTTGTCTTTCTTTTTGAACCCCGAAAATTCTTGTATTATCATTTCCATCTCTGCTCGACAGAAACTCTTCCTCCAATATCGCACTACTGGGGAATACCTTTGGTTCACAATCATGATGCTAAACTC